>NC_053155.1:74374452-74974452 GCF_016835505.1 Polypterus senegalus
GTGTGTGGTTGTTTCTTAATGCATCAGTAAACAGCTCATCTTCCTCTTTATCTGAGATGGGACACACTGCATGCACGGGTTTTTTTTTTTTACACTGTCTTCCTTTAGCGTGACATTGACTTTTTCCACCCCACGGCTGTATTTAATGTTAGCTAAGTTTCTCTCGCAGTTTCGCTGAGTTTGTGCCAAACACCACCCTTCATCTTCCTCTGCATAAGCACAGTCCTTCACCCGTGAATATTTAGCGGCAGTGTTTCTTTTGGATTGCCGCTGACGGACAGACTTATATGGGCAGGCACTAAATTACGTGGAAGGCGTAACTCTGCCTCCCATGGGCATCGAGCAGAAGTCTATTATAATATATGGACAAATAAATAGGTTCCAGTTATGACCATTATGCGTAGAATTTCGAAATGAAACCTGCCCAACTTTTGTAAGTAAGCTGTAAGGAATGAGCCTGCCAAATTTCAGCCTTCTACCTACACGGGAAGTTGGAGAATTAGTGATGAGTCAGTCAGTGAGTAAGGGAGGGAGGGCTTTGCCTGTTATTAGTATAGATTACACCATACAATGCACAGTGTAATAGTAAACTAATGTAAAAACATTGAATAACACTGACACAAAACACCCAGGCTCCCTGCTCAGATGCAGGAGCAGGCTCGCGCTTTCTCTCTCTCAGCAGCACGTACCCTCCCCCTCTCTCTCAGCAGCAAGGAATACCGCATGAATCTGCTTGCATGAAAACCATATTGTCACCTCTTTTCATCTTCTGAAACTTTATGAACTTTATGCATGGCATTATAGCCTGGCTCACCCCATGGGATATGCTTCTGTTTATTACAGAAGTGAATAAAACTTTGCAGCAGCACGTACCTATCACCATGCTGCATAACCTGTCCAAAGCCACCAGGGGACAAAGCACGTTTGGACCAATGCTCCCTGAAGTTATATCACCAGTTCTGCCCCATCTCTATTTGTAATACCATAGCACGCTTCATCTCGTCTTTTGTTGTGGGTTTACACTTTGAAAAATGATAATGCGATGCAAACGCATCCCGCGATTCAAAAAATTTCTCTGCCTACCTGTTTCTCGTCTGACGATAGCTGAAAAGCAGCATCAGGAGAGAGCAGCCTGAAGTACAGCAGCTGGTGATCTGTTGTGTCCAACAGTAAGCCATGCCGTCTTGTGAAGTCCAGTAGCCAGATCGGCTCTCAACGGATCAATGTCTGTGTATTTATCCCACGTGAACCTTGCCGTAGATGCATCAGCTGCACGAAGGCGCTCAACTGGCAGCAGATCCGCTGGCGCGGCATCGGCTGGTATTTGATCAGCTGATGCCGGCTTCTCACTCTCTTGCTCGATCTCCTGATCACTGTCAATAAAATCCGATTCTGAAAAATCAGAGTCTGACTCCGCGATAATGCGCAAAACATTGTCTGCCGAGTGTTTTTCTGCACTCGCTTCGCTCCCTCATCACTTGTGGATGCCATCTTGCCATTGTTTACATTTCGCATCTCACACACACGCAAGGATTAGTTGCCGAGTCAACGAGTCTAGCATTCCTCCAAGCACAGAGGGAATGCCTGTGACGTGACAGTGAGATTTGTCGCCATTAACAGCTGATTATCACCCTCTATCCCTGGATGTCGACATGCGCCCTCAAGCCCTACTGTCGACAAAAGTCGACATCCGCCCTAAAAGAGTTAAGGGGCCACATTCTGAGGCAAAAAGGGACCACATCCTCTTCATATCTTCCAATCCTTGGCTGAGTCTTAATATCATGTTTATAATATGAATAGTAAAGTAGATGCAATACAGTATAAAATATATAAATACTAATAGTAACATCAAATTTAAAATGTTGGTATATCCATCAAGTAGTCGGCCAACTGACATTTAATTAAAGAAGTATTGGCAATTATACTGTAAATATCAAAATTTATAAATATCAAAATACAATGCAAGGCTTGAATTTATATCACACGCTATCTGACTTAGCATGTGCACATTATACATGTTTTTTTTTTTACTGTCTGGCATTTTCTGCCTAGTAACTGTATTGCACTCCTAAATGCCATACTAAATAAGACGATTCAACCTTTATTATAAATGCACTGTTGAATTAGTGAATTCCAAGATAAATCAGAATATTTCATTTAGACAAAACTCTTTAAAGCTTTTTTGTAGCAACATGCTTTTCAAATTTAGTTTGTCAGTGAACCAATCTGTTAGGATTTTATCCTTTGCTATTGTAAGAATTATATTTACATCGTTAGATTTACAAAAAATATATATTACTAAAGAGCAACATTTAATCGATTAGTCAAATGAATTCAAATTTCAAATGCCAGAAATCCTTTGTGCTTTAATTTTCAGAATTTTCCCTCCTTTATTTTATTCATTTATTTATTTTTAAGTTTTTGCTTCAACTTTGTCAGTTTGGCATGAGTCCTTTATTTCAGAACTTCTGTTAAACAGCCTATGTTTTAATGTTTTCAAGGTTTCTTACATTAGTAATCGCACTTTGCTGATACCTGTGTACAAATCCAGAATTAGAAAATTACTGTGCTGTTATTACCTGTACTAATTATATTTAGAACTGTGAGGACAGCATTGATCAATGTATCATTAAAATATGACATATTTTTAACGTATGGGTTATAATAATGAACATTAGTTTGCCTTCTCAATAACTTTACAACTGTTGTTAATGCTGTCAGTTCTGCATCACCTAACAGTCCATTGTGCATAACTATGGATGTGTGCAAGGTCCCCCGTAGGGTTCTTACAGTTTTCGATTGAAAGTAGATTGATATTTGTCAAATCTCTTTCAAATAGTGTTATTAGATGAAATTGTGGCTCACAGAAGCTCGATACATTTAATGCAAATTGTCTTTTACACCTGTTTTGGAATTTGGAATCAGTGTATGCTATGATGGCGAAATTTCCATTAGACGCTGAGACTGTAACTGCATTTAGCATACAGCCCTGCTTATACCCCCACTGTATTAGTTACCCACTACAGTATCTGGAAAATTGCCACATTTTTGTGTTACACCTGTTCAGATTTTAAATTAGCATTGCAGTCTCTTCACCTCACTGTGGTAATCTGGAAAATGTCTTAAGTACAGTGTACAAACAACTAACTTTTGGTAAAATAAGTACTTACCTGTTTTTAAATTGTCGAAGATCAGGGGTGTGCTTCCAAGATGATTTTAGCTTTGACTTCTTCAGCTCTGCTCAAGGTATGTGCGTGTCCACTTTAGGCCTGATGAATATGTGCCTAGCCAAAAAGTCGGGCATCTGCATAGCGGCCTGCCATTAACAAAGTAAAAAGTGTGGAATGTTTAGTTAATTTCGAGCATGCATGCATTAGCTTTGAGAAAGGAATCCCAAGATAAAGTTACTAGGTAAAGTTACAAGAAAAGTAACTTACTTTTTGGAGAGCAACTTGTCTGGCAGAAGCCTGTTATGGATATGCTCATTCTCACATGTATGCCAGGCTGCTTTGCTTTTTATTATGGGCCTTGAAGGAGTTCAGCACAGCAGAGGTGAAAAGAGTGGTATGGACAGAGGATTTCCTAGACGTTTTGTTCCCTAGATTAAAAGGCACTTCCTGCCTGTTGGGCTCATCTTTTTGTGACTCTGTTGTGTGGAGAGTGAGTTTGGTGTAGCTTATTGTTGCAAGTGCATCAGACATTTGGCTTGTGTCTTATTGTGTAAATAATTGTATTTCTTGTATATAAATAGATATAGATATCTCCTAGTTATAGTTTAGTTTTGGTGGTGATATTTATATAGTTCAGTTTGTGGTGTACTTTTTGTTTTTCTGGTGTATACACTGGTATGTACAATGTTTTTCTTTTTGTAAATATTTCTGGTGACTTTTGAAAGGACTTTGTTTTGTGTAGTTTCTGATTGTATTTTTAATTAGAATTACTATAGTTTTTGTGTATAATAATTTTTGTCTTTCATTATTTTCATTTTGGGACTGGCAAAAAACACTGTAAATAGTATTCACTCTTTTTGACCGTGCATTTGTGTTTTTGGGCACCTGTAAGTAAAACCCACTATTGTTTTTGGAAATGTCATCATTTTGTGCCTGTGTCTCTGTGTCTGACATCTCTCAAGTCCGATCCTAGTTGGTCCCGAACTACAAGACTCCCAGAGTGTAGTCTGATTGCAACCTTGCCAAGGCACAGGGTGTCTCATTCACAAGCTTGTCTTTTTCATTGCCTCCTCACTCCCCTTATTCATTCCTTTGCTTGAATGTTACCTTAGTTTTGTTTCACAGGTTAGGAAAGAGATGGTATTATAGTGAGGAATCCACCTTAATAAAAGGATAAGTGTCTGTTTAACGTCATTCCCGTCAGTGAGCCATTGGAGTCAGGCCTGTTTGGGATCAGCACAGGTGTAGTGCTGAGGCGTCACCCACTGCAAGGCAGCACTCGGTTCAAAATTTGAGATGGCCCATCCGGGTAGGTGCGTGGAATGCGCAGACCTGGGACTGGCCTGATCTCTGTAGGTGGCTGCACCTTTTATTTTATTTTCAAAAATTTGCTGAAAATGTTTTTTCATTTTCATTGTTTGTTCCCTCCAGTATTTTTTTAAATTATGATTTCAGTACTATGCTTCAGCAAATGAAATTAAACTGGTTAAGTAAGATTTATCTATTAAAATTGGCTTCAGCAAGCTGTAAACATTTTTCTACATAGTATAGGTTCACGGCTGCTTAAAGTGAATTCACATCGATGCTCTTTACGTTTTTTAAATACTTCATTATTAATGAAGAATCTACAAATGGAATAAATTCATTTCTACACAGTAACATTAATACAGTTACCCCTTCCACAAAAAGTTAAATCTACGACACTCCACACTCCTTTGCGTTTTCATCGCTTTACAGCTTTTAGTTTCTTTTTGTTTCTTATTAATGTATTCAGTGATGGACTCATTCTTCCCATTTTTACAGCCCACAGATGCAACGGAATGTCCTGCTTTTATCATATCTGGAAACACTTTCTGTTTTTGTCTGCAAGCTCAGTAGCACTGACTTTCAACATGTCTAAAAAAGTAGCATAACATTGTTTAATTTGCTGGCAAATGCTTAGACTTAGAAGTGCACTGTGTCTGAAACTCGCAACCTATGAATTGCATGCTGATCACATACTCATTTATTTTGATTGCCAGTTCCATATTATATTTCCTAGTGAAAGGCTTCTATAATAAGTTAAAAACATAACTTTCTATCAAATATATAAGCTCAATATATTCAGTACCTAGACATCAAAGTTTTAAATAATTGTAGGGGTCTACAGTAGTTGCCTTAACTATTTTCTGTTAAATGGATTTAGACACATACAGCACAGTTCATCACAAACAAATAAGGCATCGAAAAAATTACCCTGTTGTCATTTTTGGTAGCCAATTTCACATGTAAAATATTTCTTGCAGAGGTTGTATCACATCTTTTTCTTGTCTGGCACTGTAGGACTTTAGGGAGGATATTTATTTTAACAACTAGGGGGCTTTACCCCCTGCCCGCCTTGCTTGCCAACTGCTAACCAAACCCCAAACCGTTGTGAAGAAGAGGGCTGAACACACCCCAAGGAGATGTGGCCACTCCTCCAAAACCCCTTTTAAACGATGTTACAATGGGAAACAAATATATATATATACTTTTTTAACTCCTCTTTGCTTGATCAGCTGCTGGCTTGCTGCTGCCATGCCTAGTGATCTGCATTTTGTGTGGCTCTTCAAAGGTTTTAAAGCCTGTACAGCACCTGAATATTTGATTTCTTTTCGCTGTTCCATTATTTCACAGAGTAATATTTTCAGTTTGTTTGCGCTAATGCGATCTTTACTCATTTTTTGAGACGTACAAATTTTCCTACTTCCATTATCTGTAGCCTGCTCTGCATGTGTATCATGGGACTTGTTCATCTTGTGGGAAGTGAAAGTGTCTCTTCAAAAGATCACGTCTCGTCACAGGAAAAAAGTCTCATATTACAAGATTATTTTTTTTTTTTATATAATAGAGAGATTTTAATGCTCACAGCAAGAATTAAAAGAAACAATTTTAAATAATGACAGTTAATATCTTTAACCATTTCTATCTTATTTCTGAAATTAATATTAGAGTAATATTTAAGTTTTCTTGTAATTGTCACCCCTAGGTATTTGAACTGTTCTGACATAACCATCGAAATGAGACATACTTTGTTTTACTGGTTGAGAACATGCAAGATAACTCACTTGAGAAAACACCCCCTTCTTCCTGTGAATTTTGAACCTCTTAAGTTTTATTATTATGGGTAGTGATTAGTATGGTTTTGTGATATTCAACAGCAAATCATCAGCATACATTCTTTCTGTTCAAGGCATTCTCTTATTATACTTTTTCTCTGACTCCTTTTAAAAATAATTACGTAGAGCTTAAATAGTGCAAAAAGCATTGGTAATTCTGGACATCCCTGTCTGGTTAAATTTTCTAATCACACACACATTGATACCAAATGCGGATTTGCAAAATATGGTAAAATAGCTATGCATACTGAACTATATAGATGTCTTTTTATGTACTTGTTGATCACGTGCTGTGGAAACACAGGTACTGTAGGTGGACTTAAATTAAATAATTGTCCAGTATTTAAAACTAGATGTTTGATAGATCTGGTTTGATCTTTCAGTATTCTAGAAATAAGTTGATTTCTGTCTTATTGTGGGTAAACCTTTTGCCAGAATCTTAACATTGTTGTTCAGAAGAGAAAGGCATTTTGGCAGCATGTATTTATTTTTGTTTGGAAATATCCGGCTTGACACTTGGCATAGTGTTTTTGTTAGAATGTAATATTCTGTAGATTCTATAAACATTATTGAGACAACTGTGCTTATAGAGTAGAGAACATCGTATAAAATTACACTGGGAAAGCGATCTGTATGTGCATGCAGCTTTCCTAGGTTTATAGCATCTTGCTTGTCAGAAAGTTAAGGTTCTTCCATACAATCATTGGCTTGAGCCTCTGCTTTATTTTTCTCTTATGTACTTAAAAACTTAAAGTATTTCTTAAATTTGTTTAGTAATTTCTTTGTGCTTCCTAATTTTTTTGAATGCATAGATAAGCTATGGCTCTCCTGTTTTCATTTAACACAGCCCACTGTTCATTTATCCACACACACTTTATTTAGTTTGGCCTGCTAATCAATTTGTTCTCAAAGTACTAAATTTTTGCAGTCGTTCCCAGAAGGATACTATCCTGCACTGATACTATTCTGCTGGTATCTACTGTGAATGCAAAATCTCCACTAGATGGCCTTTTTTTCCACAGCCTCTTCTAAGAAAGATGTAACAAATAACATTTCTGCACATAAAAATGAGTCTGTTACAGAAATGAAAAGTTAATAGAGAAAGAAGCATTTTCAATCAGACTCTTACATCAGGAGAGTGTTGCTGTTTTCAAATAGTATAATACAGGTGGTCCCCAGGTTGAGGATGTCCAACATGCAGACAACCTGTGGTTACGAAGTCCATAAATCATCTTGTAATAAATTCTAACTTGAAAAACTCTTATAAATCCTGCTTTACAAATGAATGCTGTCCTTTTCTGTGTGAGAGAAGCAGGTCGCATGTTTGACAGCATCTACTTTCCCTTTGGGGGAGTAAATTACATGGTCTGCTTTGTCAAGATAGCTGCATTATATGTAAGGATAATTAAAATTCGAGTGCAGCTGTTTTAGAGCAGTGTTTTCATTGCTTTTTGTTTATTTTTATGACAAATAATGATGAGGCAGTGGATAAAAATGCAATCAATTACAACAGAATGTTCTGTAAAAATTACAATATGTTCAGCTTTTTTATTTTTAGCCTTCACTTCAGATTACAGGCAGTTAGCGGACTCGCTTCACCTACATACCTGTAGTTCAGTAGAGACGTTGCCAACTCAGGAATATTATACGATTTGCATCTCTTCATGGTTAAACAACCTTTTTAAAGCAAAAGTGATTGGTTAGTAACAATATTTTGATCTTGTATGCTGACCTTGCCAGTCTCTCAATCAGTGACATTTCATTTTGAAATGGATTTCTCCTGTGCGAAGTGGTAGGCAAAACACAGACAGCTGAGACATCTAAACTGAAACATTACTCAGTCGGGATTTTTTTGTCCATAAGTAAAAGGTTTTGTTGACCAGCATATTCCGACTTTTGAATTAAACCTGGATATACAAGAAGCGCAAAGAAATGCATTCACTCATCATACTAGACATCCTGAAGCCTGGAATTTTGCTTATTGTGTGCTGCTGTTTAAAACTACAATTCCTGAAGGCTACGAAAAACCTCATAATCCCGGCCCACTTTAAATCCCTTTGCACAACTCCCATCAGCGTCTTGTTTTGTAAATGTGTCGATCAGCACAAGTAGTAAGCAGCCTGCTGTCCCACCTTGACAGAGCTCAGCTTGGGCAAAATGTTCTCCCAGCTCAAGCCAAGGCTCCTTATTTGTGTGTGAGGTTCCTGGAGTTGTATAGAGTAAATAATACAGTATATCATTATTTGGAATGCATGCATTTAATGAGTATTCTGTGTCTACAAAGATCTAGGTAAGTATAGGATGAAAGGAAATGCAAGGCAAGAAATGCTGAACACATACCTAAAGCAGAAACATTTTCCATGTTATACTAACAATGATGTGTATAATGTGTGAAGACACGTGCACTTTTATTCATGAATTTAACCAAAGCAAAAAAAACATTTAATTTACATGTTGCTGTCAGTGTGCTCAAATGTCAATCGACAGGGAATTTATACATGTTCTTGAATGGTGCAGAGGTAAGAACTGCTGCCTTATAACCCAAAGGTCCCGGTTTGAGACTGGGCGCTCTGCATTTTGAGTAGTGAGCTGCTATTATTATTATTACTATAATATAATAAAAACATGCATTTGATTTGAGTCTGTAACACACGATGTAAATTTTGGCTATTTGTAAAAGTTATCGCTTGTTTTTTTTTTATTATTCAGTATTCTCTGTGACGTTCACGTGGTACAACGAACTTGCCTCTCCCTCTCTGAGTTGATGGCATTGATCTCCATTCTTTTCACAAGAGCAGCTATGGCTATGGCTGATGCCTGCTTAGAAGTATTTGTTATACCGGCAATCAAAGATACAATGTCCCGTGACCGCTGTCATACTGGACAAAGGCTGGACCATAACAAGAGACATCTTCACAGCACTTTCGCTGGCTAATAGACTGTTGCACTCTGCTTGGCACCATAAAGTAAAATGGGACTTCCACCTGCAGCTAAAGTCACTTCAGTATGCGAACATTTCGCCACGCTGCTGTTTAGATCTGGCAGATGATGATGATGGTGTAACCCAATGTGACAAATCGAAAATATATTTTCAGAAAGGTTTGCAAATTTATTAAAAATGCAACATTTAAATCTCTCATTCTTGTAAGTATTCAGATCCTTAATTTGGTCCTTTTGTTGAAGCACCTTTGCCAGCAATTACATCTTGTAGTCTTCTTGTGCAAGTCTCTACAAGCTTTGCACATATGGATTTGGGCAGCTTATCCCATTCTTCCTGGTAAATTCCCTTAAGTTTTATTGGATTGGATGGAAACTGATATCTTCAGGGTCCTCATGTATAAATGGTGTCTATACACAAAAATGTTGCAAACGCTTGTTTCCTCGCATACTTTTGAGATGCATAAAAACTGAATTTGGCGTAAATCCACGCACATTTTCACAGTAGCCCCTTTGCATACACACGTTTCTGCTTAGTTTTGCAAACTGGCACTCAGCATCAAAGCAGTGCTACTGTTTCTGTGTAATTACCTTTTCATATTCGCATCAATGATACAGGATTTATCAAATAAACTGAAATTGCATATTGTTTACAAATTTAATTTACTTGATTGTAATCATTCTGTAACAGTATAATGGTGCATGAAATGGCCAAACTATTCCAACTGCCATAGCTGCTTTAGCGTTGTTAGAAAACATTGCAAATGGAAGAATTAGAAGGGAGTTCGTATTTATAGATGATGACGACGACGATGATGATGACTGGCTTCTGTAGCTCTTGGAGCTGTGTGCTAAACTGGTGCCAGCTTTACAAAGGCATACTTTGAGGAATTGTGCTCTACCTGTTCCTTTACAAGTTCTGTCCACTCTCTGGTTTTTAACCACAGGAGCTTTTCACCGTAAACTTGCTGACTGATTGGGTATTTCACATACATCACCAAGTTGTGCCATGCCAGCTGTATAGGATGGTATTATCCGCTTGTCATCCAGATATATAAGATTTCTTTACACTGTGGTTGAACTGCGAAATATCAAAACAATTCGCAGCAACATCCAGTTTTCCATATGTAATTGGAGCCATCAAACTGCACGCATATTGCTTTTGCAACAACTCTGGACAAGTTACATCAGCCAGGGATGAATCACCAAAAGAATGAGCTGGCATTACATTATACAGTGCATCCAGAAAGTATTCACAGCGCATCACTTTTTCCACATTTTGTTATGTTACAGCATTATTCCAAAATGAATTAAATTCATTTTTTTCCTCAGAATTGTACACACAACACCCCATAATGACAATGTGAAAAAAAGTTTACTTGAGGGTTTTGCAAATTTATTCAAAATAAAAAAAACTGAGAAATCACATGTACATAAGTATTCACAACTTTTGCCATGAAGCTCAAAAGTGAGCTCAGGTGCATCCTGTTTCCCCTGATTACCCTTGAGATGTTTTAGCAGCTTAGAGTCAACCTGTGGTAAATTTAGTTGATTGGACATGATTTGGAAAGGCACACACCTGTCTATATAAGGTCCCACAGTTGATAGTTCATGTCAGAGCACAAACCAAGCATGAAGTCAAAGGAATTGTCTGTAGACCTCCAAGACAGGATTTTCTCGAGGCACAAATCTGGGGAAGGTTACAGAAAAATTTTTGCTGCTATGAAGGTCCCAATGAGCATAGTGGCCTCCGTCATCCGTAAGTGGAAGTAGCTCGAAACCACCAGGACTCTTCCTAGAGGTGGCCGGCCATCTAAACTGAGCAATCGGGGGAGAAGGGCCTTATTCAGGGAGGTAACCGAGAACCCGATGGTCACTCTGTCAGAGGTCCTCTGTGGAGAAAGGAGAACCTTCCAGAAGGACAACCATCTCTGCAGCAATCAGGCCTGTATGGTAGAGTGGCCAGACGGAAGCCACTACTTAGTAAAAGGCACATGGCAGCCCACCTAGAGTTTGCCAAAAAGCCACCTGAAGGACTCTCAGACCATGAGAAACAAAATTCTCTGGTCTGATGAGACAAAGATCCATCCCTACAGTGAAGCATGGTGGTGGCAGCATCATGCTGTGGAGATGTTTTTCAGAGGCAGGAACTGGGAGACTAGTCAGGATAAAGGGAAAGATGACTGCAGCAATGTACAGAGACACCCTAGATGAAATCCTGCTCCAGAGCGCTCTTGACCTCAGACTGGGGCGACGTCCTGCTGAAAGATGAACCAACAACCCTAAGCACCGATGCTTCCCATCCAACCTGATGGAGCTTGAGAGGTGCTGCAAAGAGGAATGGGAGAAACTGGCCAAGGATAGGTGTGCCAAGCTTGTGGTATCCTATTCAAAAAGACTTGAGGCTATAATTGCTGCCAAATGTGCATTGACTAAGTATTGAGCAAAGGCTGTGATTACTTATGTACATATGATTTCTCAGTTTTTTTTATTTTTAATAAATCTGCAAAAACCTCAAGTAAACTTTTTTCACATTGCCATTATGGGGTGTTGTATGTAGAATTCTGAGGAAAAAAATGGATTTAATCCATTTTGGAATAAGGCTGTAACATAACAAAATGTGGAAAAAGTGATGTGCTATGAATACTTTCCGGATGCACTGTATATGGCTGAAGAACCTGTACAAACTGCATCTCTGTACAGTTGCATGTGCTTTTTCCATGTAGTGTGGAAAATGGCAAGCAGTCCTTTCAAGGATAGCGAGTCACCTCAAAGTAAAGAGCAGAGAATCAATGCATTGTGGCACTTGGTGCCGACGCTACACTATGAAGACATCTAAAAAAAAATGAATTTGCTTATCTATACTAATAAAAGGCAAAGCCCTCACTGACTGACTGATTCATCACTAATTCTCCAACTTCCCGTGTAGGTAGAAGGCTGAAATTTGGCAGGCTCATTCTTTACAGCTTTCTTACAAAAGTTAGGTCGGTTTCATTTCGAAATTCAATTGTTAACGGTCATAACTGGAACCTACTTACGTACATATATACGGCCATAGCCTGCAGCTCGGTCGCCGTGTGAGGCGGAGTTGCGTCCCTCATCGTCACGCCTCCCACGTAATTGAGTGCCTGCCCATATAAGGTCGTTCATCAGCAGCTATCCAATAGACACGCTGCTGCGAAATATTTGCGGGTGAAGGACTGTGCTTATACAAACAAAGATGAGATGGTCAAGGATAGACTAGTGTTTGGCACAAACTCAGCGAAAGTGCGAGAGAAACTTTTAAGTGCTGGGTCTTAGCTAACATTAAATAAAGCCGTGGACATCGTAAGATTGCACGACATAGCACAAGCACAGCTGAGACACTTCGATGCATGTACTCCGAGCGGCTCACGTGAATTGACTTTGCAGGTGTGGGAAAGGTAAACCCGTGCATGCAGTGTGTGATGTCTCGGATTAAGGCCGGAGTTATACTTCACGCGACGCATGCTGCAACGGACTCTCCTGCTACGCCAGCGTTGTAGTGTTTATACTTGCGCGCGTACTTTACGTAAATCTGGAGGAATCCACCAGGTCGCAGTGCGAAATATTATTGCGGTGAGAACATGTTCGGCTTCTCTGTGTTGTGAATTGCCTAAAACGCCTATTAAATTCCGATAACACCATACCGCAATATCTCTGAAAAGGATGTTTATTGATTAAATCCAGGGATGTATGTGTCCATTCCAGGAAGCATTGGGCACGAGTGAGAAACAGTCCCTTGACGAGGCCTCAGCTCATCGCAAGGTGAATACAAGCACACACATACACTAGCGTCATTTTAGCGGCACCAAATCCCCAAATCTGCATATCTTTGGAAGGAAATCGGAGCACAGTGTGGAATACAAGCAGGAAATACCAGCAACATAACTCCCTGCGAGACAGCAGTGCTATCACTCCGCCACCGTGACACCCCCATGTGTGTAATTATTCCCCCATGTGTGTTTTTATTAACAGTATTCATTATTTAAACGAAATTATATGTAAAATGTAACATACACATTTTAATGCATTTCATCATGAAAGTGATATCATGTATAAATCTAAAGATTCTAAATGTGCAGAGAGTTGGAATATCATACATTTAATTTGTTCTGTTTGGCGATCTATTGCTGCTTTCCGCTGCTGAAGCAAAATGCCGACATACAGATGCATTCGTGGTGCTTTTATATTCAAGCGTCGCATATTCCCGATCGTAATGGCACGATACATTTTAAAAGTCTCACATACCATCTTTTGTGCCATCTATTTTTTATTGTTTTACTTTACCTGCTGTCAGGTCCAAGAAGCTCCTAGTGATTAAAAACTGGGATGACGTTTACGACCGTCTGCTTTAATGATAAAGTTAACTACGAGGTTAAAGTGGACATTTCGAGATTAAAGCCAAATTTCCACTTTAATCACAAAATACACGTTTTCACCGTGTCCTTTATTTTTTGCTCAGTGGCTCAAATATAACGCTATACATTATGTTGCTGTTGTTAAGTTGCAAAAATTAAAAAATAAAAAAGACATATATAAATGACACAATACATTTTAAAAGTCTCACATACCATCTTTTGTGCTGTCTATTTTTTTTTTTGCAACTTCACATCGGCTACATAATGTATAGCGCTGTATTTGAGCCATTCATCAAACAGCAAAGTGCGCACATCGATCTCTGAAGGATCTCCATAGAGGCTTGCTGTCACATGTAGATAGTAAACAGAGACTCTGACGTCACATTCCGACTTTTAGCACACTGCGCCCCCTGACTTTTTGCTGGTACTGAAACTAGCGCACGCGTTGCGTTAATTTCTGAGGACCTGCTCAGAGGACGCGTGAAATGAACGCTGAGGACGCGTGGCAGCCATGATGCGTACGCGTTCTGAGCGTGAAGTATAAATGAGCCCTAAGAGGAAGACGAGCTGCTTATTGATGCAGTAGAAAACGACACCCTCTGACGCTGAAAAACCTTTTTACACATCAATAGGAAAGCAAGGTGTAAAGCTTAAGTTTAAATTACGTTCATAGACACGCTGCCGCTAAATATTCGCAGGCAAATCCACAACTTAATACTGGGAATGCCTGTTAAACATCTTAGATTCACAAGTACTGATTTGGGTAATGATCACTTCGATGAATGAAACCTGTTCAAGAAACGCATTACACAATTGAGAAGGCAGCAAAAGAATATGAAGCGAGTGATGCATACAAGCATATTTATAAGTGCGCTACTGCGAAAACAAAGCCCGATGTAAACCTTAAGTTTAAATTAAGTTCATAGACAGGCTGCCGCTGGCGTTTGTCATGCTTACGACGAATACAATATTCGCGAGATACAAGTTTAATGAGAAGACGCAGGGTATAAACGAGACTTTTGATCACTTTGTAACAGAGTTAAAATTGCTGGTGAAGGACTGTGCTTATGCAAACGAATAGGAAAGCAGGGTGTAAAGCTTAACTTTAAATTAGGTTCATAGACACGCTGCTGCTGGCATTTGTCATGCCTAAGACAAATACGATATTCGCAATATACAAGTTTAATGAGAGGATTCAGGGTATAAATGAGACTTTTCATCGCTTTGTAACGGAGTTAAAATTGCTGGTGACGGACTGTGCTTTTGCAAACGAAGATAAGATGGTCAGGGATAGAATAGTGTTTGGCACAAACTTAGCAAAAGTGCGAGAGAAACTTTTAAGTGCCGGGTCTGAGCTAACATTAAATAAAGCCATGGACATCGCGTGATCGCACGAGATAGCACAAGCACAGCTGAGAAGCTTCGATGCATGTACTCCGAGCGGCTCACGTGAACTGACTTTGCAGGACTGGGAAAGGTAAACCCGTGTGTGCAGTGTGTGATGTCTCAGATAAAGAAGAAGACGAGCTGTTTATTGATGCAGTAAGAAAGGAACAACCCTCTGAATCTGAACAAGCCTTTGTAGACATATCAATAGGAAAGCAAGCTGTAAAGCTTAAGTTTAAATTAAGTTCATAGACACGCTACCGCTAAATATTCGTAGGCAAATCCACAACTTAATATTGGGAATTTCCTGTTAAACATCTTAGATTCACGAGTACCGATTTGGGTAGTGAACACTTCGATGAATGAATCCTGTTATCTTTACAAATGTTGACAATTACGGAATATAACTTGAACACAACACATCCTCCAAATACGAACCTGATTGAAAGAAATAATGATAATCAAATCCTTGATGACAGCAACACTCATAACAGTGACAAAACAATTACATTGACAATCATGTTACGTTATTTTTAAAATGTTTCCTTTTCTTTTTCATATCTTCTTTGACACACTACTTCTCAGCTGTGAAGCGTGGGTATTTTGCTAGTGTAAATATAAAATACAGTATTTCCACACTGTTAGTATGCTGCTCTATAGTTCACAGAAAGTGTGTCGCTGTGTGTCACGCTGACCCACCAAGTGGTCAGCCAAGTCAGACAGCATTACAACTTCATTTAAATGTAATTAGCACAATGTAAAAACAGGTAATCAGATGCAGCCTTTTTGTTTTAACCAGTTCATTTAATTTGTGGTCAAAATCACATATTACAACCCTTGTATTCCTTAATCCATTGGCTACAACTCATACGCCATCCACTGTTGCATCTTGTGACTCCAGAATAGTCTCTCAGCACACAGCCAGATGGCCTCCCAGCGGTTTCCGAGGCAGAGGTCTGGGTGCAGCTAGCACCCAAAGACGTGCTCAGCATAGCAGCATCATCATCGGCCGAGTAATGCACAGAAGTCAGCTTTTGTAATATTGCCTGAAACAGAATAAATAGATTGTGGGCTGTGCTCTCCTTTTCATGTCAACTGTGACATCTGACCACTTTTTTTTCTTTCGGGCACTGTGTGACTTTCTGAATTTGATCTTTTATGTGTCTTCACCATGCTTTCGTTGCTTATAACCACTGCATAAGCCAACAAATAGTACATTTTTCCTTGCCTCCTCTTCACATTCGATTAAATTTTTTTTTTAACGTGCCTTTTCCATTGTTTTTTTAACTAAACACTGAACATAAGGTGATATTTATATTGATTTGCATATTAAACTATGTGAAATTCTGGGAGGATTTGGGATGGGGCTGTAGGCATGTGCACATATATTAAATTTCACATTCGTTGGGATTTTTAAAGGGGAAGCGCGTGTGTATGAACATTTCCACCTTTGTCAGTGCACCTTGTTTTAGTGTGAATTCTGTGCGTGGTGTTATACACAAGGCCCCAGGTCTCTCCAAAGATGTTATATGGGTTTTAAATCAGGCCTTTGGCTGGGACACTCGAGGGCAGTCCAAGACATGTCCTAATGAAAGGTGTACCACCAACTGATGTTATATGCACTCTGGAAGAGGTTTTTTGAAGGGCTGCTCTGTATTTGGCTGTATTCATCTTTCCCTCAATTCTGCTAAGTCACCCTGTTACTGAGAGGCACACAGAGCGTGATGCTTCCACCACCGCCTCCTCAGGGATGGTATCTGGTAGGTGATGATCAGTGCCTCATTGTTGTTCATCATAGTGCTTGGTATTATGACCAAACTTTTCAATTGTTGTCTCAGTAAGACCAGAACATTTGTTTATTCTTGCTCTTAGAGTCCTAACTACATGCGGGCATTTGCCACTAAATCATTAACCCCTGATTAATAGAGTGCTGCTGAAATTAGCTTATTCTGACAGGTTCTCCTATCTTAACCGAGGACTTCTGAAGCCCAGTTGAAGTGACCAATGGGGTCTTTGACACCTTCCTGATCCAGGCCCTCTCTTACCCTTTTACTCAGTTTGGCTGGACGTTCAGCTGTAGGAAGAATTGTGGTGGTTTCAAACTACCATTTCACAATTATTGAGGCCACTGTGCTCCTCAAAACACTCCCAAGCTTTAGAAGTAGTTTTAGACCCTAGCTCTGATCTCTGTCTCATAAGAATTTTATCACAGAGGTCTGCAGTGAGTTCCTTGGACTTAATGGCTTGGTTTTTGTCCTGTCATACAGTGTGAATTTTGTGAGTTTTTTGTGAATTTAGTGACACACAGACATCTGTGTGTCTTTCTAAACTATGTCCAGTCAATTCATTTTGCCACAGGTGGACTCCAGTGAAATTACAGACACATCTCAAGGATAATTATAGAAAGCAGAATGTACCTGAGCAGAATATGGAGTGCCATAGCATAGAGTTTAAACACTTGAATAGATTTCAGGTTTTGATTTTTAATACTAATACTTTAATGCTATATACTATGACTCACTCACTCACAATCAAAAACACTATTTCCCTTGAAATTTGGCAGGATGGTACATCTAAGGCACTAGGCATCCACTAGGAAAGGACATTTCTATATATCAATATTTGGGGATAACCACTACCCAAAATTTCAAAAATGCCTTTATAGAAGACTTTGTAGAAGATAGAAAATTGGCAGGTATGTGTTTATTTGGTAATAATTATGTAATGAGTAGGATATTCTTAGGAACTCTGTCTTTTTCTGACTGGGCACAGAATAAGTAGGGCTTGCTGTTCCTACAAATGAACGCCAACAGCACCACAATCACACACACAAATGGCACTTTGTGCAAATGAACACTACTACAAGAAATGAAGTGAAAGGAAGAAAGTTTGGCGAAGCTTTTTGAAGACATGCTTATCATTGAGTGCATGCAGTACACTCTATTCTATCAGCTGCTTCTTACTCCTCACAGTAGAGTATAAAATACATACAAATTGAAGCCATATTGGTTTGTCAGTTATGCTCATTTACATACGCTACAGACAGCGGTGGTGAACTACTACAATATTGCAGAGAATTAGATAAGTACCTTGAAAGTCAGACCACAACATGCTGCTGTGCTCCAGTATGCATAACAGGAACACTGAAGTGCTCATATGCTTACCACCCCACTTTAAGCCCTGGATGCAACACAAGCCAAGAGCAACAAAATGCCTTAGCAAGTTTAAACTCTTGCACAGCTTTGTAAAGGGGTCACTCCTGGACAGAACATAGAAGAGACAGACACTGTATGTGGTTTTATCATATTATTCTTTTCATCCATTCTTTTCTGCACAATGCTTAAAATGCCCAGTTCATTCCCTGGGCAACATAAATATATAAGCCTATAAACTTAAAAAGCTCTTAAACCCTCCAAAAATTGGTAACAGTACAAGATTACAGATAAAGGTGTTACATTCAAATCTGATTGAAGTTACCATTAAAAGGATGTGCTACAGCGTGAAATGGTTTTTACATCCAGAATTCTCATTATTCCTACTAATTGTGTGTTTCATTTCAAAATAATACTATTTCCTGCAAAACTGTGTTTTCCAATGACCATGAACAAAAGCCAAAATCGCTTGGAAGGAAAAGCAGGAATTGATCTAATAATATTAGGCCCTGGTTTAAAAAAATAACGTGTCATATACAGTGAAGTACTTAGTCAGTTGCATAGTACTTTTGATGCATCTGCTTAACCAAAAGGTACCAAGGCCTATTTTATTATGAAATTTCCTCTCTCTTACTGTCTCTACCACTTACCATCAAGCATTTATACTGTATTTTTCATACTTTCTCACTGTCTTCCAATTTGTTTTTTTACCACTAAAGAAATTATTGAACCAGTTTAAATCTTTATATCCGAGCATGCAAGATTTTTGTTTAACTCTCTATTTGGACTTGCCACATGTTGCATTACTCAAAGGTAAGACCTTGACATTTTCCAACCATATAATCGGATTTTACTTTACTATTTCAGTATAATTATCTTTTTACTTTGTAATTTACTTCCACAATATAATACCACAGGACAGGATCATATAACAAGGGTTATCACACATGAACTTAATCCTGTAATAAGTTTTAAATAGTAGTTATAAGAAATTTTTTTTTTTTTTTTATCTATTTGCACATCAGTCAGGATCCAGATTCTCTAGTAATTCTCCAGCCTCATTTGTTTTGTTTAATGTACTGCAGAACAGAAAACCTTCTGAAAATCATTGTTTAACTTCAGTGTTGCAGAATAAAATCCCAAACCAATAATATCCAATGTCAGGAAATCATGCACAGTCTAAAAGCGTTTTGGGTCCAGTTTAAACTTTTATTAAAAGATATTAACAGCTGTGCTTTTTTGTGTCGAATGAACCACTTTTCCTGGGCTCTTGAGATACTTTTGTACATAACATAGATGAAACATTACTGATTATCAGTCAAGACCAATTTTACATTAGGTTATGATTATCCATACCCATTATTTGTTTATTTATTATTTTGCCATCTTTGTCTCCTATACTTTTCAACTGCAACCCCTTATTGGTAGTCTTCCACCCAGTCTTTGACATCGCTTTTCAGGGTGTCATTTTAAATTTTAGTGTAGTAGTTACATGTAAGAATCTGTGCATATCAGTACATTCCAGTGTTTTAACTATCTAAAGCTCTGTGCAATTCAGTGCATAACAGTGCTTAAAAATATTGGTGAGATTACTATATAGCTCAAAAATAATGCCTTATAAGGTGCAAAATCACATAGTAAAATAAGTGCTTACTCATATGCATTTTCATTTCTGTGTGTATTATATTCTGATTGTCCAGTGTGATTGTATATAAAAATGTACAAAAATATCATAGACTATCTGATTTATCTTACAATGTGTATATACTAAATTTATACTTGAACATTTTCTCTCCAGTAAATTACGAAATTCTGCTTAAAATTAATACTTAAAATAAAAGTTCAATTATATCTATACTATTGAATTAGTGAATTCATAAATAATTAAGGATACTTTTTTTAAACTAACTTTTTAAAGGTGTTTTTCTAACATGATTTTAAAATATGATTTGCCTTTGTTAGGTTTGGAACATTTACTGTTTTAAGGTTTATATTTGTATCATTAGCTGGTTAATAAACTTAGTAATATTTAACAGATGACTCAAATAATTAAAATTTTAAGTGTCAGTCTCCTGTAACCTCATGTATAAAACTTGAATGCGCTCTAAAACGCAAAAGTTGGGATTTATGAAACCTGAACTTGCTGTGGAAATTGATTTAAGTTACGTAAAGTTATAACCCTTTGAGTCCTACAGATTGTTTTGACAACTCCTTGCAGAAGATAAATGAAGGGAACAGGTTTTATTCTGCATATTAATGATGCATCAATCCCATTCTGATGTCCGTCCATCTATCCATCCATCCATTTTCTAAACTCGGTTTCTCTAAACATGTAACGGAACAGGGATTGCACGATTTCTGCATGATGATCTCTTTAATATAAGCTCTAATTCAGCACACAACTTTAAGAGGATGGCCTTAGGATGTTTAAATCAGCTTATAACTCAAGTCATCGCCGCAAAAAGGACACAAATATAGTTAATGATAATTTAAGTGACCAAATAAAAGGGTGTGTTTTAGAGTGAGTTTGTCTGTATATTTAAATTGTGTCAAAATAAGCACTTATTTTAACATCTTGGAAGATATACACATAGCATAATATTTGGGTTTTATTTATTTATTTTTTTAACTGATTTGAAAGTTGGAATGTTTTCTGTTTTTTATTTGCTTCACCAAAGGGACAGAGATCACATTTTAGTTTTTTAAATATTTTGTCACAGTGTGACATGTTTTAGAGATTTGCTCTGATTGTCTGCCGCTGTATATACAGGCATGCGTAAATCACAGCCAAGTGCACTACATTTTTAGTTGATCATTATGTATTACCAAGGAACGTTTTGCTGACAGGAGCATCTTTTTGGCATGTGAAAATGCTGTGGACATAAAATTCAAGTTGAAATAACCTCTTTAAAACTATATCTAAAACAGTGAACTGACCTGTAATTTTTTAATGGATTGGTGATGTATAGTTAGGTCCATAAATATTTGGACAGAGACAACTTTTTTCTAATTTTAATTCTGCACATTACCACAATGAATTTTAAATGAAACAACTTGGATGCAGTTGAAGTTCAGACTTTCAGTTTTAATTCAGTGGGTTGAACAAAAAGATTGTATAAAAATATGAGGCAAGTAAAGCATTTTTTAACACAATCCCTTCATTTCAGGGGCTCAAAAGTAATTGGACAATTGACTCAAAGGCTATTTCATGGAGAGGTGTGGGCAAGTCCGTCGTTATGTCATTATCAATTAAGCAGATAAAAGGCCTGGAGTTGATTTGAGGTGTGGTGCTTGCATGTGGAAGATTTTGCTGTAAACAGACAACATGCGGTCAATGAGCTCTCCGTGCAGGTGAAAGAAGCCATCCTTAAGCTGCGAAAACAGAAAAAACCCACCCGAGAAATTGCTACAATATTACGAGTGGCAAAAGCTACAGTTTGGTACATCCTGAGAAAGAAAGCAAGCACTGGTGAACTCAGCAACGCAAAAAGACCTGGGGCCTCATGTATAACGCCGCGTAGAACTCGCACTATAACATGGCGTAAGCACAAAAGCCGAAATGTGCTTACGCACAGAAAAATCCAGATGCAGGAATCTGTGCGTACTCCAACTTCCACGTTCTTTCGTTACATAAATCCCGATCAGCGTGAAAACTAACGCTCGTGCACGCGCATTTTGTAACGCCCCAAATCCTCCCAGAATTACGCCTATTTGAATATGCAAATCAATATAAATCGCCCTTAAGCGCAGCCTTCTGTGAAAAGACAATGGGAAAAGCACGGGAAAATATAAGAATTTCAGCGAATACCAAGTGGAGGCAAAGGAAAAACATACTATTTGTTCAAATAAACCGTGGTATAATCAACAAAATGAAGTTGATCGAGTGACATAGCGTGTTGGAGAAACTTGAAAGCTCACATTCACAAAATCGCACAGTGCGGAAATAAAAAGAAGTCACATATCAAAGTTGCCGTGAAAAGAAGAGTTGTAAGCCCACTGTCTGAGTGTCATATGAAAGCTTATTAGGGTACAGAGAAAAAAGGCACACGGTGGGGAAAAAGCACGAAATGTCAACTTTAATCTCGAATTTTCCACTTTAATCACGTAGTTTATTTTGTCATTTAGTAGAACATTATAAACTTCATCTTAAAATCGTTTAATTAACCAGTTTCTCAAAATTACATCGTAATTAAAGTAGCACGTTAAATGCTTTGTTTTGTATTTGATCTTCTACTGTATGTGATCTATGTGTGTGAATCACTACTTGCTTCTTAAACTGGCTCTCTTCCTCCAACTGGACACAGAGTCCATTACATTTGTGATATTACAGCTCTCTGAATAACTAAAATACTGAGATGTATACGTGATGTCATTTTCATGATGATAGGAGCTAAAGCACATTATTAAACATGTGTTTCATGAGCCTCGTGCTCATGACAAGCATTTATCTTTTGTCGAAATTTGTCGCTGCGTTTTTAGCTGTGTTATTTTCTCTTTCTGTTTTATATTCAATATATATTGGCATGGCCGCCCCAAGAGTCCTTGCTTTTCTTTCCCCAAGTAACCGATCGCCACACAATCAGCTCTGTAATAGAAGTTAAGCCATCTGTAAGCTTAGCGCCGATTCTTCAAAACGCTTAAGAACATTGAAATATCTTCGTAGTACATGTTTAATTATTCTATCCTTCAGACACTCCCAGTGAAGAATATAGATTATTTAAATGAAGTTAAAGTTTTATGTGTATAATTTAACAAACATATTTTGCTGCATTTCACCTTAAAAATGATATCGTCATCATATGTAAATACGCTTTATAAAGTGGCTCAGGTTGTGAGATATTATAACTGTAGTGCAAGTTTACAGTGGGGTGATTGTACTTATAAGTACAAACCGTTCTACAAGGAGCAATTGATTGAGTGCATTTAAAGTTCTTGGGATTAAACTGTTTCTGAACCGCGAGGTCTGTACAGGAAAGGCTTTAAAACATTTTGCAGTGGCTGAGGTAGCGTGTCCCTAAAGCTGTATACCGATAATTCTCTTTCCGATCAGCTGCTGCTGTGATTCACACTCAGATACAGTGATATAAATACTCCGAGTCGTGCAGTGAGAGTAATATGGAAAAAGATGATCCGCTGTGGCAACTCCTAACGGGAGGAGCTGAAAGAAGAAGAAGAAGAAGGTGCAGTGAGAGTAACAACGCTAAAGCAGTTATGGTATTTGGAATACTATGGCTGTTCCCTGGACCATTATATTGTTTAGAGTTAATTACAATCAGATGCATTACACTAATAAACAATATGCGGTTAGTTTCTGTGTATTTATAAAGCCGCGTCATGAAAATAATGAGTAATCACACAGGAACAGTAGCATTGCTTTGACGCTGGGTGCCGCCAGTTTGCAAAACCGAGCGGAGAACTTGCATACGACAAGGCATGAGGTACCGTGGAAAAGTGCGTGGCTTTACGCCAAGTGTAGGTTTTATACATCGCGATTTGAACGTGGAAAAGTTCTTACGCAACATTTCTTTGCGTATGCACCGTTTATACATGAGGCCCCTGGACGTCCACGGAAGAAAAAAGTATGGAGAAGGCGTGGAACAGCTCATTATCCAAAGCATACCACATCATCTGTAAAACACGGTGGAGGCAGTATGATGGCTTGGGCGTGCATGGCTGCCAGTGGCACTGGGACACTAGTGTTTATTGATGATGTGACTCAGGACAGAAGCAGCCGAATGAATTCTGAGGTGTTCAGAGACATACTGTCTGCTCAAATCCAACTATAAGCAGTCGAATTGATTGGGCAGCGTTTCATGATACAGATGGACAATGACCCAAAACATACAGCCAAAGCAACCCAGGAGTTTATTAAAGCAAAGAAGTGGAAAATTCTTGAATGGCCAAGTCAGTCACCTGATCTTAACCCAATTGTGCATGCATTTCACTTGTTGAAGACTAAACTTTGGACAGAAAGGCCCACAAACAAACAGCAACTGAAAGCCGCTGCAGTAAAGGCCTGGCAGAGCATTAAAAAGGAGGAACCCAGCATCTGGTGATGTCCATGAGTTCAAGACTTCAGGCTGTCATTGCCAGCAAAGGGTTGTCAACCAAGTATTAGAAATGAACATTTTATTTCCAGTTATTTAATTTGTCCAATTACTTTTGGGGCCCTGAAATAAAGAGATTGTGTTCAAAAAAATGCTTTAGTTGCCTCACATTTTTATGCAATCTTTTTGTTCAACCCACTGAATTAAAGCCGAAAGTCTGCACTTCAGCTGCATCTAAGTTGTTTCATTTAAAATTCATTGTGGTAATGTACAGAACCAAAATTAGAAAAAAGTTGTCTCTGTCCAAATATTTATGGACCTAATTGTACAAGTGAAAGTTTCTTTGGGCAATACAGATTATAGTATTCATTGATCCGTCCATCCTCTAAACCTACTTATTTAGGGCAGGGTGCAACTGGAGTCCCATCCATGCAAGCAACAAGTGCAGGCAGGAACAATCCTTGGACAGAGCCCCAGCCCATTGCTGAATGAAGACACACATATAGCCCAAAGGACAATGTAGCATCAGTAGTTCACCTAATTTGCATGTCTTTGGACTGTGAGAGCACACTGGACCAAACCCATGTGGACCAACGTGCAGACTCCACACAGGGAACACCAGAGACATGACCCCCACCCAATCTTCTTAATACAAGGCAACAATGCTAGTACTATGTCACGGTGTACTAAATTCATTGAGTAGCATATTTACATTTAATGTTGCCATAACAATTGAGGGGAAAAAAATACCTTTATTTGAGACTTTTTCAGTAGCATAGTACATCCGTTTGGGGGATCCAAGCCCTCCCCCCGACCATTCCTTTAATGTCTTTGTCATGTACTATAAAATACATTTATTTTTGAGACAAATTCCAGAAACACCTAGTTTATTTTATGTTTTATTTAGTTTATATTGGTGTGAAACAAAAGTGTTTATTCATATAGTTTCTTTTTAAATTGTGGAGTATTATACTCATTGCTCTTCAGTTGTCTACAGCTCCTTTACTACAAAAGCTGTTTATTGTGATAAAACCAAGGGCGTCGGCAAACCCCAACACAAACACACACACACCTGCACAGTCCCGGGTTCAAATAATGGAAGGTTTTATTATAACTGCCTCCAAAATTAACAAAAGCACATGTATTTCTCTCCACAATCTTTTTCTTCTCCCTACCGCAGTACCCTCCACTGAAGTGTTGCTCCCATACCTCCCAGCTCCAACTCATCTGGATAAGGGAGTACAGTCCCTTTTATTACAGACCCTGAAGTACTTCCGGTGCCAGGGCAATTTCCTGCTAAAAGCACTTCTGGCTCGCCTGGAAATCCATTACAATAGGGAGCTTGTCTCCCTGCAGCGCCATCTCGTGGCACCCAGTCATCCCAGCAGGGTTTCTCTGCTGGACTACATCTCCCAGCATGTTCTGCTGGTTTCATACTGTGTACCGATATCTGAGGCTGCTGCCATCTAATGTACTGGGAGAATAAGAAACCTACAGTGACGTCTTTCTTTTCCAGTGGGCTGTCTGTCTATCCTTTTTGGTTCTTTCTTCTGGGTCTGATCCCCTCTTCCTCCCTGGCGGGATACCTATGTGCTTTTTGGGAGCCTCTTGGTAAGGAACCATTCCCTCTCCTGGTCGGGATGCCTGTCTAGCCCATATGGCATCTACAGTTTATTATTTAAGCACAATAATGTAAAGAACCCCTTAGGGCATATAGGTTGTTAAATGTTTTTTATTTTCAAAGTAAGTTTAGTTACAATGTTTTAGCATTTTTTAATTAATATTGAAGATTAATTTAAATGCAAATTCAGCAGCATCAGATATCTTTAAAATGCCTCTGAAACTTTTTTGAGATTTTATTTCTCATCATCTGTGAATTTATGATCTCTTAATCCACAATACTACACCAGGCTTCATAGTAGCCTAGTATGTAGCAGGCTAAGACTTAATGCTTAGTTGCCTCAGTTACCATGTGTGACTTGTCCTAACCCTGTTTTTTGGAACCAAAACTGACTCAGATAAGCACGGTGAGTGAGTTTAAGAGGGGTTTACACTCTTTAAGTGTTCTTCATGGAATAATTCCCAGCTGATGCAAGTACAAGCATGAATCAATCAATCAATCAATCAACATTTATTTATATCGCACATATTCATACAAAAAATGTAGCTCAAAATGCTTTACAAAATGAATAGAAAAATAGAAGACACAATAAAAATAAACATAAGTCAACATTAATTAACATAGAATAAGAGTAAGGTCCGATGGCCAGGGTGGACAGAAAAAACAAAAAAACTCCAAAGGCTGGAGAAAAAAATAAAATCTGTAGGGGTTCCAGACCAAGAGACCGCCCAGTCCCCTCTGGGCAATCTACCTAACATTAGTCAAACAGACCTCTTTGTATTTAAGGTTTTCATGGAAGGACCTGATGATGATGGTCACGTAGACTTCTGGCTTTCAGTCCATCAATGTTGGTGCATCATGATGCTTTGAGTAGGTGGTACCAACAAAGAAACCGGAAAAAGAAACAGAAGAGAGAGTAGGGGTCAGTATGGATTTTGGAGCCACTGTGAATAGTTATTATGAAGAATTGAACATACAGAGTATCAGTATTAAGTTAAAGTGAAGTTATAAAAAGGCCATGTTAAAGTAATGTGTTTTCAGCAGTGTTTTAAAGTTTTTTTTTAAAGTTTTGAATACACTTAATTTGTCTCAAAGCTGTCTACTCAATCTTCTACATGGAAAAGAAATAGCATTTCAAGCCAAGAAAACATACACAGCAGTTATTACACTCTGTAAGACGCAAGCTAATAATATAAGTTTTCACATGACCACCACAGTAATGCTCCGTGTGCTATCAGAAATCCTACTGGGGTAATTATAAAAATATGAAATTTATAACATTGCTTCTAGTGTGTCAAGGATCCAACAGTCATTACTGAAATTCATGGATTTTTACCTTTTTGTTTATGCTTTGATCATGTAGTGTCACATAACATTATTGTGCAGGTTGAGGGAGTCACTAGTGCCGATAGTGTTTGTGTGTGCTATTATGTTTTTCAGTTGCTGCATTTCTTTATCAATTTTCACTTTACACCATTGGTCTGAAGGTTTTGCATTGTCAGAATGTTTATGCTTATTTTTTTTGTTTCTTGAGTGATGTTAGATAAACTTGCCTTTAACACACTAAAAGGCTGAAAATAAAAATTCTTACTGTACCTTTGATAGCCAAAGTAAAAATTTGGACACTTAAAGTATAATTATTAGCTGATTCGACAAATTGAAAGTTGTAGAAGCAAGCCATCTTTCTGCTAATTTAAAGCTATAACAAATTAGATAATACTTTGTGTAAGTGACTCCTCCTCTTCATTCATTACTTTTTTGCACAAGTAACTCTTGGGTTCTACCACTCCTCCCTTGATCTCCATGTTTGCTTTTTATTTTCCTAACGTTCTGCCTTAGTTTGTTACCTTTGGATGTTTATAAGTTCACTATCCCTAACTGTCCAATTAACACTGCCATCCAGCTGTTTTTCTCCTCCTCCTATTTAAAAATGTGAATGTTTATCATGGCTATTCAAACATTTTCATAGATATTATGCTTTTTACTGTTTCAAGAACCCAAAGATTTATCATTTTAAAAATTGTTACTACATATATTTCTAATCTGAATTAATGCATTTCACAGTGTGCAACTTTGTTATGATATGGATTTTTGTCATTTATTTGCTTAAACATATTTTGAAATAACTTGGGCAGTCTGTTCTTTAATAAAATGTTCATCTGATGTTTTTACTTTTTTAAAGGCAATTCACTGTAGTCTTGCCCATATCAAACCTTTAAAAAATTGTGAATGGAGCAAAGAAAGTATCGAGCAATTTCAAGAATTGACAAAGAAATCTACATTGCTAGGAGTGACAACAGGTATGGTTTTTCTCTGAGCAGTACTTGTACTTTCTATATTAAACTTATGTGCATGCTATTAAAAGAGTATTATTTGGAAACCTACATCTTTAAAACTGTGTGTCTCACTGAAACATTTTTTCAGATATTCATCTGACACATTTCTTACGGCTTGATTATGGGTGTTTATTACTTTTTTCATCCACCACCAAACTCTCAATGGAATGGTTCTCAACAAAAGTAAATTATTACAGTCATCTAGAATGCATTTGTCAACTCTGAGCTGTTGTGGCATTAAAGTTAATGCTTTTTAGTTTCAATTTTACTTTTGTTTTAATTGTAAATTTTGAAGTTCCTGCCAGATTCAGTTCAGAGCAGCATTGGGTGCAAGGCAAACGCCACATTTAAGCTGGGTCAAGTTTAGGGTTAATGTAATTTGCATGTCTTTCTTTAATGAGTAAAATGCATAAATGCCCAGAGGAAGCCCCAGATGGACAAATAGAAATATAAACACAGACCATTGGATTTGTGAAGCAGCAGCATTAAACTCTGTCATAAATGTCTCCTGGATTCTAAATATTTCCTTAAAAAATGGTTTAAGCCACCATCACACCCCCCAAAAATTTTTTTCAGCAAATTTCAGCCTTCATTTATATATCTTTGATAGGCAGCTGGCAGTGCAGTAACATTTTAAAACTTATTTTTGGCAGTTATGTTCCATTAAATGTTTTTTTTTTTTAATATATTTTGCACATGTTCTTAGTATTAGAAAGAGAGCCTATTTGGGAGTCCAATTCAGGGTCACAGGGATACAGTGCTCTTGGTACCACTGGGCATAAAGTGGACCAACCCCAGAATGGGTGCTAGTCAATTGCAGGACATACTATCACACATATTTACAATTCATTTGAATATGGGAGATAAACTAACTTACGTAACTTAAGTATTTTCATCATACATTGGAGGTTTAGAAATATCTGAATTGCCAGTTTTTAGATTTATGATTATTATGTATATGTAAGAATTTAGGACTAAATATAAGGTCTGTCTAATGTTACAAATAACAGTGCATCTGGAAAGCATTCATAGCGCATTACTTTTTCCACATTTTGTTATGTTACAGCCGTATTCCAAAATGGATTAAATTCATTTTTTTCCTCAGAATTCTACACACAACACCCCATAATGACAACGTGAAAAAAGTTTACTTGAGGTTTTGCAAATTTATTAAAAACAAAAAAACTGAGAAATCACATGTACATAAGTATTCACAGCCTTTGCTCAATACTTTGTTGATGCACCTTTGGCAGCAATTACAGCCTCAAGTCTTTTTAAATATGATGCCACAAGCTTGGCACACCTATCCTTGGCCAGTTTCGCCCATTCATCTTTACAGCACCTCTCAAGCACCATCAGGTTGGATGGGAAGCGTCGGTGCACAGCCATTTTAAGATCTCTCCAGAGATGTTCAATCGAATTCAAGTCTGGGCTCTGGCTGGGCCACTCAAGGACATTCACAGAGTTGTCCTGATGCCACTCCTTTGATATCTTGGCTGTATGCTTAGGCTCGTTGTCCTGGTGAAAGATGAACCGTCGCCCCAGTCTGAGGTCAAGAGTGCTCTGGAGCAGGTTTTCATCCAGGATGTCTCTGTAAATTGCTGCAGTCATCTTTCCCTTTATCCTGACTAGTCTCCCAGTTCCTGCCTCTGAAAAACATCCCCACAGCATGATGCTGCCACCACCATGCTTCACTGTAGGGATGGTATTGGCCTGGTGATGAGCGGTGCCTGGTTTCCTCCAAACGTGACGCCTGCCATTCACACCAAAGAATTCAATCTTTGTCTCATCAGACCAGAGAATTTTGTTTCTCATGGTCTGAGAGTCCTTCAGGTGCCTTTTGGCAAACTCCAGGCGGGCTGCCATATGCCTTTTACTAAGGAGTAGCTTCCGTCTTGCCACTCTACCATACAGGCCTGATTGGTGGATTGCTGCAGAGATGGTTGTCCTTCTGGAAGGTTCTCCTCTCTCCACAGAGGACCTCTGGAGCTCTGACAGAGTGACCATCGGGTTCTTGGTCACCTCCCTGACTAAGGCCCTTCTCCCCCGATCGCTCAGTTTAGATGGCCGGCCAGCTCTAGGAAGAGTCCTGGTGGTTTCAAACTTCTTCCACTTACGGATGATGGAGGCCACTGTGCTCATTGGGACCTTCAAAGCAGCAGAAATTTTTCTGTAACCTTCCCCAGATTTGTGCCTCGAGACAATTTTGTCTCGGAGGTCTACAGACAATTCCTTTGACTTCATGCTTGGTTTGTGCTCTGACATGAACTATCAACTGTGGGACCTTATATAGACAGGTGTGTGCCTTTCCAAATCCTGTCCAATTAACTGAATTTACCACAGGTGGACTCCAATTAAGCTGCAGAAACATCTCAAGGATGATCGGGGAAACCGGATGCACCTGAGCTCAATTTTGAGCTTCATGACAAAGGCTGTGAATACTTATGTACATGTGATTTCTCAGTTTTTTTATTTTTAATAAATTTGCATAAACCTGAAGTAAACTTTTTTCACATTGTCATTATGGGGTGTTGTGTGTAGAATTCTGAAGAAAAAAATGAATTTAATCCATTTTGGAATACGGCTGTAACATAACAAAATGTGGAAAAAGTGATGCGCTGTGAATACTTTCCGGATGCACTATAATTGCATTGAATGTGTGTTGTACCTGGAACTTGTTATACACATAAAATGATGGAAGTTTCATAATTGCTGCATTTGTGCTTATCTTTATTAATATACTAGTTTTCTGTTGGTTTAAGTGTAAAAACACAACAGTGATGTATTAGTGGTTTTACTGTACTTTACTCCTTTCATTCCGACATAAAATCCTGTTATTGTTTGTAGGTCTTCCACTGATGTATGTGTCTTTTTGTCATAATACAACACAAATTTTCATATTTGCTTATAATTGTTTCATATTACCCAATATATATGTTGTTACTATTGCTTATTTCTATATCATTTTTAAACTTTGTCACTTTGAGTTTTTCTGATAATTCTTGAAATAATTGATTCTTAAAGGTATTTCTTCAAACAATATTCTCCTCACAAAACTATATAGTGTGTCAGATCATGAACATCAACTGGTTGACATTGGAGAAGTTCTGGTAAAGGAAAATTTGGCTGCTTTTATCAATAACAGGTAAGTAAGTAGGCAATTTGTTCTTTGGCTGTTCAACTACTATGATGTAAAATAAATAAGCTGTTGCCCATGTCTGTTTTTTCTTTGCCTGTTCAACGTCTATGATGTAAAATAAATGAGCTGTTGCCCATGTCTACAAATGCTAGTAATTTTGTGAAGAATTTCATTATTTTACCTTTTATTAGTATTTTTTATTTTCAAGAAAAGTGAAAATTACTGTCCTGTAACGATCCCTAAAGATGCTGAAGAATTTTTTGAACGTTTTGTGGTAGTATATAAAATAAGGTTGCTATATCATTATAAAAAATACTACTGTCATACAGAAATTTCTGCAATTTTGCAAATGCTTTTTTTATGGTGTATTACAAACAAAATTGCTAATTATTGTCAGTACTATTTTACATTCTTAAGATGTGTAATGTTCCCAATTCTGCTTAATCCAATACTCAAGGAAAACACATTTTTAATATAGCATTTTTAAACTTAATTGCAAAATTAACTATTCATTTAATATATTGAATAAATCTAAATGATGATTACTGCAGAATACTACCTACTTAATATTCACTAAAATTGCCCAATCATCTGGTGCCCCATTTGTCAGTTGCATTGCAAACATTTAAAGAGCTTATTTAGGCTTCAGAAATGTTGCCAGGGATATAATTTATGCAGCAGCCACAAAATAAGCCAGAAAAACACAATATCTGCACATATCTGTACTATAATCAGTAAGTTGATACACCATACCTTTAACACTAGTATTACCGAAGCCTACGAAAAAACTCATAATCCTGGCTCACCTTAAATTCCTTTGCACCTTTCCATCAGCGTCTTTTGGTTTGTAAATGTGTTGATCAGCGCAAGCAGCCTGCTGTCCCATCCCCCCGCTTACCGCCGCAGGTCAATTCGCAAAGAAAATTCTCACTGTTCAGTGTTTATCCAGGAGTGAAGTGCCTATAGTTGTAGATGGTAAATAATAAATCGTCATTTGGAATTCATGCATTTCATGTGTGTTCATTGTACCATGTGATCAAATGTATGTTTTTATTATGTTATTGTAGTAGTAATAATAATAATAGCAGCTCACTACCCAAAACGCGGAGCGCCCAGTCTCAAATCCGGTACCTTTGAGTTATTAGGCAGCAGTTCTTACCCTCTACACCTTACAAGAAATTTAAGGTGGGCCAGGATTACAAGTTTTTTCGTATGCTTCATGGATTCTAGTGTTAATATGGAAAAGATATAAAAAGAGATGATCATTGACTTTAGGAAGCCACATGCTGTCCACACCCCACTGCATATCAAGGGTTCAGTGGTGGGATTGGCCAAGGGCACCGAGTTTCTTGGTGTACACTTGGCAACTGGCCTTTCTTGGTCACTCCATAGCCAAAAATGTACAGCAGTGTACTTGCTGAAGAAGGCAAGCCAAGACCCCAATCATCCCATACACCTCCAGTGCTCAAAAATACTATAACACAATTTTTATCGAACAACTTGCACAATTACTCGCTCAATGAGAGCAGCACCAGATTCAGTCTCAGAGCCTCTTGTGCATGTGATCAGAGCTTGAAGAGATGTCAAGAAATGAGCAGCAGAGTCTAGCGAGACCACCTAACAAATGTCTGCTATACCTTGAATACACCATGCATGTAGGTGGAGCATCCTCGAGCAAATCAGTGTATGCCATCAACTTAGCCAAGTGTACAACAGAAGTTATGCTATTTGAAACATGGCCGTCAGTATGTAAACTAAGTCGTCTTCCATTTAATGATTAGATTAAATAAACTTTATTAGTCCCAAAGAGAAATTCACATGTATACAGCAGCAGAAACATAAAAACAAGGATACAGACTCACAGGACAAATAATACAACCAATTAATCAATATGTAAAAAGAATGAAATAAATACAGTGCCCCCGGAAAGTATTCACAGTGCATCACTTTTTCCATATTTTGTTATGTTACAGCCTTATTCCAAAATGGATTAAATTAATTTTTTTTCCTCAGAATTCTATACACAACACCCCATAATGACAACGTGATAAAAGTTTACTTGAGATGTTTGCAAATTTATTAAAAGTAAAATAATTGAGAAATCACATGTACATAAGTATTCACAGCCTTTGCCATGAAGCCCAAAATTGAGCTCAGGTGCATCCTGTTTCCCCTGATCATCCTTGAGATGTTTCTGCAGCTTAATTGGAGTCCACCTGTGGTAAATTCAGTTGATTGGACATGATTTGGAAAGGCACACACCTGTCTATATAAGGTCCCACAGTTGACAGTTCATGTCAGAGCACAAACCAAGCATGAAGTCAAAGGAATTGTCTGTAGAACTCCGAGACAGAATTGTCTCGAGGCACAAATCTGGGGAAGGTTACAGAAAACTTTCTGCTGTTTGAAGGTCCCAGTGAGCACAGTGGCCTCCATCATCCATAAGTGGAAGAAGTTCGAAACCACCAGGACTCTTCCTAGAGCTGGCCGGTCATCTAAACTGAGCGATCGGTGGAGAAGGGCCTTAGTCAGGACGATGACCAAGAACCCGATGGTCACTCTGTCAGAGGTCCTCTGTGAACAGAGGATAACTTTCCAGAAGGACAACCATCTCTGCAGCAATCCACCAATCAGGCCTGTATGGTAGAGTGGCCAGACGGAAGCTACTCCTTAGTAAAAGGCACATGGCAGCCCGCCTGGAGTTTGCCAAAAAGGCACCTGAAGGACTCTCAGACCATGAGAAACAAAATTCTCTGGTCTGATGAGACAAAGATTGAATTCTTTGGTGTGAATGCCGGGCGTCACGTTTGGAGGAAACCAGGCACTGCACATGACCAGGCCAATACCATCCCTACAGTGAAGCATGGTGGTGGCAGCATCATGCTGTGGGGATGTTTTTCAGAGGCAGGAACTGGGAGACTAGTCAGGATAAAGGGAAAGATGACTGCAGCAATGTACAGAGACTTACTGAATGAAAACCTGCTCCAGAGCGCTCTTGACCTCAGACTGGGGCAACGGTTCATCTTTCAGCAGGACAACGACCCTATGTACACAGCCAAGATATCAAAGGTGTGGCTTCAGGACAACTCTGTGAATGTCCTTGAGTGGCCCAGCCAGAACCCAGACTTGAATTCGATTGAACATCTCTGGAGAGATCTTAAAATGGCTGTGCACCGACGCTTTCCATCCAACCTGATGGAGCTTGAGAGGTGCTGTAAAGAGGAATGGGCAAAACTGGCCAAGGATAGGTGTGTCAAGCTTGTGGCATCATATTCAAAAAGACTTGAGGCTGTAATTGCTGCCAAAGGTGCATCAACAAAGTATTGAGCAAAGGCTGTGAATACTTATGTACATGTGATTTCTCAGTTTTTTTGTTTTTAATAAATTTGCAAAAACCTCAAGTAAACTTTTTTCACGTTGTCATTATGGGGTGTTGTGTGTAGAATTCTGAGGAAAAAAATGAATTTAATCTATTTTGGAATAAGACTGTAACATAACAAAATGTGGAAAAAGTAATGCGCTGTAAATACTTTCCAGATGCACTGTAAGTGTATATTGCTCAGATATTTCAAAATGGTATTTCAAAATAAACTTAATGAGTGCCCTGGGGGGAAGAATTTGAAATGCCTGATAGCAGTGGGCAGAAAAGATGCCATGGGGAGCTTCTTAGCACACTTTGGTGGAATGAGCCTGTGGCTAAAAGTGCCCCAACTCAGCGTCTCCTGGAGGGGATAGAGGGTATTTTTCATGATACCAATTTTGCCACCATCCCTCTTTCTGCAGCAGCTTCCAGTAGAGCCTGGCTATCACCCTTAATGTCCCGATTCGATTGTGATTTACAATACACAGATTCAATTTGATATTTAATTTATCATTACTGAATTAGCATGCACTGATATATTTGATGTGGTGGCTTTTTTTTAGAAATTACTTAATCATGCATAGAGAGCATTAATATGATAATTTAACTAACACATGTATCATTACATTAGAGGCCGCAAATATTATGGGGGCTCCTTGTTTTAACACTAGAATTACCAGAGCCTACGAAAAAACTCGTAGATCCGTCCCACCTTAAATCGCTTCTTAAAACCGTTCACAGCTCTCCACCAGCGTCTTTTGTTATCTAAATGTGCTGATACAATCAGGCTGCAAGCTGCCGGCTATTCCATCCCCCCACCGACTTAGAACGTGCACAAACTTCTCCCAGCTCATGTCTTGATTGATTTTCTGGGAGTGAAGTGGAGTTTTAGAGTGGAAATAATAGATCGTTGTTTGGAACACATGTATTTCATGTCTGTTCCATTTTTACAGTAATCTTTGTAAACACATTTTTAAACAGAAACGTTTTTCATATTCTAGTACTAAATGACAAAATGTAGACATAAACTATATAATGTATGAAGCCTGAAGTCCAAATATCAAAGAAACACTTTCACAAAAGGTACAAATATAACAGAACAAATGTGCTTTTATTCTAAAGTGTAACTGCAGCGAAAAAGCCGCCTTAGCAGGCCATACTGACGCATATTCACTACAACTGGCGCGGTAGCGTAAAGGTATCAGCTGCTGACTGGTACTCAAAAGGTCACGAGTTCAATCCCTCACTAGTCCGTTTTGAGATGTAAACTGATCTTATTCTTACTATTTTACAATAAAAATATACATTTGATTTCAGTCTGTAACAGCCGGTGTAATTTATGAAACTTGTAAAAGTTAGCTTTGTTTTTTTTTATTCACTTTCCATTCTCTCAGTCGCGTTCAGGATCGTTCCCTATGCCGCCCCCCCCATCTAACACTGCTGTTTTCACATAAAAATGCGCTATAGCTCTGCAGTGTATCACGATACATTCTCTTACCAATGCTAGCGAAATGAAGAGTCTGCATACACTTTTTTGTGGCATTACACGTGTATTTTTTGAGCATGTCTGTGCCAAATAAATAACATTCGAGCTATAGCGTGTCTTTATGTGATCCAAATAAAGCGCGTCTTTATGTGATCCAAATAAATAACATTATAGCTATAGAGCGCCTTTATGTGAAAAATTGGATCACATAAAGATGCGCTACAGCTAAAATGTTATTTATTTGGAGACGCGCTATAGCTCGAATGTTATTTATTTGGATCACATAGACGTGCTATAGCTCGAATGTTATTGTTTACTAGCAAAATACCCGCGCTTCGCAGCGGAGAAGTAGTGTGTTAAAGAAGTAATGAAAAAGAAAAGGAAACATTTTGAAAATAACGTAACATGATTGTCAATGTAATTGTTTTGTCACTGTTGTGAGTGATGAGTGTTGCTGTCATATATACATACATACATACACACACACACACACATATATATATATATATATATATATATATATATATATATATATATATATACACACATATCCATACATATATACATATACACATATATATATATATATATATATATATATATATATATATATATATACACACATAAAGTATATATATACATATATACACATACATCCACATACATATACATATATATACATATACACACATATATATACATACACGCATACATACATACATACACACATTTATATACAGACAAATACATATATATATTAGGGATGTAACGGTATCAAAACTTCACGGTACGGTAATACCTCGGTATGAATGGCACGGTATGGTATTTATTGAATCATTTACAGGAAAAACAATACTAATGAAGAGACTCGAAAAAAGTGCCAGAAGTGTTTATTAAACAGTTTACATGAACACTGAACATATCAATGGCATACAAATTAGCCATCTATCTGTAAACTTTGAAACAGGAACTTCAATTTTTCAATTTTAATAACAAAAAATTATTAAACCATGTAAAAAAAATAAAGTTTCAATTTAGTATTCTTGAAAACTTAGAAAAAATAAAAATAGCAGCCTACTTATTGCAGCTGGCCCATGTGCTGAACGAGTATTTGAGAACACTCACCTCATTCACTCACACACTCACTTATTCAGACAGAGACAGTTTTTTTTTTTTTAAGGAAAATTAGCATATCAACATTATCTGGTAAAAGCTGGGATCTCTGGGCATTCACAGTGTCCCCTGCAACAGAAAAACCCTCTCACTTGGGACTGAGGTTGCTCGGACAGAGAGGTATGACTTGGCTAAGGTTGACAGCAGTGGGTAACGTTGTGCATAGTCTTTCCAGCACTCGAGAGATCAAGCCATGAGTGAGATAGAAGTCTCTTTGCGGTACAAGTCAATGTCTGCTTCAATCTGAGCAGTGTGCTGTGTTCTGCTGTCCCCTTGACTAAAAGAATCCCCAAGGAGATCTTCAAGAGCAGTCTTTTTAGATGGAGGAGAGACACCTCCCACAGCATGTGCTTTTTGTGGCAGGTCAGTTTTTGAGTGTCCAGCTACATGCTCATGGCTGCCTGGTGCTGCACCTTCCTCTTCACTAGGGTTCTGCAGAAGCAAGCAGAGTTACAAAAATTTTAAATGTTAGACACGCACACATAATTTTTGTAAATATTGGGAACTCTAATAAAAGTCACACACACACAGTATTTTTAAACAAATACCTGGTTCTGCATCTGTGTTGCTTTTAACTTGAGCCTGTTGAAAATTTCATCCCTTTCGCTGTTATTCAGATGGGGGAGGGCCCGGAACCGGGGGTCCAACACACTGCTCTCATACAGAAACTCTGCTTGCTCCCCTTGGTAATGGTCTGCCAAATCATTCAGTATTGCTGCCTTCATTTGAGAGATGGTGTTTGAGTCTACATTGCACGGTGCCATGCTCACTTGAATCATGTGTTTGAGAGGCATGATAAGAGAGATTGTTGGTCGAGATTCGTCGCACAGTGGTTGCTTTGTTCAAGGGTATGAGAAGTTTAACGATGTCCTCAGCATCTGCGATGTCAGCTGCGTCTAGAGTGTCTATTTCACGTGCATTGCTCCTGACTTCAGAACTCAGTAGGGCTGCAGCAATTGCCTGTTGTTGCTCCACTTAGCGCTCAATCATGTCAAGTGAGCTGTTCCACCTAGTTACTACATCCATTATCAGTTTATGTACTGGCAGGTTTAACATTTGCTGCTTGGAGGTCAGCACAGCTGTTGCATTTGAACTGTGGTGAAAAAACGCTGCTACACGCCTCACTCTGCCAAGCAGACGACTGACACGGTTTACCTTCTAACCTGCCTGGGACGCAAGGTTTAAGGTGTGAGCAAAACACTTTACATGTGGGGACAGACCAGCCTCTTTCACCGCTACACCCATGTTTCTTGCGTTGTCAGTAACCACAGCGATGCCCTGGTGATTGTTGTTGTAAATCATGTCAAGCTCCCACTCTGAAACAGCAGATTTTAACACCTCGCCTATGTTGTGTCCAGTGTGTGACTCACAACTTTTCGGGGTGATGATTTAACAAATGGCTTGTCATGTTAGTCGTATTCCCCGACTTGTATTTAACCACAGTCTGGCAGTGCCTGCATACCGAATTTTCTTTGTCTGTCACCTTTTCTCCTTTCTCGTTTCTTTTTAGAGAGAAACCGAAATGCTTCCACAAATCCGATTTAAAACCCGCTTTAGATTCGATCATTTCCATCTCTTTTCCTTCGCTGCTACTAGCAGCACCCACCATTTCCCCATTACTGGATCTGTAGCAACAACAGACCGCAAAGGATGATGGCCACGCCTGGGCTGATGGGAATTGTAGTTCCCGCTACCTCCCGTTCACTCCATTTGCCTGAGCACACTTTTCTCAGAAGACCTATCGTTTTATCAAGTCATGCGACCACGGTAGTATCGGAAAAATTTGCTATTGCGGTACGACGGTATATACAATACCTTTACATCCCTAATATATATACATACACACCCATATTTAAACATTTATATACATATACATACATATCTACATATACACACACACACATATATATATATATATATATATATACATACACACATATATATATATATATATATATATATACACATATATATATATATATATATATATACTAGAGAATACCAAGGCCAGATGGAGAAGTAGTGTGTTAAAGAAGTTATGAAAAGAAAAGCAAACATTTTAAAAATAACGTAAGATGATTGTTAATGTAATTGTTTTGTCATTGATATGAGTGTTGCTGGCATATATATATATATATATATATATATATATATATATATATATATACACATCTATACACATATATACAGTTATATATATATACACATATACACATACATATATATACATATATATATACACATACTGTATATATACACACACATATATATACATACTGTATATACAACCTATACATATCTACATATATACTGTATATACACATATATATACAAATCTACATATATATATCTACATATATATATATATTGGGGTGGGACTCGATTAAAAAAATTAATCCAATTAATTAGAGGCTGTGTAAGAATTAATCTTGATTAATCGTATGTAATCGACACGAATTTGCCCCAAATCGCAAATGTTTTTTTATTTAAAATGGTTTTAGTGGGCTTACAGAATCAAATAATAGACATGGACATGAATATTGTAAACTGAAGCTGTTTTAATTTCTGAAGAAAAAAAAAAGCCTTTAAACTGCATTTGAATTCAAAACAGAAACAAAAATATCATCCCTGGTTAAAATTGGGCAGACTTAAAAATAAAGTGGTAGTTTAAGTAGTTTAAGTACATTTGCAGAATAGTATTGTCTTTAAATAATAATAACCAAAATTTCACCATAAAGTGCAGTTTTTCTTCTTAAAAAAATAAGTCAGAAACATAAAAGGTAATTTGACCAGCTTACACTTTAAACTCTGAGTAACATTAGCCAAAATTATTTTGTACATTAGGCTAAAACAGTGTGATCATTGAACATTTTGTAATTAGATGTATTTAGAATTACTAACGGTCACGGAAGTCCAATGATCCCCAGTAAGAGCCACAAAGTCCGCTTTCTGTAATGCATCTAATTTTGCTTGCTTTTCAGTGTGCACAAATCCATGCTTTTATCAAGGCTTCACTCGGGAAGTCGAAATGATCAGTCGTAAGAACGCGCTTTATTCCGACTCTAACATTTTTGTAGCTGTGATGTGTGCATCAGTGTAATGGATGTACCAGGAAATCATGCATTGACAAAAGTTCCCGTTTGCTTAGAATTGAAAGTGTGATTAAATGCGTTATTTTTTAACGCGTTATGGAGTACATGCATCGAAGCTTCTCAGCTGTGCTTGTGCTAAGAAAGGGAACATTTTAAAAATAACGTAACATGATTCTGCGTTAACCTAATATTTTTTCATACGTCCCAAACCAAGGAGATGCTAAGGTAAATGAATGGTAGCACGCTGTACATACTCAGTACATCCCTCTCGGAATTGAACCTCGAATGTCGGCGTTAGAGGCGAAGACTCTACAATTGCGCCACAGCGTGTGGCTTGTCTATGCTAAAGTATATATTGTAGATCGGGGTATATATATATATATATACCCATATAAGGCCGTCCATCAGCGGCAATCCAATACAAACACTGCCGGTAAATGTTCACGGGTGAAGGACTGTACTTATGCAGAGAAAGATGAGATGGTCAGGGTGGTGTTTGGCACAAACTCATTGAAACTACGAGATAAACTTTTAAGTTCCGGGTCTTAGCTGACATTACACGAGATGGCACCAGTACAGCTGGGAACCTTCGATGCAAGAACACCAAGCGGCTCACGTGAACTGACGCAATGCGCAGACAAAAAGCAACAGTTCCAAAGAGTGCTGAACAAAACCGAATTACACAATTGAGAAGGCAGCAAAAAATATGAAGCGCCTTATACATACAATCATATTCATAAGTGCAGCTACTGCGGAAACAAAGCACACGGTGGAAAAAGTGAATGTCCTGCTAAAGGAAGACAGTGTAAAAAAAACCCCGTGCATGCAGTTTGTCACATCACAGATACAAAGGAAGACGAGCTGTTTATTGATGCAGTAAGGAACTAATCGATGAATGAAACCTCTTATCTTTACAACGATTGACAAACAGGAATGTAACTTGAACACATCCTACAAATACGAGCCTGATTGAAAGAAATAATGATAATCAAATCCTTGATGACAGCAACATTCAATAACACTCACAAAACAATTACTGTATATTGACAATCATGTTACGTTATTTTTAAAATGTTCCCTTTTCTTTTCATAACTTCTACTTCTCCACTGCGATACACGGGTATATATATAAATGTATATACATACCTCGATCTACAATACATACTTTAGCATAGACAAGCCACACGCTGTGGCAATTGTAGAGTCTTCGCCTCTAACGCCGACATTCGAGGTTCGATTCCCGAGAGGGTGTACTGAGTATGTACGCAGCTACCGATTCATTTTACCTTCGATCTCCTTGGTTTGGGACGTATGAAAAATATTAGGTTAACGCAGAATCATGTTACGTTATTTTTAAAATTTTCCTTTCTTAGCACAAGCACAGCTGAGAAGCTTCGATGCATGTACTCCATAAGCGCAAAAAATAATGCATTTAATCACACTTTCAATTCCAAGCAAACGGGAACTTTTGTCAATGCATGATTTCCTGGTACATCCATTACACTGATGCACACATCACAGCTACAAAAATGTTAGAGTCGGAATAAAGCGCGTTCTACGACTGATCATTTCGACTACCGAGCGAAGCCTTGATAAAAGCATGGTTTTGTGCACACTGAAAAGCAAGCAAAATTAGATGCATTACAGAAAGCGGACTTTGTGGCTCTTACTGGGGATCATTGGACTTCCGTGACCGTTAGTAATTCTAAATACATCTAATTACAAAATGTTCAATGATCACACTGTTTTAGCCTAATGTACAAAATAATTTTGGCTAATGTTACTCAGAGTTTAAAGATTAAGCTGGTCAAATTACCTTTTATGTTTCTGACTTATTTTTTTAAGAAGAAAAACTGCACTTTATGTTGAAATTTTGGTTATTATTATTTAAAGACAATACTATTCTGAAAATGTACTTAAAGTACTTAAACTACCACTTTATTTTTAAGTCTGCCCAATTTTAACCAGGGATGATATTTTTGTTTCTGTTTTGAATTCAAATGCAGTTTAAAAGCTTTTTTTCAGAAATTAAAACAGCTTCAGTTTACAATATTCATGTCCATGTCTATTATTTGATTCTGTCGCCCACTAAAACCTTTTAAATTAAAAAAAAAAAACATTTGCGATTTGGGCAAATTTACGTGTGCGATTACATACGATTAATCAAGATTAATTCTTACACAGCCTCTAATTAATTGGATTAATTTTTTAATCGAGTCCCACCTAATATATATATATGTAGATATATATATATATATGTAGATTTGTATATGTTGTATATACAGTATGTGTGTGTGTGTGTGTATATATACAGTATGTGTATATATGTATATGTATATATGTATGTGTGTATATGTATATATATAACTATATATATATATGTGTATAGATGTGTGTATATATATATATATATATATATATATATATATTTATATATATATTTATATATATGTTTATATATGTGTCTGTGTGTGTGTGTGTGTGTATATATATATATATATATATGCCAGCAACACTCATGACAATGACAAAACAATTACATTGTCAATCATGTTACGTTATTATTAAAATGTTTCCTTTTCTTTTTACTTCTCCGCTGCCAATCGCAGGTATTTTGCTATATATATATATATATATATATATATATATATATATATATATATAATATAAATAGATAGATATGACTACAACACTCATATCAATGACAAAACAATTACATTAACAATCATCTTACGTTATTTTTAAAATGTTTGCTTTTCTTTTCATAACTTCTTTAACACACTACTTCTCCGCTGCGAAGCGCGGGTATTCTGCTAGTATACTAATAAAAGGCAAAGCCCTGACTGACTGACTCACTCATCACTAATTCTCCAACTTCCCATGTAGGTAGAAGGCTGAAATTTGGCAGGCTCATTCCTTACAGCTTCCTTACAAAAGTTGGGCAGGTTTCATTTCGAAATTCTACGCATAATGGTCATAACTAGAAGCTATTTTTCTCCATTTACTGTAATGAAGTTGAGCTCAAACCACAATAGCACGCGGGCTCGATGTACTGTAGTGCACGTCAACTCGATCTGAATTGCGCGATCACATTCGAAAAAATATTTCTTTTCAAGTTCTATTTAGTCCATATGTGTCAAACTCAAGGCCCACGGGCCACATCCGGCCCGGCGTGTAATTATATCCAGCCCGCGAGATCATATTATATACTGTATTATTGTTATTAATAGCCCGGGGATATGAAGCGCTGGTAACACGATAAACTACAGATCCCATAATGCAGCGCTTCAGCTGCCTTGCCGAACACTTACCACGTTAATCAAGTCTAGCTTATGATGCTGCAAGTTATTGCGAAGCTAGCCCACACGATGCCAAAGAGAAAAGGTGATTCTGAACATAGAGCCTTTAAAAACCGATAGGAGGCTGAGTATATTTTTACTGACATTGCCGGTAAACCTGTGTGTCTCATTTGTGGAGCTAATGTGGCTGTAATTACAGAATTTAATCTAAGACGGCACTATGAGACAAAACATCAAGATAACCTGAAAGACCTGAATGCAATGCAGAAAATGCAGAAAGCAGAAGAGTTAAAGAAGAATCTGACACTTCAGCAGACGTTTTTACCCGTGCAAAATCACAAAGTGATTTCAAGTAAAGCTACTTTTATGGGAGACACAAATGCACCAGTGCAACTTGCCCCACTTTCCCTTTTGCCAAGTAATCTTGAACCAAATCGGCACAACGGTGTTCCCAAATACGCACTTTGCTGATAAACTGAGCGCACTGCGCGCTGAGTTTGCACGCCGCTTTGGTGACTTTGAAGAACAAAAAAGAATTTTGAGTTGTTTCGCAAACCTATTTGCTGTCGATGTGGAAACTGCACCTGTGCAGATTCAGATGGAGGTGATTGAGCTGCAGTGTAATGGCACACTGAAGGCAAAGTACAATACTGCACGGCCCACACACTTTATTCACTCCATTCCCGCAAAAATGCTCCAGCTCCGTCTACATGCGGCTCGAACCTTGTGCATGTTTGGTAGCACATATCTGTGTGAGAAGCTCTTCTCAGTCATGAAGACTAACAAAACAGCACACAGGAGTCGCCTCACTGATGAGCACCTGCAGTCCATCCTGAGAATCTCCACAACACAGAACCTCACACCAAACATAAACAAACTTGTTGCCAAAAAAAGATGCCACGTGTCCAAATCTGATAAAATGACATAAGAGCAAAGACAACTGAATGATTTGTTATTGCTGAAAAGAACATATTTTATTTATATTTCCAGGTTTTGTTATGCACCATGTTCATATTTGAATTTGTATAATTTTGACAGGATATATTTTTATGGAGAGCAAAATCTTTTGGGAAATTTAAAATTTAAGTTTATTTTTATATAAAATTACATAAGAGTAAAGAAATTTGAATGTTTGTTCTTTTAACGTTTACTTTATTTCTAACTTGTATAATTTAGACAGGATATATTTTTATGGAGAGCAAAATATTATAAGTTATTTAAGGTTTGAGTTGATTTATTCCAGAATAATATTCTGTCGAGTAAATAAAAATTCCTTCTATTTAAAATTTAAATAGAACTTGAACAGATACGATAGTTCATAATATCCACGCAGACTTGCACGTAATAGAGGGAGTCATCCGTTTTAACAAGCAGCGTATTGCACTGATACGAAATAGCCTGCCCATTTAATTATTTAGGAATGGATAAGTAAATTAAGATTTTGTACAAATAATGTTTTTCATTTTTCTTCCTTCATGGATTCTGGCACTCCCAGCAACAGTTGCTCGCACCCCAAAGACTGTATATATGTGTATAATATATTTTTTTCTCCCTAAATAATAAAAACCATCATTTAAAATCTGCATTTTGTGTTTACTTGTGTTATATTTGACTAATGGTTAAATGTGTTTGATGATCAGAAACATTTTGTGTGACAAAAATGCAAAAGAATAAGAAATCAGGAAGGGGACAAATAGTTTTTCACACCCCTGTAAATAAAGAACTGAAGCTTGTTGATGCTGCATCATCTTTTCTTTTTCTATCGCCTTTTCCTGTAAGAAGCTTTGTACACACTTCTCTCTATGCTGTGGTTTCTATTACACACCTGAAAGAGAGACAATATATGTGAAAACATCACGCACTAATGCAATATTATTTGAAAACGAACAGCGTCAGATCGGGTTTGAATTTATGCTGACGCTATTACTTAGAGTCAGATCAGGAGCTTATTCAGTGCGCGCAAGAACATGCAGGTGGCCAGTTGCTGTGTGCTACATACAACATGTTGGCGGTGATCAACGCACATTTTAAAAAAAGCTTAAAAAAAGCAACCGGCCACCTGCGTGCTCCTGCCGTACTGAATAAACTCACGCCTTCTGGTGCACGATATCAGCGCAGCAGCGGAATAAAAAGGAGACAAATACATGTGACATTTTGAAGAAATCATTTTATGACCTGAATAATACCAATCAGAAAACATCGTTGCACCAATGCAATATTATTTGAAAACGAACATCGTCAGATCAGCTGTAAAAGTATTGCATTTGTGAATGTTTGCTTTTTTTCAGTCTGATTCTCTCAGTCAGACTGTATATTTGTCTCTTATTCAGTGCGCGCAAGAACATGCAGGTGGCCAGATGCTGTATGCTACATCATGCTGGAGATGATCAATGCACATTTTAAAAAAAGAAAGAAACAAATATATGTGCCGTTTTGAAGAAATCATTTTATGACACGATTTACCTTTATTTATTTACTTACTTCCTAAAGCCTAAAGTCACAAGTAGTGAGCAGAAGGCATGCTCAAAAATGTGACCGACACTTTAGTATGCTAGCAATGGTATGTGCATTCTTGCCCCGATGTAGAAGGGAGCTGAGTTTACCTCTGTTATAGCGCGTCTATGTGAAAACAGCAGTGTCAAATGCGGGGTGTTAGGGCTTGTGAACGCGGCTGAGATAATAATACTGACAAAAAATAAAAACCAAAGCTAACCTTTACAAGTATCATAAATTACACCGGCTGTTACAGACTGAAATCAAATGTATGTTTTTATTGTAAAATAGTAAGACTTTGAGCAGTTTACTTCTCAAAACGGAGTGGTGCAGGATCTAACTCACGACCTTTTGATTTCCAGTCAGCAGCTGATTCTATTGCGCCACGGAGGCAGTCATAATAAACGCGTGTCAATGCAGGGTTCCCACACGTCCTGGAAAACCTGAAAATTTTGAGGGTTATTTTCCAGTCATTGAAATGACCTGGAAACTGATCGAAATGGCCAAATGTCCTGGAAATAATCTTTCTTGGCCTGGAATTTTATTTCTGTTTTCGCTTTTTAATTTTTCTGTTTGAAACAGCTTGCTGTTCGTAAGTCTAGATATGATGACAGCTGAGCTAGGCCGTGGCCTCTGCTGCACAATGTCTCCACCTACTGAGACATGTATAGGCAATTATATTTGAGTTTTAACCCTCGTTGCTCTAGCTTGTCAGTAGTTAACAGGAGAACAACAGAACATCAGTTCATCACTTGAAATTTCTGCTGAGTGCATGACTGTAAGTATGACCACAATGCATATGATGCAACTGACAGTTTTGTTACTTCATACCGTCTGATGTGGACCCAGGTCGCATATTAAACATGTCAAGTAAATTGACGATGCTAATTTCTGTTAGCCTGTTAATGGCAATTCCCATTAGGTGTTAGCATAGTGCTAATTGTCTAATGACGGTAATCAGAATCAGAATACTTTATTGATCCCGGAGGAAATTGCTTAATCAATCTAAAATAATTTTGTATGCCTACATGGTCCCACTGTTAAGCAAATAAATTCAGTGAACCAAACCTAAAACAGCACGAACACGATAACAGTCTTAAAAAGAATTAGACTAAGAGCTACTGCTTTCATTTAAAACAAATAGGGCTTAGGCTACTTGAAGCCTACATCTAAATGCCTGTTCTTGTGTGTTTGTGTAGGTTCGTGTGATATCCTTGCAGCCAAGCAATCACCACACAATAAATATTACTTGGCTTGTGCCATTTATTGGCACAACTGAACGCGCTTAACAGCTCCTGGCTCAACTTCTTATTCTAGCTTGCTTCCATTATTCCACATAACGTTAGCTCCCTATAGAGGAATTATATGGGTATGCTTTCACATTAAGTTTACCACAGTTAGCCTACAGAAAATCTGTACTGGATCAGTATTTCTATTTAGCCTACATTTTTGTACATTACTGTATTTAATGTTTTTGACACTAAAAGGCAGTGTTGCAGGAAAAATAGTAGCCTATAATGGTTAATTTAGAGAATGTATTTCTAACTACAGAAGTGAGGGAAAGCAGAATCATGTCAAAGAGGTGTACTTTTAAGGAGGAATGGAAGATAAATCCTGAGTTCAGGGACTGGATAGGACATGTGACAGATAATGTACATCGGGCATACTGCAAGATATTCAAGAAAGCTTTTGATGTAGGCAACATGGGCATTTCTGCTGTTAAAAGCCATGCCAAAGGACAGGGACACAAGAGGGCCATGTCAAGTCAAGGCACAGGCCCACGCATGACTGATTTCATCAATCAATCTCCCACCTCCCAAAATTCTGAAGCTAGCAGACAGGCAGCAGATTCAGAGAATCAAGGAAGCAGCAAGGTCCAGCCATCAACTTCTGTAACTCCACCTCAAGCTACACCCACAGTCGGAGCTCATTTTTCAAGTGAAGCTGTTTTAGAAGCAGAGATCCGCTGGGTGATTAAAGTGGCCCTTTCCAAATATTCTTTCAATTCCTGTTCAGATAAGGGTTCATTGTTTCACCTGAAGTTTCCAGATAGTGAAATTGCCCAAAAATTCTCATGTGGTGCAACAAAAGCAGCGTATCTGATGTGTTTTAGCCTTGCACCATATTTCAGAGACAAGCTAGTGAAAGACATTAGACAGTCCAACTGCTATACCATTTCATTTGATGAATGCCTCAACAAAATAACACAGACCGAGCAGACGGATGTGCTTGTGCGGTACTGGAGTGATAATGAAGAAAAGGTAGTTGTGCATTATCTGGACTCCCAGTTTCTAGGGGGCACACAAATCAGAGAAGCTTGTTGAGAGCATTAAAGTTTCCCTCTCTCCACTTGATCCAGACAAGCTCCTGCAAATCTCGATGGATGGACCAAGCGTCAACAAAAAATGTTTGAGATTATTTGAAAAAGACAGGTCTAAGGAGGCCCCAGATATTAGAAGCTTGATAAACCTGGGAACCTGTGGTCTTCATACAGTTCATGGAAGCTTCCAACAAGGCGCGAAGGAAAGTGGATGAAAGATAGGTGACAAACTAAGAGCCCTTTGGCAGCTTTTTCATGACACACCAGCCAGACGGGATGACTTTATTGAAATTACCAAAACATCAACATTTCCTCTAAAATTCTGTGCTCACAGGTGGGTGAAGGACTTGCCAGTGGCAGAGAGAGCATTTAAGATGTGGCCACATGTTGAAATATTTGTCGACAATTACAAGAAACTGCCAAAGAGTAAAATGCCAACGTCAGCATCATACACTGTGGTCAGAGAGGCTGTTGGTGACCCCCTTTTTGAGGCAAAATTACAGTTTTTGGCCTATGTGGCAAGGCAGATGAAACCCTTTCTTGAGACTTTCCAGACTGATGCCCCATGATGCCATTTTTGGCAAAAGACCATCAGGCCCTTCTGAAGAGTTTGATTTCATGCTTTATGAAGAGGGAGGTACTGGATAACATCAAAACACCTGTCCAAATGCTTTAAATTGATGTACTGGACAAAACACTCCATTTGTCACTGAAAGAGGTGGATCTTGGCTTTGCCACCAAACAAGCTCTTGAGAAAGTCTCAGAGAAGCTGCTTGAAAAACCGCTGCCGGGTCAACAATTCCGGAGAGAATGTGTAGCCTTCCTGTCCGCAACAGCAAAGAAACTGCTGGACAAATGCCCTTTGAATTATGCAGCAGTAAGGCACGTGGCATGCCTAGATCCAGTAACTATGATCAGCGATGAAAGGCGTGCCATCTCCATGTTTGAGAAGCTCTTACAGCTGCTTCTTAACGCCAAATGGCATACAGCAGAGGACTGTGACCAAATCCTGAGTGAGTACAAGATGTTCCTCACTGAAATGGTGCAGCACCATAAGGAGGAATTTCAAGGGTATAGAAGTAGCTTCTGTTGGCTGGACACATTCATGGGAAGATTTGCTGGTAACAAAGCAGAGTACGCAATTCTGTGGAAATCAATGAAAGACCTGTTCACATTGTCACATGGGCAAGCAGCGGTCGAAAGAGGGTACTCTGTGAATAAGGACATGCTGGTTACAAATCTGAAAGGAAGGACTCTGATGTGTCTTCGCCTAATCCAAAATTCTTTGACTGGTGGCTCATTTGATGCAGTATTGCCAAAGCCCCTCTTGCAGCATTGCAGAAATGCCAGGATGCGATATGTCCAGTACCTTTATGATGAAAAAAAGAAGAAAAAGGAAACTGAAAATGACAAGCAAAGAGAAGAGCTCTGCTCTGAAATCACAAAAGTGGCAGCAAAGAGACAGAAAATAATCACTAGCATTGAGGCAATGCAAGAAGAAGCAGATGCAATGGCAGAGAAGGCTGAGAGAAAACAGGACTTTATACTGCTCACAAAATTTAATGCCTATTGTAAAAGTGTTGCTGAAAAAAAGAAAGAGGTCATCGGTCTGGATGCAGTTTTATTAGACCTTAAGGAGCAACACCAGCATTGTTTCTAAACCTAGGCCTACACCAAATGCCTTTTTCATAGGTTACACTACAGTGACTTATAGATTGTTTTTTTCCAATATACTGGAGTTCAGGGTCTTATCCTTTGTTCCTAGTATTCTTTCTAGTTTAACCAAGTTTTCAACTCAGCAATTGATGGCAAGGCTATCATGATTTAAAATGGATGTATTTTGCTTCTTTTCCCACAAAGATAAGTTCTTTATTATAATCTTTGTCGTTGACTTATGCAAATTCTACAGCTGCTGTATTCCCAGTAAAGCTACCAGTTGAAAGTTAACTCTGACTTTATTTTGTTGCGTGCCAATTGTTGCATATATTAGTGTTATAGGCATCATACTCATGATATAGGCAATAAATTGGCTTTATGCAGTTTTGTTTAATACAAACATTGTACATAAATTTATTTGATACAAACAATGACATAAAATGTAATATGTAAGTAACTTTTACTGAAATTAGGTTACTATGGTAGCCTATTTCATGCTGTGATCAACAGCTCTATACTGAACATTATGGAATTGCTCAGTATATGTCAGTGTTTGGATAGTTTTCCACAATCCAAGAGGCATTTATTTCTTTAAAAGAGTTTTGCAGTTTAAAACGGTGTAAAACAAAAAGAGGTCAAACAATTCCATTATACATCAGTACATTAATTGGTGTTGCCTTTTATGTATTTTAGCATATCGGTGACACTGAGTCCCTGCATAATCAAAGAGAAATTAAAATGGCGTTTAGCCTGCAACTAAAGTATGACTGTATGACCAGATCCTGTCATGAATTTCCGGAAAAAGCTCCTGGAAATGTCCTGGAAAATGATTCCTTAAAAAGAGTGGGAACCCTGTCAATGTTGCATGTTAAGGTGGCTTTTTTTTCTGCAGTTATATTTTTGAATAAAAGTTCAATTGTTGTGTTATATTTGTACCTTTTGTGAAAGTGTTTCTTTGATATTTGGACTTCTGGCTTCATACATTATATAGTTTATTCCTACATTTTGTCATCTACTACTAGAATATAAAAAACATTTCTGTTTTAACAATGTGTTTACACAGATTACTATAAAAACGGAACAGACATGAAATACGTGTGTTCCAAACAACGATATATTATTTCCACTCTAAAACTCCACTCCCAGAAAATCAATCAAGGCATGAGCTGGGAGAAGTTTGTGCACGTTCTAAGTCGGTGGGGGGATGGAATAGCCGGCTGCTTGCAGCCTGAGTTTATCAGCACATTTAGATGACAAAAGACGCTGGTGGAGAGCTGTGAACGGTTTTAAGAAGCGATTTAAGGTGGGATGGATCTACAAGTTTTTTCGTAGGCTCTGGTAATTCTAGTGTTAATACAATGCAATGGTATCTACATTGTAAAACATCTGTATCATCTTGCAAGTAATATTATTGTAAAATAATCAAATATTGCTTCTTAAATAATAAATGTGATTCAATAACCTGTTCGTGTGTTATGAGTCTCCATATAGCTACCCTTCAACTAAACTGTTAGCCAAATTTATTCCCCTATTAGACATTTTAATTTCATGTAATATATTTTAAGATACAGCGGGAAGACTCATGTCTTTCAATAATTCTACAAGTTACACATATCTTAATTTGCTCACTTGTAGAAGTCATCATTAATCAGTTTCAAAAATGTGTCCTCACAGTCCTCAGACATAAAGGAAGCATTTTTAAACAAGGATCTAGAAGTAATGCTTGTTGACAGTGGCATTGAATGGATGGAATATAAAAGGAAAAAAAAACGCTATCATGACTGATAATGCCGCTTTGTGCACAGACTTACTTTTGTATTGCAGGCTGCTCTGAAAATTCCAACAGTTGCCCACTTGCTTTGCCAATAAAAGCTGCTATAGATTCTGTTATTTTTTGGGCAAATTGTTTAGGCTGTACTTGTTTGGATGTCAACTGAGACAACATTTTTGGGTGATATCTGGATAAGGGATTTTTCACTTTTGTTGTTACAACAATAATTAACTTCTGAGCGGCACAGCTTACATATGGCTTTGCTTTTATCCAGTTGTTCTTTACCAACGCACCATTAGAATCCATAGTAAATCCACACATCTGATATAACTATCTAAGATGCTGATTTCAGTTAAATAGGACACATTTTTTGTGAAGTAGTAAAGTGCTTTTTCCTTAGAAAGCTTTAAAAGGCACTTAAAAATGAAGATAAGGAAAAATCTACATATAGTAATTGAGCCGGATAGAAATTCATAAGATTGATCTTGAGACTTTAAGGATTGATACTGAATCATTTAAACAAACGATACCGATTAATTGGAAAATAAATATTTTACCCAGGCCTAGATTCCAGTGTGTCCAGGGTTCATCCTGTGATTTTGCAGGCTTTCCTGATGAGAAAACCTTTGATCTCAAGTTGCTTCTCCAGAAGACCACACCATAGAACGCAACACTGGCTACTATGGACTGGTAGAACAAGACGATGTCCTCTACAACCTTCATGTATTCTGACTTGTGTTAATTATTAATGCAGCCTATAATGGGCGATGTATCTGAAAATTTCGGCATTAAGATGCAAAGCATTGCGCTTCGTCCCTAGTCAATGAAGCAGAATGGCACTGGAAAAATGAACCTGACTGTGGTGCCTGCTTTGCCCAAGTGGTGCTTTGTGGAGCATATAGGTTAGAAATTATGAAAAATGCAGTGGTGTACAAATACCCACCATAGTATTTTTAATTATACTGTATATCAGACTAGGGGGCTCAGTCTCCTGCTCGCTTTGCTCGCCCACCCCCATGTTTGGTTTACCGGATATACAATTTAAAGAGATTATTTTCATGGGAATTGTTACATATGCATTATTTTCACTTTTACTTTAAAAACTTTTGTAAAAACAATACTTGTCCTTTATTTCCGTCCCCGTGCATGGTTACATCTGTTTCTCGCCGAACGTATAATACTGCTCGTGTTGTGAAGGGGGGGGGTGGGGGTTGGGGATGGCTGAACGCATTCTAAGGATATGCCATCGAATCATCTGCTGAGTTTTTGCTGCTTGCGAGCTGCCTGTTCTGCTTGTCGCATGTCGTTGTTTTAAAAGCTGGGAGCACATGATGCTTGTCTGCCAAATGCAGTCCAACAACTGCAAGGTTAGATGTCTGTGGACTTGTATTAAATGATGGCTCACTATCTTGTCTCGCGTGACATTGTAAAAACAATAATAGTCCTTTATTTCCTGTCCCGGGTGTAGTTATATCTCTTTCTTGGAGGACGTATAACGCTGCTCGCGTTGTGATTGGGGAGGTAGACGCGATAATTTTCAAGCCTGTACAGCCGTTCTCCTTTTTTGCCACTTTGTGTCTCTACTGCTCACGTTGTGCTCGCTTATCCGTGATCATAAATATACACCTGAACGAATTGTGTTTTCTTTGAAATTAAACTTGTTGTTGCTTTAACTGTTGTGGCACCACAGATTCTCATAGCGTATGTTCCATTATTGTGTAAATCTACGTTTCTTTGCCTTTTATTTCTGACCTCGCTTTGTCCTGCTATTTTTTCAATTACACCTGGTCCTGATGATTAATTTCCTTTTGTTTGTGCTAATGCGATCGTTTAATCGTCAACGTTTCATTTATAACGTATTATCCTATATACACTTTATATGCATTGAGACACCTGTATCTGTGTGTGCTGCTTCCCTTTACACTACTGATTTTTTTTTTTTTGCTGGCCGTGCTCTGATATTGCTTGTAAGTAGGACATGTTTTGCAAGAATCTCATGTTCAATATCCCCGCGATCTTTTGTCTCGCAGGTCTTTTGTCTTCCGTGATCTTAACATGAAGATCATGTATCGTCTCCTAGTCATTCCCTCCCACAGGATTTTTTTTTTATAATAGAGATATATTTGTAATATAATAATATTAATGTATTCCAAAACAAATGTATAATTACTTGAATCAGCACAGTATTTTTGATTTAAGGCTTTTTTTTTTTTTTTAATGTATATGTACAAGAATGCGTTGCATTGTTCAGACGTGTTAGAGGTACTCTGAGTCATATGTTGCTAATAGTCTTGTTTGTGTCTGGTTCATTTTAGACTGCACATCTTTTCCAAACAAAGACTTTCTCTTCTTTTGATATTATTATAATTTCTCATCAGCTGTGTTTTATGTAATTCTATTTAAATCTGAATGATTGGGGCTAATATTTCACTAGGTCTCATATGCTCTATTAGCTAAAGTTTCTGTTAGAAATTAGGTGCCTTTATTTTTTTTTTTATCTTGGTGTATTTTGTCTGTGTCAGGATTATAAAAATCATTGACTTTATGTACAGTCTTTGCTGACATTTAATCAATAAAATTCATTTTGTATAATATTTTTTGTTTGTATTTGTTGTTTGAATATAGAGATATTTATCTTCCATCATTTGAAGTTTGGGATTTACCTGTTGAAAGTGAGATTTCTCCAGTTCTTATCTCTGAGACTGCAGATTTTGGAGAGCAAGAAGAAGGAGAAGATATTTCTTTTGTGGGTCTGAATATTTCTTTAAGCTACTTTAGTGATTTTCAGAAGGAGCACGATGTAAGAGTGACACATGTAAACTCACCTGGAAGTATTTTTGTCCATTTCCTTGCTGCAGACAGTGTACTTAAAAGGTAAAGTATTGTTTCCCACAAAAATCGAATCTATCAGGGGGAAGCATTCCTGGATGAGGTGGAATGTTGGTAGGAGTGGAGCAGGACCAGAATGTGGAAATGTATGTGGGTTGTCCCCATGGAAAAAATCATGGTTTTGGTCACATCACCACTTTCATTATGTTTTGGTCTTTACAATTAAGTTTTTGTGGATTAATTCATACATATATTTAAATCAATTGCATAATGATTAGGATGATTATTACCATTCTGCATAGTGTTAAGCTGCAATTTCTGATTATAATATACAGTATCCAAACTCATTTCCACTTTGAGGTGCATCTATAGCAATGATGTACCATGTCACACTGATGCACTGTGTTATTTAATGGGAAATGACTTGCAGCTTCATATTTTTGCTTATGTTTATACTGCTTAACAAATCTGAAACTGCATCCTTAGGCAGTGTGGCATAGTGGAGAAGGCTTTGGACTTCAAACCCTAAGGTTGTGGTTCAAATCTTGCTACTGATATTGTGTAACCTTGAGCAAATCACTTCACCTGTGTCAAGAAACCTGACCACATTAGCCCATTGCTAAAAGCAGGCCTAAAAACTGGATTGGGCCAGATCTGGACTAGAGATGTAGTGCATGCATAGAAATTGGTTAGAAAAATGTGATTAATGCATAAGAGCAACTTCACATTACGTAATGGACTGAATGTGAGAATGACACTGGCTTAATTCTGGTCAACTTCCTCCCCAGAATCTTAGTAATTTTTGAAGGTCACCTAGTAAGACCTGAACTGAGCAATTTTGTAATTAAAAAAGTACACAGTAATAAAACCTTAATTATTTCTGCCAAAAAATACTTTAAACATGTACGTACAGTGAGACACAAAAACTGAATAACAGAGCTAAATTTAGATACATATTAAAAATACATTCATTCTATGTACGTGAGCAGTTTTTTGAACAAAAGGTTTACTTTATGAAATGTTCATATTTGATTCCTATATAGCGTGGACTTAACAGGTGAGTCTGCTAATGGTGCAGCATGTTGGAATGCTGCCATGAAGTAGGCTAAGCTGCCAATGTAGTTTTTTTTTCTTGTTAGAAACATGCTTCATGTGCAATAAACATCCCAGGGGGTTTAAAATATGTGTATGCGAAAAACATGGAAACGCATACAGCAAAAAAATCAGATTTATAACTTCAGCCATTCGCACATTTCTAAGCAATTTGCCTTTGTAAATCACAATCATCTTGTTATCTAAACCTACAACCCTCAGGTTGCTAAACAACCATATATATCAGACATATGTAATGTTGATACCAGGGGGCGGTGCAGCACCCCAAACACCCAGTACAACAGTACAGACAGAAGTTGTGGTATATAACAAAGGGTTTTAATTTTGTGAAACTTTCTTTCATAAGTATTTTACAAACCACAAACTATATCTCTGTTGTACTTCCGTCTCTATTCTTTACTCCTTACTCCCAACTCTGGCTCACCATACTGAACCTGTTCTACAAAACCCAAGAACACTTCCAGTGTCCCGAAAGTACTTCTGAGTGAGGCTGAAACATCCTCTGGAGGTCCCCACGGATCCTAACAGGGCTGACCCACAGAACTACAAGTCACACTATGCCCTGTAGGTGTTCGCAACCCAGAGAGGCTGCCACCTAGCATGTAGGTGAAAACAATGACCTGAATCCAATGTCTTCCATCATACTGGTGTCCCAGCTGGGTAAGGATTCAGGTACTTCTCCAGCTGGGACGACAGTCCCTCCATGCCATTTCTCACAGTAATCACAATGCTGCAGAACTTCATTGGCTGGTAAAACAAAAATTTGCTTGTAAATGCTCAGTCAGGGCAAGTATTTCATTGCCATTCATTTTTCTGCTCATTTTTATGTAATGGACTATAACGAGTAAATAAGTGAATATGGAGCTGAAGTAGTTTCTGTACTTAACCATTCAGCATTCTTTGCAACTGTCTGCACTGCTCTTTGATAATAGTCAGCATTTGGATACGATTAAGCGTACAATTCTACATAAATGATTATTTTTCAAAAGAAACACATGCATTTAAAGCTATGTCAAAGAATAAAAAAATTGGATTTTTTTTTTTTTAAATATTTCTAGCGTAGTTCTATCATAGTACAGTTGATATAATGCTGGGTTGAGTTTGATGTACTTAATTTTCCTTAAATGTGGATTGCTGCTTTTATTCATGCAAGACATAACTTATGGTGAACTACTGATATATGAAACTGAAGTTTGGAGTTCGAAAAATTACAATTGGACATATAGTTTAAATGTTGTAGGTGGAACCAGTGGTTTTTGTTGTTAACTTAAACATGTTAGCGTAGATAAGAGCATTGATTTGTGAATGCGTCTGTGTGACTTTCTTACTATTTACTTCAGCACTATTTGCTTCTAAATTAAGCCTCTACATTAACACCAGTGTTTCAGTTGTCATCAGATCACTGATCCCCTAACAAGTCATCATCTGGAAAAATCCAGCAATACAGATTTAAATGTTGGAAAATGATGTGTTGATTCAAGTAGCAGAAACCTATAAATAAATGCATCAGTTTTGTTTTAAATCATTCATTTGCTGTATATAGTGTTTTGAAACAGGGTAACCTAGAGTTGTTGTTCCTAATGTTTTTAAGTCACAGCTTCAGTGGCTCAGGCGTAATTCTTAGCATACTTGTTACCTAATTCATGCATCTTTGATTACAGTGTACCCTTGATCTGTTAAGTGATCATCAGACCTTTGAGCTCTGTCATACATATTTAAATTGTATGTATCATGCGTTTATGTATTAATTTGACCAGTATGTAAGAAGAATGATAAAATTTGACTAAAACACATTTTTTTTTGCTTTGCAGAAAAATGTTTGTGAATAAAACCAGCTGATAAAATGTGATTAAAGCTAAATAAAAACTAAAAAATAGCATGAAAATATAAATGTCAAAGCTAGAAAAACATGTTAAAAATAGACTGTAGATCTTAGCATCTGTAATATTTTTTTATGCATCAGATCTACAAGATTAATTTAAAATAATTCACAGCTATGAGAATTTGTATTTGTGTGGAATGTCAGACTTGCTTATCGCAGTTGATGATCTAATCACTAGACCACGTCAATTTAAACCACCGAAAATGTCAAATTTATATACATTGCCGACCTTCCATTGCGGTTGTGCTCACTTCTTTTTACGGCAGCCAATGATGTGCTGCTTGATGGAACCAGCACTGTATGAATGGTTAACAGCTACAGTAGTTTCATATGCAGCATTAGTGCTTTTTTCCTTTTTCCATTCTTTTGTAGGACATAGAGAATCTCATCTGTCTGATGCCTTGTGCTTTGTTTCTGACATCCATGGCACAAACATTCCCTATTCTTCATTGCTGCATTTTATGAATTGCTCTCATAGACTGCCCTTACAATATATGATTTTTGTCAGAGTGAGTTGCCCATTATGTCGCATTACGTGACTGGCTTCACAGGAGCATGGCACTGACTGCCTTTAGGGTTTGCTTCAGTGGATCATCTTTTTCCATATCTTTCTGTCCCCTGCATCTTGCATGTCCTGCATGTCCTCTCTCACCACCTCCATAAACCTCCTCTTAGGCCTTCCTCTTGCCTGGCAGCTCTATATTAATACCCTTCTCCCAATATACTCAGCATCTTTCCTCTGCACATGTCCAAACCAACACAATCTCGCCTCTCTGACTCACAAAGTGTATGTAAAGGCTGCCACAGGTATTTGCTAAAAAAGATATGTAATGCTACTTAGCCTTTAGCATTCATTTCCATTTCGATTCCATTCATTTACGTCACCTGTTTGCAGAGGAATCTGTCCATTACAATACAGTTTATTATGTAGATTTTGATTATGTTGAAAGTAGCCTGTTTTGTTAACTTCTTATTAAGCATATTTATCATGAAAGGGCGAACACAATAAAAGGGAAATACAGAAACCTTTATGTCATAAGTGCAAGTAGTGAGAAAATTGCTATATAAATGTATAAAGAATTATTATGTCATCACATCTCTACCAATATTTTTTACATATATAAATTGGGTCATTATTGCCACAAGTAAAATAAAGTGAAATTCTTACTTGTATGTGCTAGTCAACATACAACATGATGCCACTCTTACTAGAAGAGTAATATGAATGTTATTGTATATGATATATATCTTTATTATCTGTGACATTTGTGTAAAATGCAGTTGAAGAGAATCTGTCTCCTTGCAAAACTGAACTGTACCAAAACATCAACATAAATACAATAGGAAAGGTATGTTTAGTGTCCATAGCTGTACCGATTCAGATTTAGTAAACGTCCTTTGTGTGATATGTTTTGATACAGTCCTGACAATGCAAATGGAACATTTTTTCTGTTGCTTGCACATGAGGAGGTAGAATGCCAGTGCTTGATCCGCACAATCAATGTGCCCCTTGTTTTATTTTAGGCTACCACAGTGCAAGTCATTGTGAACAGTGCTTAGGTGGCTATTGCCTTTCTTGGCCTTCCACTTGATCACAATCATTTTGCCTCTGTTCTACACATCTCCGTGAATCTTTAGGTGACCAAGGTCACTCAAGACAGAGTCGATTAGGCTCACTGACTTGTTGAATTGATGTGTGTTGAATTTTAAATATGGACATCATCTTTTTGTGTATTGCCATCTACACTTCTTTGGTGTAAACCTAAGACCGTGTCATATATTTATATAATGTAATGTTTGTTGCACTACAGCGTTCAGAGTAGCAAACAGCTGAGTAAAAGATTCAAAAGTCTCATATTTTAAAATTTAGTGTGTGATAATACTTGCAGTTCAGTTTTTCACAGAGCTTTATTGCATGGCCCCTGGTTACAATTGCCTACAAATTGCTATTAAACTTATTAAAATCGTACTGAAAAAGTTGGTTTAATCAAATGTTTTTATTGTTTAATTATAATAAAATTTTATAACAGAAATACACCTCTTTCTTTTTAAAGATTTTTTTTGTATTTTATTTTTCATCCCTTTTCTAAATTTTTTACCTAATGCTGTCTCTCCTTTTCTCTTTCAGATTACAAGACAAGATGGAGAAAGAGTATTCGTCATCAATACCTGAGAAAATTAAATGGAAGGAAAATATGAATTGTGCTGTGCTTTTAAATGGGTTTTGGCAAAGGGGACTGATCCTCAGTGTTGTAACAGAAAAATCTGTTGAGGTGTTCAATTCATAATACTGTTTAGAATTTTTTTAATCTGCATCTGTAAATAATTATTGATCAATTTATCTTGAAGCAAAATATTGCTTTCAGAGTTGAAAACAAGATAAATCTTTTATACTGATTTTCTGTCATTTATTCTTGCATGTCACCTACTCTTTCTAAGCTTCATTGACAGTAATTAGTGTTGTTTAGCAAATTTAACAAAACATTTCCTGCATCAGTTTGCTGGGTTCCCCAGTGACATTGCTGAATTTTCACTGAAAATTCATTGTATAACCAGCTTAGGCATACAATTTTTGCCCGGCATCCTATGGTTTTTTGTCTGTGTTTTACAGCACAAAGCTGTAGCAGCCAAATTTGTATTGGATATCACTACCCAATCTGTATTACTTGCACGATTTGCAACATTCATGTGAAGGAATTTCAGACTGCATAAAGTAATCATACTCCACCTCACACTTTATGGCCTACCCTGATCTGCTTCTTGCACGAATGAACAATTTACAGCGTTTACACACACGTGTGATGTCACTACCCTGATCAGTACTGCAGCTGGATATACCTCTTGCAAGCATTTATTTCTTTTTTAGGGGGAAAAAAAAACTTAACATTACACTTCACAGCATGACCTGCATTGAAATACACGTTAGGACATACAACTCACAGTATTTTCATTTGAGGGCTACATCATCTTACCATAATAAGAATGTTAAGAAAATACTTTGTTATTCTGCATAGATTCATTGTACACATACAGTACATTGTGTCTTTACTACTATGCTAAGCATGTTATGCTCCTCATTATGTATTGTAGAATGCATAGTGACAGGAACAAACCACCTTCACAGAGTTTGCCAAAATTTCTGATCCTTTCTGTATTATACCAAACTCGAGGCAGTGTGAATTCAGTGGGGTTTACGTATCACTACTGCTGATTATACATCTCCCATCATCATTTTAATGAGTGTTCCACATTTTGCACAATGTATAAAAATAGGCTTCTTCTGTATTTGGCAAGGAATATCCTCACAAAACATGTATGATAAACTTAGTCTGTTTTAGTACTCAGATATTTTATAATTTTTTTCAAATCCATAAAAGCATTATCTATTTTTTTTTTTCCAACAAACTTGAAATAAGTTCTCCCTGAATCCACCCCTGATATAGGGCGAAGTCCTGATTCAAGCTTCAACTATCATGACATTTTCATTGTTCATTTTGTATCTGAAGTTCACCTTTCAAACAAAGTCTCCAATCAGGTATTCTGGCATCAGTTTTCCCAGGGAGGCTGAGGAGACTGAACCCTGAATAACTAGAACCCACCCTCTTATCCTGTTTATATCATCAGTTCAGTCTACCAGTCTGTTCAATCCCAGCAAGTTTCCACTCAACACAGGAGGTGGGGTGTTAAAGAATATACCCTGATAATATTCACTGCTTTTAGTATTTCCTGTCAGACCACATCTACTCCTGTGGTCTTGCCATTATTAAACTATTTAATCACTTAAGTGAACTTTGGTCCTAACTCCAACAAACTCTTCTAGTGCTATCCACTCTGAGGATAGTAAAAATTATCACTTCTAAATAACGTTTCTAGTTTAGGTTTAGGTTTTCTACCATTGCAGAGAGCCACTTTAGCAAGATCCCTCCATAGCCTTCACAAGTCATTTTATGAATTGTCAGAACCTCTTTTGAACCATCTTAATGTCATTGTGACTTCAACAAACTCCATCCATACAAGGCCTTAGTTTCAGCCTTTACTGAACTTGTTGCCTTCATTGCCTGCCATTATCTCTCAGTTAAATGTTTATCCCTTAACGTTGCAGTAAAGACCTTTCTTTAACCTGATGGCCTCTTTTACAATTTCTTACCACCACCAAGTTCTAGGGTAGCTGCTAGAACAGGCACCAAAAAAAAATTTTTGTCACACCTATTTACAGCTACCTCCACTACTAGGACTTAAAGTCCATCCATCCATTTTGCAACCCGCTGAATCCAAACACAGGGTCACGGGGGTCTGCTGGAGCATTAAATTATTTGCCATTTGGGTCCTTTAGGGTGGTTTATTACCATTTGCCTGTGCTAGTTCTCCATTCTGCTGTCCATAACATGCATCCTCTGCTCAGTTTGTATGACTTCAGAGTTAAATCACTGACATTTGGCCAAAGTATACTTATGTTCAACCTGGGGTATGTAATAAACAGTCCATACAGACCTGTCATTGTGGGATCTGATCACCCAATCAGACTGCTACTTGTTGTTTTAGTGATATATATAATGAGAAAAAATTGTATTTTGCATAAAATTATGCATACTTGTTTGTTCTCAAAAGACAGACAAATATTTGAAAGACAGGCATGCTTCTAGTGGATATGATTGTATTTTATACCCAGGTTGGTAGTCACCACTGTCAGTAACTCAACTTAAAATGTCTCTGCAACTAATATAGGTCAGAGGTAGACACATTTGCTTCATCTTCTATTTAATAAATAATATAGCACTTGTTGTGACAAAGATATTTTTTAAGTAATTTGCATATATACTATAGATTTTCCACTGTTTTCTCATATATGCACTGTGTCTAATACAGTATTTAAAGGAAAATAAATTTTGAAAGGTTCTGTCACATCAGAGTATCCATCCATTCATTTTCTAAGCCCACTGTACCCTGAGTACAATTGCGGGGAAGCTGGATCCCCAGCAGGCATAGGGTACAAGGCAGGAACAACACCTGGACAGGGCACCAGTCTATCAAGAGCAAATACACACACAACAGGGGCCAATTTAGCATTACCAATCCACCTAACCTGCAAGTCATTGGACTGTGGGAGGAAACCCATGTGAAAAAAGAGAGAATCTGGTACCTGAACCCTAGCTATGAGTTAGTAGCACTTCCAATGCGCCACCATACCACTAACTTCAGAGTATAATTACACAAGCCACATTTTACAATAATTTGTTTACATAATTTAGCACATTAACTAAATATTTCAACACTCCCCCATCATTTGGAATGCATTGCACTTTCAGAAAATTACTGTAGATTTAATCACTTATTTCTGAGAAATGTGGGCACATCATTACCCCTTCATGACTACACACCTGGGGCCTCATGTATAAACAGTGCGTACGCACAAAAATGTTGTGTAAGAACGTTTCCACGTTCAAATCGCGATGTATAAAACCTAAACTTGCTGTAAAGCTATGCACATTTCCACGGTACCTCATACCCTGGCATACGCAAGTTCTACGCTCGGTTTTGCAGACTGGCGGCACCAAGCATCAAAGCAGTGCTACTGTTCCTGTGTGATTATCCTTTTTTATTTCAGATTCACATCCCCGACGCGGCTTTATAAATACACTGAAATTAACTGCATATTGTTTATTAGTTTAATGCATCTGATTGTAATTAACCAGTAACAATATATGGTCCACAGAATGGTCAAACTATTCTAAATACAATACCTCACGGTTCAGAAACAGTTTCATCCCAGGAACTATAAACACACTCAATCAAGTGCTCCTTGTAGAACTGTTTGTAAACATGCATTACAGTTATAATATTGCACAACCTGAGCCACTTTATAAGGCGCATATTTACATATTATGACGATATCATTTTTAAGATGAAATGCAACAAAATATGTTTATTATATTATACAGATTAAACTTTAACTTCATTTAAATCTATATTGCAGCCAATCCCAGCCAACACAGGGCGCAAGGCAGGAAACAAATCCCAGGCAGGGCGCCAGCCCACTGCAGTAATCTATATTATTAATAATTAAACATGCCAGAGGACGGTGCCGCAGCACTAGGTAGGAGCTTACGCTCCGTTCACAGATTGTTCCTGCCTTGCGCTGTATTCTTGCTTGTGCTGGCATGACACTGGAGGGATAGATGGATAGAATAATTAAACACGTACTATGAAGATATTTCAATGTTCCTTAAAAGTTTTGAAGAATCGGCGTTCTAAGCTTACAGATGGATTAATGTCTATTACAGAGATGAATGTGTGGCAATTGGGTATTTAGAGAAAGAAAAATGACAGGAATTGGGGGTTAGTACGTTTGAAAGAGACAGTACTGCTACAATAAAGTATTTCATCGAAGGTCATACATGGCGCAGCAGGCATCTTGCGTGAGACATGAACAATCACTGCGCCACCGTGTTCCCATGTTTAATAACATGCTTTAACTCCTATCATCATGAAAATATCACGTATACATCTCAGTATTATTAATTCAGAGAGCTGTAATATCACGAATGTAATGGATTCTGTGTCCTGTCGGAGGAAGAGAAAGCCCAGATGCATGTAGTGATTCACAAACATAGAGCACAGAGAAGATCAAATACAAAACAAAGCATTTAATGTGCTACTTTAGTTACTATGGGATTTGAGAAATTAGTAAATGAAACAATTTTAAGATGAAGTTTATGATGTTCTACTTTAATGACAAAATAAACTACGTGATTAAAGTGAAAATTTTGAGATTAAAGTTGACATTTCATGCTTTTTTTCCCCCACTGTGTGCCTATTTTTTTTTTGTCTGTACCCTAATAAGCTTTCATATGACACTCAGACGGTGGGCTACGACTCGCCTTTTCACAGCGACTTTGATATGTGACTTCTTTTTTGTTTCGGGCACTGTGCGACTTTGTGAACTTGAGCTTTCTAGGTTCTCCGACGCTCTGTCACTCGATAAACTTCCTTTTGTTGATTATACCACTGTTTAAACCAACAAATACAGTAGTATGTTTTTCCTTGCCTCCACTTGGTATTCGCTGAAATTCTTCTATTTTCCCCCGTGCTTTTCCCATTGTCTTTTCACAGAAGGCTAAGCTTAAGGACTATTTATATTGATTTGCATATTCAAAGAGACGTAATTCTGGGAGGAGTTGGGGCGGGACAGCAGGCGTGTGCACGTGCGTTACTTTTTATGCTGACTGGGACTTATGTAGCGGAAGAATGTGGAAGTTTGCGTACACACAGATTTATGCATCTGGATTTTTCTGTGCGTACGCACATTCCCGCTTTTGTGCTTACGCCATGTTATAGTGTGAGTTCTACACACAGCGTTATACATGAGGCCCTTGATCAACAAGGTAACTGGATGAAAGCATTGCTTATGAGGGAGAGTCAAGTAGAATGTGCTGACTGCAACTTTAAGGGTTTTTTTTTTTATCGTAAGATACAAATAGTTCTGATTCACCTCACTCAGGTTCTCTTCTTCATTTAACCACAGCCCTCTCTAGTAAGCAAAAGTTTTGAAAAACTGAAGGTTGTTATAAACTATAAAAGATGTGAAGTAAAATGTAAAAAATTGATGAGAAGCTGTGGTAAACTGACCAGATTATAAAAGTGCTTGTTCAGAATAAGCGGTATAGATGTTGCCGAGGTTTGCTGCTACTTACTAATTATTTTATTTCCATTAATGACAGCCACACACAGAGAGCTTCAACATGTGCAAAGTAGTAGACACATTTGCTGGACTTAATAGTAATGGGAGAAATGTTTTGGTATAATTGCGATATCATGCTCATTTGGCATTTAATTAAAAAGTCAGGCAACATAAAATAGAAGTGTTTGTGCATAACATTGTTTGTGTACTAACATGGGAACTTTTGTTGTTATATTTGGTTGTTCATGTACAGTATGTGGAGCAGCTGAAATCAGGATTAGCAGAGCTAACATGGTGCTGAGGAGACAAACAAAGTGTTCTTCAGCTGAAGTGGCACAATATTTGGACAATGACACATCAATCACAGTTCTTAGGTTCAACTTTCTAGCAAGCGTCACTGTCCTTATGGATCTATAAATAACAAAGTCTGAACACATTGTCATGTCAGCGATTCTTGACTCTCAAATCTTGCACACAATCATTCCATTCTTTACAATGCTGACTGCAGTAAATTGAAAATATTCATAATTCCTGGTGCGAATCCCTCCATTACCAATGCCTTCAAATGCACTCATTAGTAATAAAGATTAATGCAGGTTTTTTAACAAGAAAAGAAATAAAAATAATTATTGCACTATAACACAAGACTTTGCAAGCCTTTATCTTATGTAAAAGTTGCAAGTCATCAGTAGGCAAGTCTATGTCAAGTTGAGTCATTTTTAAATTATTTTTAAGCAAGTTACTAAAATTAGGACTCTAGTCTGACTTGTGTTGCCGACCTATGTAACTGAATCCCCATGTAAACCCCAGATGACTCATGTCACCATTTTCAAGTTGTAGGATAAAGCTCAAGTACTTAGGATTAGGTCTTTGTTTATGCAGCCAGTATCCTATTTTTAGTAATTGTGTAAGGCATTTTGATGGTTTGCTTTGCAATTTCTCCCAAAGGTTTACATTTTGAATATTCTCTAGGTGTTGAGTTATTTTAGTTATGGGTATAGATCACATTCATTAATAAATTAAGTAATTCATTCGTGTTTCTTCATTTTATTTTACCTACAACTTCGTTTTATATTCAAATCCTGCAGTGTTGCTTTTGATTCTACACTGCTTGTTCATGTTTTTTGTTTTAATTTGCCATACATAACCCCTTTTTCCCTCCTTTTTCCGTCCTATGTTATACATATGTACTGTATCTTTTTACTGATGGGTGTATCCAACCTCACACTCAACTAAACACAAATCTCTATTAACTTGAAGAGTGCATTTTTTTTGGGTTCTTTATTTTGCCTTATACAATTTCTCATATTAGGAATATGTTAGTTTTCTCATACCCCTTGGAGTCAGAGCTCAGGATCAGCCACTGTACAACGCCCCTGGAGCAATTGAAGGTTAAGGGCCCAGCAGAATAGGATCTCTTTTGGCAGTGACAGGGATTCAAACCACCTTCGGGATACCAGCGCAGATCCTTCGCCTCAGAGCCACCACTCCGCCCTTATAATAATAACATTTTTGTTGTATGCCTCTTGCTTTTTACAACAGCGGTAGGACAGTTTCAGTGCTACATTAAGGGCAGAGTGAGAAGGAGCAGCATGCATTATTCTATGCACTGAATTATGATACGCTGTTATTTTGCACAAACTGATTGGTTTCTTTAAGCCTTTTACATTTAAATGTTTGTGTCTTTGCAAATATAAATATAGCTTTTAACTGCTTTTTAAAATGTATGTGTGTGTGTATATATATATATATATATATATATGTGTGTATATATATATATATATGTATATATATATATATATAAAATATGTATGTTCTGCTAGAAATAATTCACACTATATAATTAAATGCTGAATTGGGTTGTATTGTATTGAATATCATAGAATTGTCACTTCATTTATACATATGAATGAACAACTGATTTTTCTTCTTTGTTTTAGGTACTATGTATTGATTTTGGCTATAAAACAGTATCAGATATTAGTATGGTACGAAAGTTAAAAGAGGAATATATCTCTGAAGGTATGGTACTGGAATGCTCAATAAGTGGCATAAGGTAAACAAAATTATTGCTTTGTGACAAAGTTGTGCTGATTGACTGTTACATGTAATCACCCAAAAAAGTTAATGTTTTTGATAGAAAGTAATCATTTTTGATTCTACATACTATTCTACATACTATTAAATTTTATAATAGAGTCATTACTGATGCTGCAAATGGCCTTTAATATTTAGAATGACTTATTTATGTTTATTTTTCACACATCACTCTGAAACATAACCAGTGCTCCCATTTTCATCAGGGACTACTCCAGTGTCCTAATGGTAATCTCCTCATCCTTTTTTAAAGTTTTTAGAGAAAACTGAAGGTTCATTTAAGTAGATACACTTTCAGACTTGTGGGTTGTCATGGAAAAAGTCAAAGACTTTCTGTATCTACTTTGGGAAGTTATGCCACAAGATAAGCCTCATTTTGCTTATATTCTGTAATTTATTTCAATTTAAATTGTTGGTTTTTGTAATGTTTTTGTATATCAAGAATATTTAAATATTTTTATTTTAATTATTTTTTTAATTTCTTTTTGTTGCTTTTACTGTCTTTTAACATTGCTAATTCACAAACATGTGACTATTTAATAAAATAGTATCAATCACATGCAATCTATGTGATTAGCTTGAATTACTTGAAATTTATTGTCATCCATGTCAGACACTTCAGAAATAATCAAGCTTTTGTTTCTAATATAATTTTTATTTGATACTGAGTGTATTAATTTAAAAATATTTTTTAAATATGCAATAATTATATATTACATAATAACTGCTTTTCACTTCAAACATATTATTTAAGGATATTCCAGTTTCCAATGGTCTTAGCTTCTCTGTCCATATTTTTTCATTAGCTTCACATTGTTTTCCCTTTCTTGTTAATGTTTAATCTGAACAGATTTTTTTTTATCTGTCTAAATGACAAGTATGATTTTTGTTACCATTTTTCTTATTTTCTCCAAGTATAGTATATAATATCAATAGAAATAAAAAAGCACAATAAAGTAATAAATTAAATATCTGTCATTGTATCTAGTATTTAAAATACCTTGAATTTGTACCTTCGTCCCTAAATAATCATTTTTAAATACTATTCTGTTGAAGAATATCTGTAAAAGAACTATATGAGGCAAATATTTTACTGTCCTAAAAGTAACGAGCATATCAAAACACCCATTTGTTAAAAACGAGTTTAATGGTACAATGGTAAGTCTGTCTGTTTCAAATGCGTTGTGCATTTACAAACCTCTGTTCACCAAATATGTTGGCCTTTCTTTGTTTAGGCTTCTTGTTGCCTTTCTTCGTTGCGCATTCCAGCTCTGTTGTGGATGACGTGAACATTAATCGGACATTCCCACCCTCTTGTGGACACCAAAGAACATCCAGCAAAGGCTATGGACGCTGGACACATTATCGCTTTATGTATAGAGAGATTTAATTATCAGGATTTGCAAAATATTCAAGTCTTTGCATCAAAGCACACGAACACTACCATAAACAGGAAGTCTTGCTTTTAGCAGTTTTCTGGAAGAGGATTACATTTTTTAAGACTTAAAAACGTTTTAAAATACAGCTATGGATATTCAAATTAACCATTAAAATTAACAGATGAAGCATCTACTCATCGTAAACAGGGCATCTCAGCTGGAATAAAAAAATGAGTACCATGTTAATGAGTGTAGGTTTACATAGGGTGTACATATTGAAGGTCTGTAAGGAAAACTAGTAAACACTTTAATATCAACTTTCATTTAATACGTTTTTGTAGTAATTGTTGTATGTAGTTACTTAAAAGTGAATATTTAATACATTTACAGTCTCTCTCATCTGAAATTCACAACTATTCTCTTAATGATTTGTCTTAAGAATGTTTTGAAAAGTAGTATATTCAGTTTCTAATGTTTTTGACAGTGTACGTCATTTGTTCCAAATGTTCAACATGTGTTTCACATCATTTAGTTAAGTACTATACTCATTCACTCTCCTGTCTATTTAATTTTTCTATATTTTCCAGAACTTTATACAACTTTACTTCATATTGCTCATATCTTTATATATTCTTACATTCATTATTTTTCAGTTCTTTTTTTTTTAAATATTCATCTCTAGCCTGACTATTAGTGTCTTTGGATCAGAAGCATACTATGGATAATCTTCTGCACTGTGGTTCGGTGGTGTCTCATAGCCATTTGGTACCAGGATAAGTGTCAAAGCAAAAGTTTCATACAAAGATGTTGCAGGGCCCACTCATGGTTTTTGATAATAAATTTGATAAGCTTTACCATCTGATTTTGGTTTGGGTCTGACTAAGGACAGGGTTAAATATTCAACTGTTTACAGATGCACAGTGCAAAGGACTGAAGCTCACTTGGCTGATCAGGGCCGGCTTTGAAGCATACAGCATGTTAGTCTCCTCCACTTCATGTTTGTGACAGGCTAACAAAGCACTTTGACTACACTAGCTGTTCATTGCCTTTTTCCTTTTCTTTTGATTCCTTCTGTTGCTTTTACTTTTTAGACAACATACACTCTGTACTTTCAGATTATCTCAAATAATTGAAAAAAAAAAGTGAATTGCAGTACTGCGGCTGATAGAATGCTATGTCAAACGTCCATCTCCAGCAATAGATGAGACCAGAGGCCAATGGTTAGCCAATAAAGGTGTTTTTTTTTTGCTATACTTTTTGTTAATAGTGGAAAAAAGTTTAATAGAAAATGTGCCAAATTGCAGGTAGTGTCATATAAGGTCAAGTATGGCAGCACACTATTAAACAGAACCTCTCTAACTGACTGGATCATTAAGGAATAAATTGCTAAGATACTGTACATTAATAATAATTAGTAAAAAAAAAATAGGATTGGGCTTTTTCTTGTTGTGTTGTAGTGGATTGGCACATTGTGGCCTATAGGAATATAATTTACACCTTAACTTCAGTCCATACATTACAGTACCCAATATTTCAAAACATTCAAAAGTGCAATGCTGTTATACAGATATTGCAATAGTGTCTTGTTGTGTGGTCATTGATAATTCCCACCACTAGAGATGTCACATTAACAGATATTTGGTACTAATTTGATATCAAAATGATGAAAATGTAACGGCACTATCTTGCTTACAATTTCAGTAGTACAGAGTGAAGCCTTGTACAGCACTGATAAGTGAATGCAAGTGGATGGTTTACAGAATTATATATAGTATAATGCACAATAATTTCTGATAAAACATGAGTAAAACTACCCATGAAGATGGCTCACAGGGCTGCCAGCACCACATTAACACATCTTAAAAATAAAAGCAGCAAAAACAGCACAAGTCTAGTCTAGGAAATTGTTATTGAGACACAATTATTTCAGCCTGTGTTTGCCAGAATCATGCTTGTCATTTAAAAAAAAAAACACACGCATGTATGCTTTCATTATTGCCACTTTTATCCCGTTAAGTAATTGTTTATAATGTAGATTCTGAGATTAGTCACTCGGTCATTTTAATACCAACTCCTACATAGTCCTTATAAATGAACTGAGGTTTTGCATTTATTCTCTTACTGGATGTTGGTTGACACATTCATCTATTTTCTAGCCGGCATATCATTTTCAGTTTCAAGGGACTATAGAATGTGGGTGGAATCTGCTTCACTGGCAGGCTAACAACAGTTGCATCAAGTAAAAACTGAAACAGGTTTCAAATGATGTGGCTATTAGATTTGTGTAAACAGGCACTGAAATGAACTGCTGCATTTGTTAATACCATAATAAATTTTATTTAGCTATTTGATGCTTCAAAGCACAAATCACATCTCTCTAGTAATATGATGATGCATCACAGAGTCATGCAGTTACAGCAATTCAGGCAATACATAACATTCTGAATATGGATCTATAATCATTAATCTTGTGTCGGTTGTTTGGTGTTTGAAGGCAAGCTAATATTTATGATTGTAACCCCTAATGTGATAAGGGTAGTGAAAACATACAGTATATTGTATTGTACTAACTCAATCAGTGAGAGAACAAGCAGTTGACACTGTGCAGAGAGAGGGGAAAACTGTGTGTGTTAATTGCTTTAAAGAATTTTGGCAAGTGGGACCTGGCAAGGAAAAAGATAGCTGGTGTTGTATGATGGCTGTTGAGAACTGCGATCCTCCTTGAAGGTGAAGAGCGACGTTCACACGGATCATAGCAGGATTTGATCAGTGTGCTTTCTTAATGAGGCAGTAAATGGTCACTTCAGGGACTATTAAACAGCTGTTTGTTTCTGTATGTTAATCCTTCCTCTGCTGTACCTTGGTTGTTACAATTTATTTGGATGATAATATTAGTAAATGTAAAGCAGCTTCTCACTTAAAATGAATTCACTATTATTAACATTCCATTAATTTTCAAATTCTGGATTTGTGATCATGCTAGATAGTAACAAAGTGTGATCACTCATGTAATATACTTAGAAAACAACAACAATGCAGAGTTCTTGAGTAATGAATGGACAAATTTGATTTCCCACAGGAAGCCTTGAATTTGGGACAGATTTGAACAAATAAAATAGTAGTAGCAGTTGTTTGTAGTTTTGTAGTTGTAGACATTTCAAATTTTAAATCAGTTTGCCTCTTTAGTAAGTTTATTTTTTGCTGGCAAGTGATGCAAATATCAATCTTACAATAGCAAATTGTGCAAACTCAACAGAGGAAATCTTTGACAAACTAGTTTTTAAAAGCATGTCATTAAAACAGATTTTTTAAAAATTGCTGAAATGAAAATATCCAGAATTGTCTTGAAATTTACTTATTCAACAGTACAGATGAGATGTTTACATTTTTATTTGTAGTATTGGTTTTAATTGGTATTTTTAAGTTAAAGGAAAGAAAGCATTAGAGAGTAAAATTTTTTTTCAGAGCAGGAGTAGTGATGAATTACCAAAGCCTATGGAAAAAACTTGTAATTCCGGCTCACCTTAAATCCCTTTGCACCTCTCCATCAGTGTCTTTTGTATTGTAAATGTGTTGATCAACACAAGCAGCCTACAATCCCATCCCCCACCACCGCCACAGAAAAGGCAAAAAGTTCTCCCACCTCAAGACTTGATTATCTTGGAGTAAAGTGCTGGAGTTTTAGAGGGTAAATAATATACCGTTATTTGGAACACATGCATTTCATGTGTGTTCCGTGTCTCCAACAATCTATGTAAACACATCGTTAAACATTTTTCATGTTTTAGTAATAAATGATAAAATGTAGACATGAACTGTATAATGTGTGAAGTCTAAATATCAAATAAACACTTTCATAAAAGGTACAAGTATAATACAATAGCTTCCATGGAGCAGCAGTAAGAACTGCTGACTTATAATCAAGGGCCCACTGGTTTCGATCCTGGCTGCTTTGCAAATTTACCATATTGAGTAGTAAGCTGCTCTTATTGTTAATATTATGGAATAAAAACCTACATTTGATTTGCACCTGTAACAGCCAGTGTAAACTTATATTAAAAGTTAGCTTTTTTTTTTTCACTTTTATTCTCTCAGTCACAATCAAGATATAACCCTCCACCTCCCCCCCATTTCAACTCTCACGCTATTAGTATTAATTTGAAACTCGGGATAACTGTAGATGTGAGTGGTTTTTTGAGACAATGGAACTGGAAATTCTCTGATCTGAAGGGATAAAAGCTGACACACAAATGCTGGTGTAACATGCCTTGTTGGTATCTCATTTTCACTTGAGTTATTTTGAGTGTTCCTGCTCACACTGAATTAGTGTGCACCTTATGGTCCATTATGTCAAAGCCGCAATGACAAAAAAAACAGAGACATAGGCATATACTGTATGATATTTGGAATTATTCATTTTATGACCTGTATAGTACCAGTCAGAAAACATCATCGCACTAATGCAATATTATTTGAAAATGAACAACCTCAGATCAGGTGTAAATTTATGGTATTTGTAAAAGTTAGCTTTTTTCAGTTTTATTCTCTCAATCACGTTCGCACTCTCTCTCCTCCCCTCCTGATCTGACCTTAACTAACAGTGTCAGCATAAATTGCGGTGGCACACTGTCACAGCACAGCTTGCATTCTTGACTTTATGAGTTATAAAAGCTCTTATGAAAGATAATCTTCCGTTCCCAGAGAATTTCCAGGTTTTGATTTTTGTGGTAACATATACTCTTCTAGTCACAGTGTCTTTTTGACTCCCAGTCACGTAGAATTTAATTATTTTCATTTTTGTGGTAGCAGTTCATCTTCTAATCATAGAGAATTGTGTGGTGGCTGATCACATAAACATGAAAGTTCTTTCAAGTGCTGGTTTTATGATAGCAGCTCATCTCAAATGTGGTACCTATTTAAATTTTTTTGGTAGTGATAGTTTGCCTGCATTTTTTCGCTCTGCATTTAACCAGTGAAATTAAATTCTGGCTAATCTGGAATTACTTTCAGTAGTTTAAGTCACCAAAAAATGAAAAATAAAGTAATTTTCAAGGTTATACAAAAAGGCTTTTTTAAAGGAACATCTAGCAGGTTTATACATTTTCAGTTTTTTTCTGAAGCAGTTGAAGTTAAATAAGCCTTGAAGGTTGATGTAAAATATTCTGTCAGGTGACCCAACTTTTGGTGATTACTTGACAATGTCTTCGTTTGTATAAAAGCAATGCAGGAACAAACTGTGTTTCCAAATCCTCTAAAGTATTATTTGGGTAATATTGCAATATATATCGCTATTATAATTCTAAGAAAAGGAAAACAGATCATTATAACCTTTAAAAGTGTAGGTTTTTGTGTTACAGAAATTGCAAAGAAAGCCAAGGTATCAGGGAGAACAGTTCACTACAACATCATAAGGAACCTAGAAAGTTGAGGAAACTCTTGACAGCAACAGATCTGGCCAAAATGGAAGTCCCAAAAGAATCAGAAGACATATTTCTGAAAGTAATGAGCTTGTGAGATAGGTACCTCATAAGAAGAGGTGTTTTGAAACTTTTGATGAGTAGATTGAGTGTAATAAGATAATACATACACACACAACTGTATTGCCTGTAGAACTTTAGGACAGAATGGTGTCGAACCATAGATCTAGGGAGGGCTGCAAAAAAAATTCTGCATTGAAGATTCCCAGGGGCACAATGGACTCTTTAAGTCATATATGCAGTAAGTCTGGAACAACTACAACACTTACTAGAGCTGGCTGCTTACCCCATCTGAATAATCGAGGCCGAATGACCTTGGTAAGAAAAGTGACTAAGAACCAGGTGGTCACTCTGGTGAGCTCCAGAGAAATTTGGGTTGAGATGGGAGAAACTCCCAGAAAGACAACTGCAACGTGCCATCAATCAAGGCTTTATGACAGAGTTGTGAAACTGAAGTCTCTTCTCTGTCAAAGACGCATAAAAGCCTGGTTGTAATTTGCAAAAAAGCACCTAAAGTACCCTGACACTGAAAAACAAGAAGCAACATGAACTGTTCGGCCTCAATTCTGATAGATTGCCCCTCGCTCTGGTCCAAAGGTTAATTTTCAGTCAGAGCAATGACTATAAATACAAAGCAAAAACAACACAGGACTGTCTTTGGGTCATCTCTTTGAATGTTCGAGTGGCCCAGCAAGAGCCCCAAGTTCAGCCCAATCAAATGGAGAGACCCGAAGATAGCTGTCCATCAATAGTCTCAATCCAGCTTGACAAAGTTTGAGAAGGTCTGCAGAGTAGATTGGCAGAAAATCCCCAAATCCAGATGTGCGAAGCTTGTCGCAACATACCAAAGAAGACTCCAGGTTGTAATCGCTGCAATGAAGTACTGAGTGAAGGATATACTGTAAATACTTGTGTAAATGGGATATTTGAGTTTTTTATTTTTAATAAGATTTTAGAATTTTTTTTTTATTTATTTTCGTTTCGTTATTCTGGGGGTATTGAGGATATTTAGTGTTGCTTGATGAAATAAAAAATTTAAATGTTTTAGCATTACACTGTGACATTGCAAAAGTATCATATCTGACCAGGCACCATTCTTCTGCCCAATATCATTACAATGGTAAAGCATCATGGTGTGGGTTGTTTTTCAGTAGCAATGCAAAGGGAAAAATAAACAGAGAAAAGTACATAGGTATCCTTAATGAACCTTTTCCAAGGAACTGTAAAATCACTATTTGTTATAATCATTCTTTGCCCTAAGAAAAGAAGCAATACTTTTAGGCCCGCTTGCAGGCAATGAGTTGATTGACTTCCTCTTTGTATGCGGCGGAGTCATTGTCATTACTGATGAGACCCACTACTGTTGTGGCGTCTGCGAATTTTATGATGTGATTCCAGTTGTAATTGGCACAGCAGTCGTGAGTCAATAAGGTGAACAATAAGGGGCTTAGAACACAGCTCTGGGGAACCTCAGTGTTCATGATGGTAGTCTCAGAGGTGTTTTTTCTAAGACGTACTGTCTGGGGTCTGTCTGTGAGGAAATCTAATAACCAGCTACACAGAGGGGTGCTGATGCCTAGTGGGTACAGTTTCTTTACCAGGTGTTGTGGGATGACAGTATTGAAGGCGGAGCTGAAGTCAATAAAAAGCATCCTCGCATGACTGTTCTTATTTTCCAGATGAGCCTGTGTCAGATGGAGTGCAGTTGCTATGGCATCATCAGTGGAGCGATTTCGGCGGTATACAAATTGAAGTTGATCAAATGTAGCAGACAATCTGTATGTGATGTGATTTTTGATCACCCCTTTGAAGCACTTCATGATGGGTGTGAGTGCTATAGGGCGATAGTCGTTCAGTGATGATGTTGGTGATCTCTTTAGCAGTGGAATAATGGTAGTGGCTTTGAAGCATTGAGGAACAGTGGCGTTGAAGCATTGAGGAACAGTGGCTTGACTTAGGGAGATGTTGTAGATGTCTGTGAAAACTGTAAGTTGGTCAGCACAGTCTCTGAGTACACACCCTGGTATGTTGTTGGGACCTGCAGCTTTCCATGGGTTGACCATGCGTAGGGCTCTCCGAACATCACTGTGGTCGAGACAAGAGTATTTTATCGTCCATACTGAGAGGGGCTTTTATTGCTGTTGTGTTCCTCAAACCGGCTAAAATATATGTTGTGTGTTGAGGAAGTCTGTGTTAATTATCACAGGGTGGCGGGGAGGGTTTATAGTTCATAGTAGGCTGGATGCCTTGCCATAGGCGCTTGGGATCTTTTGAGTCAGTGAAGTGACTCTGGATTTTATGCCCATAAGCACATTTTGCTGCTCTCACACCTCAGTTCAAGTTAGCTCTAGCAGATCTGAGAGTGTGTCTGTCCCCAGATTTGAAGGCCAGATTACATGCTCTCAGAAGGGCATGCACCTCCCTGGTAAACCATGGTTTCTGGTTGGCACGTGTGGTGATGTTCCTGATCACTGTCACATCCTCCACACACTTGGATATAAATCCTGTCACAGACTCTGCCTACTCCTCCAGGTTGATGATGTGGTTAATCGTGGCAGCGCCTCTAAACACATTCCAGTCTGTGCATTCAAAACAGTTCTGGAGTGCTGAAGGTGCTTCCTCTTGCCAGGTTCGTATCTGCTTTGTAGATGGTTTGCTTCTAGTTAGTAGTGGTCTGCATGCAGGAATTAGCATAACAGAGAGATGGTCCGTGTTTCCATGGTGGAGGTGAGGAGTTGCCTTGAAAGCCTGTTTGATGTTTGTGTAAACCCGGTCCAACGTGTTTACTCCCCGGGTTGCAAAGTCAACCTGTTGATCAAAATGTGGCAGAACTGTCTTTAGGTCGGCTTGATTAAAGTCTCCAGCAATTATATAAACACAGTCCAAGTTTGCATTGCACTGACCGATTGATATAGTGTGTATAGCACTGCCTTTGTGTTTGTGCTGCTGTTGTACACAGCTGTAAGTGTCTACCTGTACTTGGCAGGTAGAATGGTCTGCATTTCAGTGTCAAAAACTATCTTCAGAACAGTGGCTCAAGACAAGTTCAACATTTGTGCACTAATTGTTGTTTATGTATATACATACACCACCTCCCAGAGATTTTCCACTGAGAGCATGAATCCTATCTGCTCGAAAGTTTGTTTGTTAGTTCAGAGATATACTGTATGTGTATATATATATATATATATTGTAAAAGACCGAGAGAGACAGTAGCAAGGGTTGGGGTTTTCCGGCCCCGTATATTGTACAGAAAAAATAAACAGGTCAAAATCATAAACTAAAGAGTTCATAATGCGCGACACCGACTCCTGGCGTCGCGGCCATTTTATTGGGGAGGAGCCGGAAGTGGAGGAATGTCGGGAAGGACCGCAAGGGAGGATGGGAAGGATGACGTCAGGGCAAGATGGCGGAGGAAGGGCGGAAGTATCGCACTGCGGTCATCCATGCCTATGGTGCAGGACGGTCTTTTTGCCTATGAGGAAGCAGAGGGAGAAAGTTAATACCCCACCATTCCCTGGCGCGCAGTGGTTGCCCAGGTGCTGTCGAATCAATCCGCGGCCTCCTACTCGCGCGTGCGTGACACGATCCCCCCCTTAGCCCAGGACCGTCAGGTCGGGCGGACCTAACCGAGAGGTCGTGAATACGAGAGAGGGCATCGGCATTGGCCTGAAGGGTGCCCGCCGATAAGCGACAGTGAACTTATACGGCTGTAAGTCCAGGAACCACCTGGTGACCCGCGGATTCGACTCTTTGTGCAGGGACATCCACTGAAGTGCAGCGTGATCAGTCACCAGAGCGAACTCGCGACCCAGCAGGTAGTACCGGAGGTGGGTCACTGCCCACTTAATGGCCAAGGCCTCCCTCTCCACTGCAGCGCACGGGTCTCCCGGTCCATCAGTTTCGGCTAAGGTACATCACAGGGTGCTCGACACCATCGGCGCTTTGGCTCAGCACGGCACCCAGGCCTGTGTCCGGCGTCGGTCTGGAGAATAAGCGGAGCCCAAAATCGGGCGTCCGTAACACAGGTGCCGGCGTTAGGGCCTTCTTTAGGTCACTGAGCGCGTGTTCTGCTTTGTCGGTCCACACCACGTATAGGGGCGCCCTTTTGTCAGGTCAGTCAAGGGTGCTGCTCTTCGAGAAACGGGAACAAACCGGCGGTAGTAACCCGCAAGCCCCAAGAAAGCCTGCACCTGTTTCTTGGTACTCGGACGGGCCATTCTAAGATGTCTTTCACTTTGGAGCTCTGTGGCGCACCTGTCCTTGTCCCACGAGGTAGCCTAAATATTTGGCCTCCTTTAATCCAAAAACACTTCCGGGGTTTATGCGGAGGCGGCTTTAGCCAGTGTTCGGAGGACAGCTGCGACCTGCAGTAGATGCTCCTCCCAGGTGCGGAATAGATGACAACGTCATCCAGGTAAGCGGCGCTATAGGACTGGTGGGCTCAGCACTCTATCTACCAGGCGTTGGAAGGTCGCGGGCCCGTGCAGCCCAAATGGGAGGACCTTGTACTGCCAGTGCCCGCTAGGGGTGCTAAAGGCCGTTTTCTCCTTTGCGGATGCCGTTAAAGGAATTTGCCAATACCCTTTTGTCATGTCAAGGGTAGTCAGATATCGAGCCGTACCCAGCCGCTCAAGGAGGTCGTCAATGCGGGGCATGGGGTAGGCATCGAACTTGGAGATCTGATTCAGCCGTCTAAAGTCATTACAGAACCTCCAGGAGCCGTCTGGCTTGGAGACGAGGACAATAGGGCTGGACCAGGGACTATGGCTCTCTTCAATTATGTCCATGTCCAACATACGTTTCACCTCCAGTTCGACCTCTGCGTTTTGCCTCCGGAGTCGGTAGGGCCTCTCCCGGACGATTACCCGGGCTCCGTGACTATATCGCGTGCTCAATCAGCGCGGTCCGGCCGGGTGACTCGCTCACTACCTCGGGGATGGCTCGGAGTGTTTGGGCTAACTCCTGCCGCTGCTTGGGGTCAGCTCTTCGCCGAGGTTAAGGGCAGTTGTGCTTGTGAAAAGGGAGAGTGACCTACGGGAGCTGGGAAGCTCCTCTCTATCTCTCCAGGGCTTTAACAGGTTGACATGATAGATCCTCTCACCGGTCGTCGGCGGTTGGGCTGTTTTACCAAATAGTCGGCAGTCCTTTCTCTCCTTAACCTCGTAAGGCCCTTGCCAGTGGCGAGCAGCTTCGAAAGTGGGAGGTCGGGGCGAGCACCATAACTTCGGTCCCGGGCGGAACTCCCTGAGGGCGGAGTTGCGGTTGTAACACCGGGCCTGCGCTGCTTGCGCACGAGTCACGTGCTCTTTTAGGAGGGGCCTGATCTTTGTGAGTCGGTCGCGCAGTTGCGCTACGTACTCCAAAATATTAGAGGAGGGAAGAGCCTCGGCCTCCCAGCCTTCTTTTAGGATGTCGAGGATTCCCCGGGTTGTCGCCCGTATAGTAATTCAAAGGGGAGAAGCCCGTAGAGGCCTGGGGTACCTCCCGGTAGGCAAAAGCACGGCGGGAGGAGCTGGTCCCAGTTCCTGCCGTCCGCTGACTACCTTGGAGCATCTCCATAAGCGTCTGATTAAATCGCTCACCAACCCGTCAGTTTGCGGGTGATAGACTGACGCTTTCAGGTGCTTTATCTGCAGTAATTTGGCCACCTCCTTGAACGTATCCGAAGTGAAGGGCGTACCCTGGTCCGTGAGGACCTCCTTGGGTATGCCCACGTGAAAACAAGTTAACCAGTTCCGTGCGATGCTTTTAGTATTAGCGGGCGCAGGGGAACCGCCTCTGGGTACCGGGTGGCATAGTCCACCATGACTAGGATATACTTGTGGCCACGGGTTGAGGGCTCCAGGGTCCCACCAAATCGACCCCTATCCTTTCAAAGGGGATGTCCACGAGGGAATAGGGACTAGAGGAGCACGGTCCCTCCTAGGAATCTGGCGGGTCTGGCACTCCGGACAGGATTGACAGAACCGCCGGACCTCCTCATTGATCCCAGGCCAGTAAAAGCGGAGCTTAATCCTCTCCAGTGTTTTTCGGCCCCGAGGTGGGCGCCTAGGAGGTGAGCATGTGCCAACTCGCATATCTCCCGCCGGAAGGTGCGCTGAATTAGCAACAACTTCCGCACCTCGCCCTCATGGGTAGCCACTCGGTACAACAGATCATTTCAAGGACAAAGAAGGGTTCCCGGTGTGGATCCGTCCGCTGTCGAGCTGTTAGGCAGAACAATCGCGTTCGGGCAAAGCGCGGGAGTCATCATTCCACTGCTCCCTCTTAAAGGAGGCGGCGTGGACCGAAATTGATGGTCCAGGCGCCGAGGGTCTTGGGGCCTGGGCCGGGGAAGTTCCTGGCTAGTCCCTTCTCGGCGGAATCTTCGGGTCAAGGTCCGTAGCCACGAAAGGTCCCCGAGACACCAGCGCCCATAGGGCCTGCCCTTGTGCACGGCGTGGAGGCGCGGGAGGGTGCCTTTTCCCCTCATGACAAGATCCAACGAGGCCCGGGAGCGCTAATGGCTTACCGCTGATTCTTTTAGACCAGTCTTGTCCCAGAATCACTGGGAAGGGGGTCAGGTAACACAGCGACCGCCATTTGGATTGGTTCCCCTTCCAGGTAAGATAGCAGTGGCGGAACGATATGACCTAGTCCCCCATGTACACAGGTAACCAACAAATGTTGCTTTAACCACTGTTGCGGTAAGACAAGCGGCGAGCAACAATGGTAATGTTGCTGCGGAATCAAACAAAGCCACCACGGCGTGCCCATTTAGCAACACCACTCCCGTGATTCGGACTCGCCAAGGGATGCGGCGGGTACAATACCTCTCCGTGATGTCCAGCTGCAGTCCATAGGCTCCGGGCATGTGATGGGGGCAGTTTGGCAGCAGGTGGCGGTCTCGCCACACTTGAAACAGCGCGGCGGACCCGGCCTCTCTTTGGATCTGGCTGGCGCTTCTGCAGCGTCGAGGGCTCGGGGTGGCCGCCCGTCCCTGCGGTTCCCGCGAGCAGGCTTTTCTGACCCCAAGTCGGAGGACCGCCAACTGGCGCTCCAGGACGTCGAGGAGGCCCGACATGTTTGATAGGCGTGCCCCCGGACCTGCTGGGCGAGGGAACTGGGCATTGCGTTGACCAGGCCTTCACAGGCCACCCGCTCGACGACTTTCCGCCCGTCGGGCTCTCTGGCCGTAGCCAGCGGCCCATCTTGCCCCAGAACTCGAACGCCTGGGCGCGAGCGGGCTTTTCGGGTCAAAGACCCAGTTCCGCCATTCGACGCCTGCTGGCCCGGGCTAATGCCGTAGCGGGCCAATATTTCGGGCTTGAGGAGGTCGTAATTAGCGGCCTCCTCCTCAGGGAGGTCATAATAGGCCGCAGCGCGGGTCCCTTTAGGTATGGCGCCAAGATGGACGCCCACTCGGACCGCTGCCACTCGTTCCGGGTGGCCGTCCTCTCAAACATGCCCAGGTAGGCATCGACGTCCTCGAAGGCCCCATCGGACCATAGGATGAGGCGGCTGCCTGGCGGGTCTGGTCTCGCCCGTTGGGCTTCCACTAACCTGGCCTTCGTGGCCTCCAGCTCCCGGTTGGTAGCGGCTTGCGCTTGCTGCAGGGCCTGGAGCTGGGCGTTCATTCCCTGCAGCACGGTGTTCAGGTCCTGTCCCTCCGTCATTCCGGGATCTCTGTATCCTGCCGACTACGCCACTTGTAAAGGACCGAGAGAGACAGTAGCAAGGGTTGGGGTTTTCCGGCCCCGTATATTGTACAGAAAAAATAAACAGGTCAAAATCATAAACTAAAGAGTTCATAATGCGCGACACCGACTCCTGGCGTCGCGGCCATTTTATTGGGGAGGAGCCGGAAGTGGAGGAATGTCGGGAAGGACCGCAAGGGAGGATGGGAAGGATGACGTCAGGGCAAGATGGCGGAGGAAGGGCGGAAGTATCGCACTGCGGTCATCCATGCCTATGGTGCAGGACGGTCTTTTTGCCTATGAGGAAGCAGAGGGAGAAAGTTAATACCCCACCATTCCCTGGCGGCGAGTGGTTTCCCAGGTGCTGTCGAATCAATCCGCGGCCTCCTACTCGCGCGTGCGTGACAATATATATATATATATGTGTGTGTTTGTGTTTCAGTCTGTGTGTGTGTGTGTATATATGTATGTATTCACACAGATACTGTATATAGACAGATGCAGATACAGGCACTGGACAGTAGATATAATATACACACATACATGCACAGTATATAATAAAACACAAGATTGGAATGCGCACATTTACCACTGCAAAATATTAAATTTGTCTGTTTTTAATTGTAGACCTGCATACACACAAATACTGTATAAGACAGATGCAAATACATGCACTGTATATTAGATATATTTCACACACATACATGCACAGTATATAATAAGACACAAGTTTGGAATGAGCACATTTACCACTGCAAAATATTAAATTTGTCTGTTTTCAATTTCTAGACCGGCTGGTGGTAATAATTTTTGGACTGCTACTGCATGTGAAAATATAAAATACTATTTAACTGGAGTTTTGGCTACCATGATAATAAAGGTGAGTAAGCAAAGAAAAATAGGCAAATATGATGTGATATCAAAAATGATTTAATAATTAGTAGAGTTATTCTAGTTTAACTAACTATACATATTTAAAGCCAGCCACACAAACATTTCTTCTTACTTATTTTAAGTATGCTCAGTCAACAAGTGCATTATGGATAATTCTAATATGCTTTGAACATCAAATTCAATATTTTGTCTGTATTTACTGCTGTTCTGTTTGAACTTAGATGTTAAATTTACTAAGACAGGAAGAGACTGACCAAACAATCTTTGTACAAGTTAAAAGTAATTATATTTCTGCTGTCTATATCATTAATCCTGTCAACTTTCATCTTAGCTTGTTTTGTCTTTTTTATATACCAGAGTTCCAGTAGCATAAATGTATTTGCTTCAGAATAACATAACAAATCTAAATCATGACTTAAAGATGAAAATTTAATTCATCATTTGTTAGATCATTATAGTTAACCAAGGATAATTTTTCTTACTTAAACTTATCAGGTAATTTTCTGAGCCTTTTTTGTATTTAAATGTTCTTTAATTTTCTTTAATAATTTTGTAATGTGTATGAAATTTAGAGAATTTTAACCATTTATCTGATTGCAATGGGTTTTAATAGAAATGATAAAGTCTCTGGATAATCTACTATTTAAAACTGAATTTTCTAAGATATTGGCATTAACTATTAATTGGTAAATGATTGTGATATCTGTCATGTGAGTGTTTTACTTTTTTTGTCAATAATTTCCTTCATGAGTTAATTTAGGGAAAAAAACTGCTCAGTCAAGTTTAGGATTGTGAGAAGGTGGAAACTTTGCTGGCAACACTGGGTGCCATGTTTTAGATTTGCTGTTAAATGGAGCAAACTTTGAATAATGGAGGTGACTCACAGAAGAAATGTCAATAAATGCAATTACAAAGACCATAATCAACAATCCATCCTATCTGTCATAAAAAGTAGTCATTAATCAAAAATCAAAGTTGAAGTCAAAAAGAGGACAATTGATATAAATAAAGAGACGAACAACAACACACAGAGGTTTCTTTTGAATTATTCGTAAATTTAGATGAGGAAGTTCATCACAAGCAACTTTTTTGACATGGCACCTGACATCATTGACATGACACGACCACCAAGGCACAACCCCAGCAACTGGAAATGCACCCGATCAATGGGACTGTTATAATGAAAATGTTCAGGAAAATCAAGATGGTGTTGAAATTAGGCATTAAACAATCATAACTCTCTGAAAACCTTTTGGAAAGTTAAAATAAATAAATTTATCAGCCCAAAATATATATTATTGCATATAAAGATAAGAAAAATTGATTCAGAAAAATTCATTAAAAATTAATAAATGATAATCCTAATAACAATGTTGGAAAAGGCCATCAGTATTTTAAAATTGGTAATTTGTGACTTGTGACAAATAGTTAAAAGGAGGGAGATAGAAGTAAGACAACATATCCTATGAAAATAAATCGAGGAGAAATATTACATTTTAATAATAAGGTATTATTTAAAGGACACTGAAAGCATGGACCAAGAAAGATTAGAGGAACAGACTTCACTGATGATGTGTAAAACTATTTTGAGGAAGATATGACTTAAACAGGGGCAAAAATATGTACTCCAAGATTGATGAAGCCTTTAGTCATTGACACTCAAGCCATTGAAGGAAGGAGCATAATAGAGGATTTTGTTCAGGTGACTTTACCACCAGATAGGGTTTCATATTTCTTAAGTGCAGTATATGAGATATGTTAGAAAGAATGTTACCTAGAGTGCATTGTATGCATAGAGGGAGATTTTATGAAAGTAAATATTTCTTTAAAGAAATATGTTGAGTATTTGACAGTAATGAGCTGAGCAGATGTTTTAAAGTAACAGATGTAATTTACCAATATTTTTGATGAGAAACAGATGATTGATTGAAAAATTGTTAATGAACACTGCTTTGTGGGATTAATATAATGTTTTTACTGGGTTTATAAATTGTGTCCAAGACCTGCTATTATATTGCACAAACATTTATAATTGTGGCCATCTTAACATTGAGTAATATGAGTAATGTGTAATTCTGACCTCACAAAGACTATTAGAAAGTAAGTAGCATGCCAGGGGCCTTTGAAAATTATCTGTAGGTGGCTGGTAGATGATAAAGCTGGTTTGGTTAGAGAGAATTCATTCAAGGCAAGGAACAAACCCTGGACAAGGGCGTCTGTCCATCACAGGGCAAAAACACACACCCACACATCAAGCACACACTCGGGCCAATTTAGGATTGCTATTTCACCTAATCTGCCTGTGTTTGGACTTTAGGAAGAAAACCAGAGTACCCATAGGAAACCTACACAGACATAGGGAGAACATACATACTCCACACAGGGAGGACTTGGGATACGAACCCTGAATTCTTTACTGTGAGGCAGCAGCGCTGTGCCATCATGCCTCCTCCTCTGAATCAGTAGTGCATTAAATGTTTTTGTGTGTTGGACATGTGCAACTCTTGTTTCCGTTTAACCAAAACACGGCATACACCCCAACCCCCTAAAAATAAAGGAATTAGTTTTCTTGTACTTCAGTGATAGTTTTTAAAAGAAAAAGCAATGTTTTTTTTCAGGAGCTTTAGTTATCAGGACATAACTAACAACCAATTAGTTTTCACCAAGTGTTATCAGGAAAATGTAACCTCCACTAACAAACAGTGCATAATAGAATTTTTATTAAACTAAAAGTGACCTAGCATGCAGGTGCAGTGTGGAAAAATTTAGCATACCCTGGGATTTAGCAGCTTGTATGACCACAGTAATAAGTTTTTTTTTTTCTTTTTTATCATCAATATCATACACCATATTGGTCGAACTGTTCTACATTTATTTAAAGCAGGCTTCATTTTATTGATATTTAACGCACTTGTTTATTTACTTCCTTTTTTTTCTACCACCATATCTCGATGGGTTTGAGTTCTGGACTTTGCCTTGGTCTTTCCACAACCTTAATTACATTTTTTTACTCATTCACTTGCTTAAGATTATTCTCTAATTAGACAAACAGATGTGAACATCTTTGAGGCTTTAGCTGTCAGATAGGTGGTCCTCACACTTTCCTTTAGAATACTCAGATATAAAGATGAGTTTTTGGTAGAGACTGTGTTAGAACAACAGGTCCTGTGTCTGTAAAATAAGTGGAAATCATCACTACTTCACAACTGCTTGACAGTCGATGTGGTGTTTTTTGATGATGCACTGTGTGTTGCGTTCCAGAAAAAATGGTATTCTGATTAATAAAGTAACAGTTCATTAGTTCAGAGGACATTGTTCCAGAGCTCTTGTACTTCTTTCAGGTAATGCTTTTTAAATGTTTCTTTTTTAGTGAGTGGGGCTTTCTACTGGATACCCTTCCGTGAAATCCATTCTCGTTCATTTCATTTCTAGTACTGAAACTCCTGGTAAAATTATTCACCTTGAATGTTTTCCTTTTATAATTAACACTTGTCCATGTAGAAAGTGGATTTCAAATTGTTTGGAGTTCTTTCTCTGAAAACATTGGTTATGTCTTTTATCTTTGGAATTACATCCCTGTAAACCCAAAAAGCTTCTGTCCAATCTGGTGGAAGACTTGCTTTTATGTAGAGGTGAAAACTGTTTCTGATTTTAGTAAATTGAGTGCTCTTGATTTGCTCCAAAAGGTTTAATTATCTTCTCAATTGATGTGATCTCAGGAAGGGCATATATGATTTTTCAAAAATTACTTATTCATATTGTTTTATTGTTTATCTGAGGTTAGATTTATCTAATTTTATGATTCAGTAAGCAGTTCAACTATTGCTAGTTATGTTCTGATGTGTAAATCCATAGCATTTAAAGAGAGTATGCTTTTCCATATGACTGTATATCAGGATATGTTTTGTGAATGTCTTTTTTTTGTTGTGGCCACTATAGGGGAACACCTTCTAAGATAGCGTCATTTAAAACCCCATGAGAAAGTGAAACAAATTTGACATTCAGATGAGGTCCAGTAATTTGACAATTATACGTTTTTTAACAATTATACGTTCTTCCAGAAGAAAGATTTTCAGCTATGTACTTATTTCTGTGCAGTCTTTGAGTAATTCTTCTTAAGAGCAATGTTGACTTAATGAAAGTGTGTATTAGATTTTTTGGGGATATATACTCATTGAGCAAATTATTATGAATACTATACTAATATTGGGTAGGGTCTCCTTTTGCTGTCACAGTAGCCTTACTTCTTTATGGTATAGATTTTGCAAGATGTTGGAAACATTCCATTCAGATTCTGGTCCATATTGACATGATTGGATCACATGGTTTCTCCAGATTTCTATTGGATTCAGAGCTGGTGACTGGGAAGGCCACTTAAGAACACTGTACTCATTGTCTTGCTCATGATACTAGTTTTAGATGACTTTTGCTTTGTGATATGGTGCATTAACATGCTCACTAACATTAACTCATGCACATTAACATACATGAAGTACTCGTTAGACATGGTCAACAACAATACTCAGGTAGGCCATGACATTCAAGAGATGATTGATTAATATTAACACTCTGAAAGTGTACCAACAAAACATTTCCCACATTATTACACCATTACCAACACCCTAGACTGTTGACAAAAGGAAGATTGGATGCATGAATTAATGCAGTTGGTGCCAAATTCGGACCATACCATCTGTGTGCCACAAGATTGACATTGGTCAGACAAGGTCATGTTTATCTGAGTTCATACCCTTTCTGTTCATACCAGTCTGGCCATTCTCTTCTGACCGCTTTCATCCACATGGCATTTCTGACTGTAAATCTGCTGCTCATTGGATATTTTTTTTTGTTTTCTGTACCATTCTGAGTACACTCTAGAGACTGTTGTCTGTGGAGATCCCAGGAGATCAGTAGTTAATGAAATACTCAAACCACACCATATGGCACCATTAATCATGCCACAGTCAAAATCACTGAGATCCCATTTTGAATATACTACACCAGTTAACCTTGTCTTTTTTTTTTTTTTTTTTTAAACTACAGTCCCATTTCTTAAATAAACAGAACTGGAAAGTGAGTGAGGGGGAGGGTTTCTTAAATAAATGTTATCTTTCAAGTAGCACATCTCTTATTGCCAGTTGCAATGGGGATGTGGTGCTGTATTAAAATTCAGCAATATCTAAACAGTCCAGCATAGACGTTATGGGAGAAGAATGTAATAGTAACGTCGTAATCATTGCAACACCTTGTTTTGTGAAGAGAAAAATTTTAAAAAGTATTGATCAAATTATGGTCTGTGTATAGGTTACATATTGTAGAAATGGGGAGTGCACTAAAAAGGATTGATTACAGTGTTTGCTTTAATGCCAACAACAGTTGACAAAGACCACAAACTTGGAACCATGGTATTAGAGGTAAGTGTTTGTAGATTGAAACAGCAGTTTCTAACCACAAATCCACTTGATTTTATCTCTGACTGCTTTGTTGACTTAATTGTGCAGAGACAAAAAACACAATCCTGTAGTATTTATGTTTGCAATGACAGATATTGGCAACCAGTGACATTGTTCAGGAGGGTTTTGCATCAAAGATCAGAATTCAAAGCACTAATATTTTAAAAATATTTAGTTTAGAAGTGATTGGCATAAATGACCAAAAGTAGAAAAGGATACAATGCCAGAAAGAAACTGTACTCCAAAGATCCACAACCTGTTCTTATAATGTCTGTATACAATATGAATCGTAAAATGAGGCATTAGAGTTCATTGTTCCTCCCAGATAGTTCAATACAAATAATAAGCCTTTTATAATCTGGAATGATTCTGTGGCAGCCATGAGTCTACAGTCCTGTTCCACCTTGTCCTTCAGAACCAATTCTTCAAAGATAATTTATACTTTTCCACCACACCAATACTGGTAAATGAAGGGGTGGCCTAAGTCGAGGATATAGAAGAGCAGAACATTCAGGATGCACATGATTTCTTTATTGCTGGGTTAATTTCCTGTTCTGTGCTAAAGCTTAAGTAATATCTGTAAAACTATAAAACTGCCAACATGCTAGGCTTCTTTGAGTAAGAGTTTGTTGTCTGAGGTCCTAAAAAAATGTAGTAATTCTACTTGTGTATGCTATATGTACCCAAATACTGAAATGGAATTGAAAAGGTTTGGAACTTCATGAGCCAGAAACAGACCAGGAAAGAACTCTGGTTATTGCCTTCTTTGAGATTCACCATCTTGAGGTTTCAAACAGGCCATGGTAAGTAATTTTGGGTTTCTCACTAAGGACTTTGCTTGCAGTTTTTGCCTCTTTTGTTCTAGAGTAATCTTTTCAGCTCTTAAGATGGAAAACATTTCTTGCATTGTTTCACTTACAGTGTTACATTTTTCAATCAGAAGGTTCTTTACGAAGTCTTAGTATGAAGATTATTTTGAGATTTTTTTGTTACGGCATTGAGTTAGAACTTTTAATGTTTTGAAGTATATGTAAAATGACAAAACAAGTCTGTACTGTTGAATTTTATTTTTTTCCAGGAAAATTCTTCAGAGAGACCTCTGCCAGTTTTATTGTATTGTCTGAATACAACTGAGGCACACATCAGTATTGCAGATTACCTAATCGGTGTAGGATTAGCTGTAAGGGAAAGAAAGTGAGTAGCTTTAGTTTAATTCTACAGTGAAAAATATAAAAGGACTTTTCAAAATGAATCTTACTTTTTTTTCCCCATAGTCTTTAGTAATTGACCTTGTAACCTTACCAGACAATAATTCATGTTAATGAACAATGTACTGAGCACTTAATTTTGACATTTTTCATTTGCAAATTAAATGTCTTACTAACTTGACTCTCTGAATATACACAAATTTTAAGCTTGTCTAACAAACATTTAATAAATGAAATAAAATGATCCTTTATTGTGTTTATATTTATACAGTCATATACTTTTTATGTTGTATTTGGTTTTAGAAAACCTCTCCTTGCTATTGCCTACTTAAACCGTGTGCTTACTCTTATCTTCCTTCAGCTATTCCTCAGTTTGTGTCCTCTGTCTCCCTTTTTCTCCACATTGTGCTTACCTCTTTTACACCTTTATCACTCTCAGTCCTGTCTATCCTTTAAGACACTGCCTAAACACCCAAATCCTTAAATTAAAACTCGTTTACAAGATTTTGTATGACAGTCACTTCTGCAAACCATACTTTTGTAAAAAAAATAAATAAAATAAATAAATAAATACATATCCCAGACTGAATGTCTGAAAGAAAGTGAAATCTGATCCATATATAGCTAGGTAGTGGGGATTGCATATTCTGTTCCTGTCACCCCTGTGTTCACTGGTTAATTTCTTCCATTTACTAAATTGTCTTTGAATGAATAAAGGTGGGTTTTTTCTTCTTTAATTACTTAAAAATGGCATTCCATATAATTTAGTAGAACTTATGCAATAATGAAAAAACATTCTGTACAATCAAATGAACTTTACAAGACAGATGTTAACTGAAAGATCCTTTAACACTAGAATTACCAGAGCCTATGAAAAAACTTGTAGATCCGTCCTACCTTAAATCGCTTCTCACCTCTCCATCAGTGTCTTTTGTCCTTTAAATGTGTTGATAAGCAGCAAAGAGCCTACTATCACATCCCCCCCACCCCACACAGTTTTCTCAGCTCAAGTCTTTTTACCTGCATGTCAGTTGCCTAGAGTGGTATCGAGTGAGAAGTCAAGCAAAATGACACCTTTTATAAATACTATATCGTTATTTGGAACACTTACATTTCATGTGTGTTCCGTGTCTACAGCAATCTATGTAAACACATCGTTAAAACAGAAACGTTTTTCATGTTTTAGTAATAATTGACAAAATGTAGACATGAAGTGTATAATGTGTGAAGCCTGAAGTCCAAATATCAAAGGAACACTTTCACAAAAGGTAAAAATATAACGGAACAAGTGCGCTTTTTTTCAAAAATATAGCTGCAGAAAAATAACCCACGTTAGGGTGCGACATTGACACGCAATTGATACGACTGCTTCAGTGGCGCAATGGTATCAACTATTGACTGCTAATTGAAACTTCACAGGTTCGATCACGGACGAGTCCGTTTTGAGAAGTGAGCTGCACGTATTCTTACAATTTTAGAATAAAAACATACATTTGATTCCAGTCTGTAACAGCTGGTGTAATTTATGATACTTGTAAAGGTTAGCTTTGTTTTTTGTTGTGTTTTTTTTTTTTTTAAATTCAGTTTTATTCTCTCAGCTGCATTCACGATCCCAACGCGCCCTCCCCCTTCCTCCGCATTTGACACTGCTGTTTTCATATAGACGCGCTATAACAGAAGTCAACTCAGATCATGACGACGGTTCTAAAATCACAACAAGAATGCACTTTTGCCATCGCTGTACTTTGTATATGTACATGAGAAGCTCTGCACTCTACTTGTGACTTTATGCTGTAGGAAGTAAGTAAATAAATAAAGGTAAATAATATTCGATCTGGCTCTTACATACAAAGCACAGCGACTGCAGCTTCCACCTGCAGCTATAGATTCTTCAGTACGCAAGCAATTCTACACGCTAGTGTTTAGATCTGGACGGTGTATGTGCCCCAAAAAAAGTCTAACGGCATTCTCTTACCATTGCTTGCATACTACAGTGTCAGCAGGCACTTTACGTGGCATTACACATATTTTTTGAGCATGCCCTCTGCACTTGTGACTTTACGCTGTAGGAAGTAAGTAAATAACTCAAGGTAAATAACATACGATCTGGCTTTTTCGTATGTAACATATAAATGTTAATGTTTTGGGCACATGCACCATCCTTACATACACCATCCTTTGCAAGTAAGAGCCAGATCGAATGTTATTTACCTATTTACCTTTATTTATTTACTTACTTCCTACAGCGTAAAGTCACAAGTAGTGTGCAGAGTTTCCCATGTACAGAGTACAGCGATGGCCAAAGCGCATTCTTGCTCCGATGTAGAGCCATCGTCATGATCTGAGTTGACCTCTGTTATAGCGCATCTATGTGAAAACAGCAGTGTCAAATTGGGGGGAGGGGGCGTCTTGGGATCGTGAACGCAGCTGAGAGAATAAAACTGAAAAAAAAAAAAAAAAAACAAAGCTAACCTTCACAAGTATCATAAATTACACCGGCTGTTAAAGACTGGAATCGAATGAATGTTTTTATTCTAAAATAGTAAGAATACGTGCAGCTCACTTCTCAAAACAGACTCGTCTGGGATCGAACCCGTGAAGTTTTGATTACCCACTTCATGTCTACATTTTGTCAATTATTACTAAAACATGAAAAACGTTTCTGTTTTAACAATGTGTTTACATAGATTGTTGTAGACACGGAACACACATGAAATGAAAGTGTTTCCAAATAACGATATAGTATTTATATGGTCAGGCGTGGAATTACGTTTATTCAAGGCCTTTAGTTGTCCCCTAATTGCGGGTGTGTGACAAGGGCAAGATCCAACCTGCGAACGCTGCAATCAACTCTGGCCTCACTGCATCACATGTTTTTGCCTGCACCAAATTAACATTATTTTGGACCAAAATCTTTAAATGCTTTTCAGACAGCTTGGATGTCACAGTCCCTCCTAATCCATTAACAGCTGTATTTAGTATACTTCCAGATGGGCTTAAAGAGGAGAAGGAGAAAGAAACTGTAATTGCCTTTACTACACTATTGGCATTATAGACTTATCTTGCTCAATTGAATGACTCCTAACTCACCTATTCTAATTTAGTGGGTAAATGATGCTATATACTATTTGAAACTGAAAAAAATCAAATTCGCACTTAGAGGATCTGTACAAACCTTTTTCAAAACCTTGCAGGATGTAATCAATAACATTTTAGAGTAAGCATTTAAATTGAGGAAGCCAGTTCTCTCCCTTCTTTTTACTCCATTTATCTTTATTCATTTATTATTTTATCTATTAATTTCTCTTTATTAGCATAAAGTTTTATACTGTTGGCCTAGCTGTCTTTATCAGGGGTGGAGGTTGATTTGTTTCAAACCTCTTTTTTTTTTTTTGTAAATCTTGAGTTATGTTTATGAAATGTGATTTGACTTTAATAAATTCAATAAAAGAGCAAGACGGTAACAGCCTTTGATTCTCTTAGAAACAATTTTTTTTTTAATTTCCCTAGAGTGTCTGTTGCCTGATTATTTTAAATATAAAGTCGACTTGTGCAGATTCAGATTGCCACAATTTCTGGGAAATCATCTTGCTGCAAATAATTCTGTCCTGTATTCAGTTTCTCTGGCAATTTGCGGTACATCCACATTCCCGTCTCCCATTAGTTTTACTCCACTGCTTTCATCAGTAATTTTTTAAATCCCTCTTAATTTATTGAAGCCTTTTATTTCTCTGGTCTTAACAATTCTTTCTTTTTCCTCCATTTTGTTTACCTGTGGTAACATTAATATTTTATCATGTTTGCTACTTGTCTATCCTCATTTCTAGCTTAATTATTGTAAATGTATATTTTAAGTACTGTTTTAAGCAGATTGTGAACATTTTAGTCAGATTTTTCTTTTTTCCCCAAAAATGTTTCCTTCTACTATTCTACCACATTTCAACTATCAGAAGAACTAAAGCAGTGTACATACTATTTTGCATACTGTAATATGTTTCTTGCTGGTAAAAATAATTAAGAGTTCTTTGTTTCCTGTAGACGTGCTGTTTGTTGTGATGGCCGTTAGCATAAGATTATTTTCGCTTACTGATTCTGTTTGTATTATAACCAGCATTTTTCCCATTCTGTATATTTGTATCATTTTTTGAGTCTTCCCCTTAGTATACATTCACATTTTCTTATATTTATTTTAAAACCTGATACCTATATAAAAATACTTATGTACTTTTTAGCTTTATTTATTAATGCATTATACCCATACCTGTTACTTCATCCATTCTTTTCTTTGTAGTCTGCACTTTGGGTACAACATTTGAAGCTATTCATCAGCTGAATGTGGCATTTTCACCTTTCACTAAAAATCATGCCCTCATAAAGTCCTGGTTTCTCAGGCTCAGTAATATGCCACAGTGTTAAAACACATTTTTTAAAATGGATAAATCTTGCATTTTAATCCTGTCTCCATGCCTTATTTCATTTAACCGCATTATAATAAATGTTTAAAATAATGTGAGTTTGTAGTTTCCATGGAGCATATGAAATAGTGTTCTAAATCTGTAAACATTATTATATCATAATATTTGATACTAACTGTATGTTCATGTTATTAAAATCTGTTTGTCTTTTTTATTAGAGAAGCTCCTGAAATCATTAATCATTTGGTTGATAAGCCTGCTATGACTGAAGAGATATGTACAAAGGCAATATTCCTTCCTGAGTGTGGTGAAGAATTGTACCACAATATTATTACAGATAGTGTTAAGTTAAATCCTTATAAACCCCCTGTTCTTCCTGAAAATATGTGTCAGATGCTGATTACGTGGATTGGTGAAGATGGAATTATTTATGGAATGACCAGAAGTGCTGGTAAGTACAAATGTTTTTTTGGATGCAGAATTAGTGATTATAAGGTTTATTTATTTTTTGTGAGTTCTACTTTTTTGTTCACGGGTAAATTATGTAGCATATTAGTAGCAATCCTAATTGTGAACTTTTGATTTATTGGTTTGGACAAAATTGAACTTGGATTCAGTTTGTAGGTTTGTCAGTATCTGTTTGGAGCTGTACATTCTTTACATGTTTATGTGTGTGTTGTTTTCTGCTACTCTACAGCAGTTTCTTATCTCATCTAGAAGTGTACATGGCAAGTTAATTAACATCTAATAACATTCTCCAACCTGGTTAATCCAACTCAAGGTCTAAGGAAACCAGAGCCTATTCTGGCAGCACTGGGTATAAGGTTGGAAGCAGCCCCTTACATAGCATTGGTGCGTGACAGGGCCCAATCACTCACAAACCCATCCTCTTTCTCAAATAGTAGCCAATTTAAAATCACCAGTTAATATTGTAGGTGGAAAACATAAACAGTCATGCAAGGAACCTCATAAAAACAACCAAATATGTCATTTGAGCTAAGGATACAGGATCCATAAGACAGATTACCCTGGTACCACTGTGCCGTTTCATTTTAGGTTAATTATCTACATTAAATTTATGCTGTGTTAAAGAAATTACTGGTGTCTGTGAATGTGCTATCTAATAGACTTGTCTGAACACATTAGTTTAGTTTCTACCTTCCTACCGACACTACCAAAATAGCATCTGGCTTCTCTTTGGAAAAATGTGGCTTCAGAAAATGGATAGAAGTAAGCAAAGTAAAATGCATCTCTGATTAATTTTTTTTTTCTATCTCTTAAGTAAATCAGTTAGTATCATTGTGTTATGTCCATGAATCTGCCGCAATGAAACTGAATGTACTATTCTAACTAAATAGTCAGGGTAGCATTGTTTATCATAGTGGAAATTATAGGTCTATTTGGATTTTCAAAGTTTTTTTTTTTTGCTTAAATATAGAACAGGAATTCCTTAAGATTCAACAAAAAAGCAAGGAACAAATTAAAAATCTTGAACATCATCAACCCTATTGCTGGAAGAAAGGAGAAGGCTGCACTGTAAGAGGCAGTGACATGTTCTGGTATCGTGGAAAAGTTCTAGAGGTTGTTGGTGAATGTATACAGGTATTTTTTAATGTAGGATGTGGAAGATTACATATTGACTGTAGTGGAGGTAAAGATGCTTGTTTAATTGCGCTGTATAAAATAATCGGATGAAAAAAGCCAAGTAAGGTTAAGCTCTGAGAAACCTTGGCCTGCACCTTTAGAGGGAAGAAGACAGGAAGGCAATGGGGGAAGTTGTCAATTAAAACTCCTTGTGAGTCTGGCTCCACTGATGGCTGTGGCATAAGGAGATACAGTCAGAGAGTAAGTCTCTAGGTGGGTAAATACATTCTGAGAGATGGGAAGCAAAGGCAGATTAAGACCTTTGGAAAATAGCAGCCACTGCCTTAAGACACTTGACTCTCTCACCACCTAGAAATGGGTAAGGAAACCAACCATCATATAACTAAACATGAAATCTTCTGTTATACATTTCTGCCCAGAGTCTGAGCTTCAGCCAAATATTGCTCATATAGGACATCACTGAGCAAAAAAGGGCAGACAACTTTTGGCTCACAGTTTTTAACAGCTAACAGTTTCTGACAACCCTGAATTAATGAAAGTACTCACTTCTATTACAAGTGACCTCTCCTAGGAAGTTACTTGGGCTAAATCCTTACATCAACCTTTTTTGTTACACACTGTTGAATGAAAACATGTTTTGAGCTTACAGCACGATTTACTTTACAAAACTCCCTTCTTTAGTTAACAAACACTGTTTAATATAAAAATGAACATAAAAAGCTGTCTCCAGTAGTGCCAAGTAGTTACCTCAGGGGTAGCTTTTTTTGTGACAGAAGTCTGAAAAGTCCCATGTCCTGTTTAATCCTCATGTCAGAGAAAGAGTACTAACAGAGAAAAATGTGTTGTTCACCTCAGTGATAATGAGGATATTCCCTTCCCAGGCTCTGTCTTCCTCCATCTCTTAGCTTCTACTTTTTCGCTACGAAGCTATAAAGACGCCTCTTTTTAATGTTCTGTCAGATCAATCGTATGAAATGATTTACACTGTTCTGATGGTTTCATGTGTGACCATCTAACAAAAAAATTCTTATACATGTGATCCATAGTTGGCATGGTAATAACATCCAGATAGTACTATTGACGTATCCTCTTTGATGTCTTATACTCAAAGTGCTACTTTTCCTGTCACTTCCCTTTTGTAGCAGAAGCCCAAAAGTATGTGGCACACATTAACCATTTATTTTCTCTCAGTTAAAAAAAATCCTACAGCTGGAGGGGCTACCATTCTTAATTTACTTTTAGTTTTGTTATTTTACCTTTGTTTGGGAAAGATGAAAGGCTTGACTTGATTAAAATAAATGTTTATTTTGAAAAACTCCCATTTAAAATATAAGAAGCTGTAAAACTATATTTTCATCAGATAAATAGAAATGTATTTATTGATGTCATTATTACAAAAGGTACAGGGATTGTACAGCTGAGGACTGGGGTAAAGCCATTTTCTCTGATGAATCCCCTTTCCGCTTGTTTGGAGTAAGTGTATCTAAATGTTTGAAATGTGCCGCCGGATTCTGTGATGTTTATTTCATAGACATTATTTAAAATGAGTAATTGAGGCCATAAATAAATACAGCCATAGTCACGCAAACCATCTGACAGGGTGAAGGCACAGCTGAGATGGGAATAGACAATTAGAGGAACTTCAGGCAGGTTATTAAAGTGCTGATGTACTTCCTGTTTGGTGATGGTTTGGTTAGGGGTTTAGTGTCTTCCCTTTAGAGTCTCCCTGTATTAGCAAAGAATGAATCCCATGTGTGGCAAACACATGTTCTTATTATGAAAACAGACCATGAGAAAAGTATAAAGCTTTGGAAATTTTGCTGAACATTAGAGCTCACCTATGGATGTATAGAAGGCACTGCTTCTTCCTGTACCTAGGAAGCATGCCTCCCAACACTCTTGAAGTGGCTAGAGCCAACTGCAGAAATCCCATGACTGCATGCTTTTGCCATTAGCTCTCCTTCGAAAATCGTATTATTGTGAGTGTTCGGCCGATATTAAAAAAAAAAAGCTAAGTGTGTAATTTCTTAGTGTTATTTTTTTCTTCATCGTAGAATCGCCAACATACCACTAGAAATGGATATTTTATCTATATCTATATATATTGTTAGAGATGGCCGGCAGCTTTTCCCGACCAACACATCCAGGCCGCTAGATGGAATCCTCCCTGCAGCATGGAGGTGTCCCCTGATTCCCGCAGGGCATCATGGGAGATGGACTTCGACTTCACAGCCCTGCTGGGTGCCATCGGGTGATGCTGCAGGGAGACACATGGATTTATATTTTACATATAGCCTGGAAGTACTCCCAAGTCATGGGTACAGAAGAACAGAAGTCCTTCTGGGCTGAAGAAAAATATAAATCTTCAACTGACCTGGGTCAAGGACTATATAAAGGACAATGCGAGACCCAGCATTGGAGCCAGACTTGGGTGGTAGTGTGACAGAGCTGGTGGGAGAAGAGGAGGATTTATTGTATTTGTAATTAATGATTTATTGTTTATTGTGGTAATAGTGGTGCACTGTGGCACCATATCAAAGAAAAGAAGAAATTAAAATTATTTCTAGCACTTGGTGTCCTGGACGTTTGTCTGCAGGGTTTGAGGAGTGACAGCGCCCTCTAGTGTCACTATATATATATGTGTATGTATGTATGTATATATATATATATATATATATATATATACACACTCACCTAAAGGATTAATAGGAACACCATACTAATACAGTGTTTGACCCCCTTTCGCCTTCAGAACTGCCTTAATTCTACGTGGTATTGATTCAACAATGTGCTGAAAGCATTCTTTAGAAATGTTGGCCCATATTGATAGGATAGCATCTTGCAGTTGATGGAGATTTGTGGGATGCACATCCAGGGCACGAAGCTCCCGTTCCACCACATCCCAAAGATGCTCTATTGGGTTGAGATCTGGTGACTGTGGGGCCATTTTAGTACAGTGAACTCATTGTCATGTTCAAGAAACCAATTTGAAATGATTCCAGCTTTGTGACATGGTGCATTATCCTGCTGGAAGTAGCCATCAGAGGATGGGTACATGGTGGTCATGAAGGGATGGACATGGTCAGAAACAATGCTCAGGTAGCCCGTGGCATTTAAACGATGCCCAATTGGCACTAAGGGGCCTAAAGTGTGCCAAGAAAACATCCCCCACACCATTACACCACCACCACCAGGCTGCACAGTGGTAACAAGGCATGATGGATCCATGTTCTTATTCTGTTTACGCCAAATTCTGACTCTACCATTTGAATGTCTCAACAGAAATCGAGACTCATCAGACCAGGCAACATTTTTCCAGTCTTCAACTGTCCAATTTTGGTGAGCTCGTGCAAATTGTAGCCTCTTTTTTCTATTTGTAGTGGAAATGAGTGGTACCCAGTGGGGTCTTCTGCTGTTGTAGCCCATCCGCCTCAAGGTTGTGCGTGTTGTGGCTTCACAAATGCTTTGCTGCATACCTCGGTTGTAACGAGTGGTTATTTCAGTCAAAGTTGCTCTTCTATCAGCTTGAATCAGTCGGCCCATTCTCCTCTGACCTCTAGCATCAACAAGGCATTTTAAGCCCACAGGACTGCCGCATACTGGATGTTTTTCCCTTTTTACACCATTCTTTGTAAACCCTAGAAATGGTTGTGCGTGAAAATCCCAGTAACTGAGCAGATTGTGAAATACTCAGACTGGCCTGTCTGGCACCAACAACCATGCCACGCTCAGAATTGCTTAAATCACCTTTCTTTCCCATTCAGTTTGGAGTTCAGGAGATTGTCTTGACCAGGACCACACCCCTAAATGCATTGAAGCAACTGCCATGTGATTGGTTGATAAGATAATTGCATTAATGAGAAATTGAACAGATGTTCCTAATAATCCTTTAGGTGAGTGTATATATATATATATGAATATATATATATATATATATAGATATATATATATATATATATGAATGAGTGAGAGAGACTTTTGGTTTAGCCTCAGTCTCAAACAGATATATTTCCAGGGAGCATGCACAAGATGCAGTTAAGAATGAACAGTGTGAATGTCTTGACACTTTTTAGAACAATATGGGTTTTGTGCGATGAGAATACTAGTACTCTTTTGTTTTTTTAATCATGAAGTACTGTTGAAGTATATGCTGAAGAATAATTAATTTTTAAATACAAAACATATAATATGATACAGGTGCAAATCAATACTATGACATATTACCTTCTATTCTACAACCGCCATAGACCAACACGAAGATTTCCCTTTCAGATTATTAAATGCAAAACATTCTTGCTTTATTTCTCTTATTTTCTTTTAAATTAAATTAACTTTTTACTGAGACTGTGTTTTTCTGAGCATCTTTTTCTTTTAGTATCACAATATGCATAAAATCAGTACATTTTAAAGACTTTTGTTTTAGCAATTGCAGGGAAAGTTAGTTTGATGTCAGATTTAATATAGTTTCAGTTTCTAAAGCTAGTGTAAACCAAAGTACATGTGACATCACACAGCCTGTCCTGGTTTTCCGGCATTAGACTTAAAATGCAAAGCAGTATCATGTGACTACGAAAGGAATACCTCATATCAAATTAGACAGTGTTGTCAGATATGTTTTTGCTATACAGTAATCCCTCGCTGTATCGCGCTTTGACTTTCGCAGTTTCGCTCTATCGCGGATTTTATATGAAAGCATAACTAAATATATAACGCGGATTTTTCGCTGCTTCGCGGGTTCTGCGGGCAATGTGTCTTTTTACTTCCTGTACATGCTTCCTCAGTTGGTTTGCCCAGTTGATTACATACAAGGGACGCTACTGGCGGATGACTGAGAAGCTAACCAATCAGAGCACGCAGTTAAGTTCTCCTGACTGAGAAGCTAACCAATCAGAGCACGCAGTTAAGTTCCTGCTTGCTGAATGCAGTGTTAACCAGGAAGTCTCGTCTCGCTCATTCAGCATCAACGTGTTTCGCTGTGTAAAGAGTTGTGCTCTTTTGTGTTTATCTTTGTGCATAGTCAAGCCCTTCATTATGGCTCCAAAACGATCTGCTACTGCTTCAGGGGCCGTGCCTAGCCGCTAAACGGAAGATGTTAACGATTGCGAAAAGGTAAACGTTTTGGATTTGTTGAAGGCTACGATTCTTTTTATTTAAAAAGTAGGAAAGGAATACAAGATCTACGGCCGCAGTGTCCTTTTAACCAGGGTGCAATACAAGTTGTAAGTGGATGTAATAAGGCAGTAGTCTGGATGGAATCTGCTTTAGGGATTTGGATTGAAGACTGCCAGAAGAAGAACAACGGCAGTGCTACACAATCGCCTGAAGTGGCTCCTTTAAGGGCTGTAACGCTCTCCTTTGTTGTGCAGTAAAATAAAACTCATTGTTATCGGACAAGTCATCGTGTCATTGTTGGTGAGTAACCATAATTAATTTTCTACTTACAGTACTTAGTACATGTACGTACGTTTAGTGTCACTGTACACACACATTTACTGTATACTATTTTTCTTGCATTGTACGTATTTATTGCTGGTGGCATGTCTATCGTAATGGCTGTAACATGTGATATCGGAGACACTCAATATCTTTAAAATAATATTTAGGTTTTACTGTATATAAACAGTGTGTTTATATACATAATTTCAATGAATCTTACCTAATATCTAAGAGAATACAAAGGGATTATGCTGTATAACTCTGCGGGGAATATTTATAAACAGTGTGGGAGAGTTTATAAGGGCTTAAAATATATAAAAATAACCATAGAAACATATGGTTTCTACTTCGCGGATTTTCACCTATCGCGGGGGGGTCTGGAACGCAACCCCCGCGATCGAGGAGGGATTACTGTAAATACTATTTTTCCAGTAGTATTAGCACAGCATCATACATTCAACAGTAACAAAATTTGTATCTTATGAAATTGAATATTACAGTCTTGAGTTGAATATGTTCCTCCTTTATTTGATGGTTATTTTAAAAAAGTGTGGTTGACACAGTTTACAATACAGTCGTGGCAAAGTTTTGAGAATGACACAAGTATTGGTTTTCACAAAGTTTGCTGTTTCAGTGTTTTTAATACATGGGTACCCTGTAATTTGGTTTCATTTTGTGATTCTTTATCATGTATGTTGGGCTTATTCATATTTACATCTAAAAACTGTCATTTATGAACAGACTAAAATTTTGTAACATCATCTATATCTGTCTTACACCCTGTCGATTTAGTGAATGGTAGCTTAGAAACTTCCCTGGTACACATGTTACAGCACTTGAATTCAGAAGTGACATCATAAATTGCCAGCTGAGTAAAATCATCCCCTTCAAATACGTCATCATCACTAAAACTAGTTTAAGATAAAAACCTTGGCTATAAGGTGCTTTTTAAAGTGTGCAGTAAAGTGAGGCTCAGAAGCGGCGGTGTATGTCCATTCAAAGATCAGGCTGCTGTTGTACCTTTCATAATTACATTTTTCTTCATCATCTACCTGTTTTCATTCATTTGTTCATTCATTCTCCACTGCTTATCCAAAGCCGGGTCACAGGGGCACTGAGGCCCAAACATCCTTTTTCTCAACCACACTTGCCAACTCATTCTGTGGGTTCCCAACATGTTTCCATTTCCATTAGGGAGATATAATCCTCCCAGCTGATCATGCTCATGAAACACCCACAAGGAGGAATCTGTATCAGATACCCAAACCACCTCAGTTGGCTCCTCTCAATGCATAGGGTCAGCAGCTCTCGCTACCCGCAATCTTATTCTTTTGGTCATTACCCAAAGCTCATGACCACAGGTAAGGTAGGGATGTACAGTAGATTGACTGGTAAATCGTGAGCTTCACCTTCTGACTCAGCTCCTTCTTCACCACTACAGATTGGTATAGTGACTGCATACTTGCACTTGCCACCCCAGTCCATCAGTTGATCTCCCCATTCCATTTTCCCTTACTTGTGAACAACAACATTTATTTATATAGCACATTTTCATACAAATAATGCAGCTCAAAGTGCTATACGTGATGAAAAAAGACAAAATAAATAAAAATTTAAATAAGAGAACACTAATCAACATAAAAGTAAGGTCCGATGGCCAAGGAGGACAGAAAAAACAAAAAAGAAAAACTCCAGATGGCTGCAGGGGTTCCAGGCCACGAGGCCGCCAAGCCCCCTCTAGGCATTCTACCTAACATAAATGACCTCAATCAGTCCTCATGGTATTTAAGGTTCTCATGGAAGACCTCAAGGTACTTAAACTCCTCCACTTGATGCAGTAACTCTCCTTCTGATCCTCATACCTGCCACTTTACACTCAGTCACAAACCCGCCCAATATAGGCTGAAGTTTGCAGCCTAATGAAACCAACAGAACCATGTCATCTGCAAAAAGCAGTGACGATATTGTAAGGTCACCAAACTGGACACACTTCCCTCCCCAGCTGTGTCTTGATATTCTGGCCATAAAAACACAAACAGGACAGGAGACAAAACACAGCCCTGGCAGATTCCCACACCCATTGGAAATGGTACTGAAGTTTTTCCAAGTATGCAGACATAGCTCTCACTCTGATTATTCAGGGACTCAATAGCCCTCATGGTTCCAAAAACCCCATACTCTCCTAGCAGCCCCCATAGTATCCCTTGAGGAACACTGTCATATGTCCCCACTACAATCCTCATGAGGGTAAGGAGCTGGTCCACCATTCCACGGCACTGGATAGAATCCACATTGCTCCTCCTGGATCTGAGGTTCCATTATTGGGTGGAAATACCTTTCATGTACCCTGACATAAGCTTTCCCAGGAATGCTGGGTAGTGTGATTCCCCATTAGTTGGAGCACACTCTCCTGTACCTTAAAAATGGGCAACTACCCTGTCAGCCATGACAGCTCAACAGTGTCCAGAGTCTTAAGCATTTCTGGGCGAATCTCATCCACCCCCAGTGCTTTGCCACTGCAAATTGCTTAATTATCTCAGTGACCTTCCTCAAGGAAATGGGCATTGATCCACCATATCAGCTTCTGGCTCTTAGTCACCTGATAGTTTGCCAGAACCTCTTTGAGCCCGATCGATAGTTGCTTTACATGGTCTCTCTGAAATCCTCCCACACCCAGGTTTTTGCTTTCCTGTTTGCCAAGGCCATAGCCCTTTTGGCCTGTCAGTGCCTCTCTGCTGCTTCAAGAGTCTTCTGTCCGTGGTAACCATACAGGGAATGCCTAATTTTTCAATTTGATGGCATCCATCACCTGTAGTGTCCACCATTGGGACCTTGGGCAGCCACTTCGAGAGGCACCTATGGCCTTCAGTCTGCATCTCTTTGAAGCTGCTTCCACAATGGAGGCTTTGAACAAGACCCATTTGGACTCTACATCCCCAGCCTCCTCTGGGATGTGGGAAAAGCTCTTTAAGAGGTTGGAGTTGAAAGTCTTCTAGACAGGGTCCTCCCCTAGATGTTCCCAGTTCCTCCTCACTACTTGTCTGTCCAGGTACCTCCCCTACCATCTGACCTATCTCACCACCAGGTTGTGATCAGTTGACATCTGCGCCCAATCTGTACCCGAGTGTCCAGAACATACGGCTGCAAATCTGATGATGCAATTATGAAATAGATTATAGATCTTTGGCCTAAGTTACTCTGTTACCAAGTACACTTATGAGCCTCCTTATTGCTTGTATTTGGTGTTTGTTATGGCAAACCATGCCTAGTATAGAAGTCCAATAATAAAACACCGCTCGGGTTTAGGCTAGGGAGGCCGTTCCTCCCAGTCATGCCTCTCCAGATATTTCCATCATTACCCTCGTGGGCACTGAAGTCTCCCAGCAGAACTATGGACTCACCAGCTGGGACACTTTCCGGGATCCCCTCCAGTGATCCAAGAAGTCCTGGTACTCTGAACTGACATTTGGTGCATAGACGCATATGACCATCAGAATCCTTCAATCTAGTAGTTGTTTTTTTCAATCAGGATTAATCTACAATGATGTCTATCGATGAGACATCAATATTTTTTATTTTTAAAAATGTATTTTTAAAGTATATTTTTTTATTTTTATTTTTATGCAGAAAATGTTAAGGATGTGTGTGTTTTTATTTTATTAATAGAATAGAACCTAAGATTAAACCAAACTCACAGAAAATGTAGTGGGACATAAGGAATAAACAAATGAATTCTAAAATAAGAATAGTTTATGGCTTTGCCCACTAAATTTCCTAAGACTATAGGCCTTAGTTATACTGCTGTTGATTTATTAAATGCATGAGAAGTACTAGATAGATACTTTGTTAATCCCAAGGGGAAATTCACATACTCCAGCAGCAGCATACTGATAAAAAAACAATATTAAAGAGTGATAAAAATGTAGGTAAAACAGACAATGACTTTGTATAATGCTAATGTTTACCCCCTCGGGTGGAATTGAAGAGTCGCATAGTGTGGGGGAGGAACGATCTCCTCAGTCTGTCAGTGGAGCAGGACAGTGACAGCAGTCTGTCGCAGAAGCTGCTCCTCTGTCTGGAGATGATGCTGTTTAGTGGATGCAGTGGATTCTCCATGATTGGCAGGAGCCTGCTCAGTGCCCGTCACTCTGCCACAGATGTCAAACTGTCCAGCTCCATGCCTACAGTAGAGCCTGCCTTCCTCACCTGAATTACTATGTAAGTAATTAAGTATTTTTGTATACAGTGAAGGATTTTTTTTTTTTTTTAATCATGGGCTAATATTACTGTAGTTCACTGGAGCTGCTTAGTCTTGAACATGCTATATACAGTGGAACCTTGGTTCATGAACGTCTCAGTTCACGACCAAAAAGTTCACCAAACTTTTGCCTCGATTCACGACCACACACTCGGTATACAAACAAGCCAGTTTCCCTTTCAGTTTGTATGTGCCGATGATTTCCGCACATCTTGCATTGTTCTCGGTCAAACGTGCCTGCCTGCTGATGAGAGAGAGCGGGAGGGGGAGGGTGCTGCACGTGCGTGCCTGCCTGCTGCTGAGAGAGAGAGGGGGAGGGTACGTGCAGGCCAGCTGCTGAGAGAGAGAGGGGGAGGGTGCGTGCCTGCCTGCTGCTGTGGGGGTGTGCTGCTGAGAGAGAGAGAGAGCAAGCCTGCACATGCGTACCTGCCTGGCTGGTTCATACACGCCGATTACTGTATTTAAGCAGAGCCGCTCCCTGTTCATTGTTCTCAGTCAGACGTGTGTGCTTTACCTGCGCTCTCTTTGTGCTCTACAATTTTTCGTGTGCTTTTGCAGTTAACTATGGCTTCTAAGCAAGTGAAGAGTGGTGAGAAGAAAGTTTTGAAGAAAATTGAAATCGAAGTAAAGTAAGAAATTATTGAAAAGTTTGAGCGTGGCGTTCGTGTTACTGATCTTGCCGCTGAGTACAAGAAGTCAAAATCTATGATTTCGACTATTCTAAAGCAGAAAGAATCTATTAAAGCAGCTGATATTGCGAAAGGAGTTACAGCATTAACCAGGCAGAGGCTTCAAGTGCTGGAAGAGGTGGAAAAACTGTTTACCAGTTTACTCATTTACCAATTTGAGAACCCTTGTGCTTTCAAGCAGCACAATGTAAACAAAGCCAGACTGCCAGTAATGTGGAGGGCAAACACGAAGAGTTGGGTCACAAGGACTTTGTTTTTGGAATGGCTGCATGAGTCTTTCGCTCCCACCAGCTAAACAGCTAAAAACACCAGAAACCCAAGAAATCACACGAGATAAAACACCTGAAGGAAAACATCCCTCCATTGCGGAGCCAGACTCTCCCTCCTCTCCACCGAGTTCCTCCTCACTTCATGCCAGAACTCGACTCATGCAAGGTTAGTTTTCTTGGTGGTTTTTGTATTACGGATTTTTCAAAAGTTAATTTTTCAGTTCGTAGCGTGAATTGTTGCAATGTTACTTTTCTCTTTTTTTTAAATGTTCCTTTTTCCCTGTGCTTAAAACTCATTTTTAAAAAAATTGTTTACTGTACTGTACAGTACAGCAATCGGGCTGTAAGGCTAATAGCATGATCTCCTGCACTTTTACTTTTTTGGTTGCTTGTGGTTGGTTTTTAAATTAAAGTTCGTATTTTTGTGCAAATGTTCCTCTCTGTTCTGAGAGTGAGAGAGAGCCTGCTCGAGTAGCTGAGCAGGGAGCCTGGCTGTTTTGTGTCAGTGTTATTCAATGTTTTTACATTAGTTTACTATTAAACTGTGCATTCTATGGTGTAACTAACTATATTTGTGCTTAATCTTTACATATATTTACATATATAGTAATCCCTCCTGGATTGCGGAGGTTGCGTTCCAGACCCCCCCCCCGATAGGTGAAAATCCGCGAAGTAGAAACCATATGTTTGTATGGTTATTTTTATATATTTGAAGCCCTTCTAAACTCTCCCACCCTGTTAACATTATTAGAGCCCTCTAGACATGAAATAACACCGTTTAGTCAAACGTTTAAACTGTGCTTTATTACAAGACAGAGATGACAGTTGTTTCTCACAATTAAAAGAATGCAAACATATCTTATCTTCAAAGGAGCGCCATCAGGAGCAGAGAATGTCAGAGAGAGCGCTCGCTAAGAAAAGCAAACAATCAAAAAATCAATACGTGCTTTTAAGTATACAGAAGCACCGCAATAAAGCGGCATTTTGTAGAGGAGCGTCCGTGTCCTCTGTGCAAACAGCCCCTCTGCTCACACCCCCTCCGTCAGGCAGAGAGAGTGAGAAAGATAGAGAGAAGCAAACAAGCACCGTGCGGGAAACATATCTTATAGCATTGAGGAGTTTTAGTTAATGTGTAATACATGCTCTGATTGGGTAGCTTCTAAGCCATCCGCCAATAGCTTCCGTTTGTATGAAATCAACTGGGCAAACAAACTGAGGAAGCATGTACCATAAATTAAAATACCCATTGTCTGCACAAAGCGGCGAACCAGCGAAAAATTTGTGATATATATTTAGATATGCTTACATTTAAAATCCACGATAGAGTGAAGCCGCGAAAGTCGAAGCGCGATATAGCGAGGGATTACTGTATATTTACATACAGTTCGTACGGTCTGGAACGGATTAAATGTATTTACATACAATCCTATGGGAGAAATTGCTTCGGTTTACGACCAACCTGGTTTATGACCAGAGTTTTGGAACGAATTATGGTCGTGAACCGAGGTTCCACTGTACTATTGCCCATGAGTAAAACATTCCAGTCATTATTCAATTCCTGCTTTTCCTAAACTAAGAATTTTGTTGATTATCAGTGCGACACACAAGTATTTATCTCCACTTGCTTTGAGCCCTATGCTTGCTTGTATAGATTCCAGCTTTCCCACATTCCTGCTTAGGCTAAAGCAGGTTTAGAAAATGGATGTTTTACTGTTGTTATATGTTAGCAGTTTTTATTTGTTTACAGTGTTCACTTTAGCGTTACTTTTTGTTTTATTTTGTCAGTTGTATGCTCAAACTTTTTGTTGTCTTTTTGTCATAGCCAAACAATAAAGTTGTAACACTTAATCGTGTTTTACATTAACTTATTCCTAAAAGCAATAATGTTTACAGGGTGCAAATTTTGGTGGCCCATGCAATGGATTAACACTAGAATCCCTGAAGCCTCCAAAAATATATGTTATGCCTGACCACCTTAAATTCCCTTGCACCTTCTCATCAGCGTCTTTGTTTTGTAAATGTGTCAGTCAGCACTGGCAGCAGGTGGCCTTCTCACTCATCCTCCACTCAGGCAGCTGAAATGAAACGCAAAATTTTCAGAGCTGAAGTCTCTTTATCTGGGAGTTAAGTGTCTGGAATTCTATAGGGTAAATAATATATTGTTATTTTTAATACATACATTTCATGTGTGTTCCATGTTACAATGATCTGTATAAATGTAGGATGACAGGAAATGTGAGGCAAGAAATTTTGAACACATAACTGAAACAGAAATGTTTTTCATGTTATAGTAATAACAAGAAAATGCTGATGTGAAGTGTATAATGTGTGAAGACTGAAGTCCAAATATCAATTAAGCACTTTCACAAAAGGTATAACAAAACAAGTGCACTTATTATTGAAGAATATAACCAAATAAAAAGAAATAATTCAATTTTCACGTTTCTGTCAATATGTACAAACCGAAGACCCAATATCAATCCACAGAAAGTAGACATGTCTGCTTGACTGGTGCAGAGGTAAGAACTGCAGTCATGTAATCAAGAGGTTGCAGGTTCGATCCCAGGTCCTCGCATTTACCATTTTGTGTAGTAAGCAGCTATTATTATTACTATTATATAATAAAAACATACATTTGAGTCCAGTGTCCATCCCCTCACTCTTCTGCGGTGCATTAGCATCCTCAGGCTTGGTGTGAGGAAGCGACTCTTCTTTTATTTCCTTCCCTTTTGCTGGTAGCTAGACTTGAGATGTATATCCCAACTCAAGTGTGTGACCACGTCCTACTTTGCTTTCCGTAAACTTCCTTCACTTTAGTGGTCATGCCGCATATCATCTTGTCTCTTTTCCCTTGTTATTATACCTCTACTTATTTGCTTACACATCCACGCTTTTCACAAGTGGTGCTATTGTGCTTTTGGCATTCAGCTGGCAGCCACAGTTGTCTGCAATGAGCAGGAAAAAAGATGGGTCGCCTCAAAATAGCGTACTCATACTACAAAATTGTTACTGACAAATATTATTGAACTAGCAGAATACCTGCGCTTCGCAGCGGAGAAATAGTGTGTTAAAGAAGTTATGAAAAAGAAAAGGAAAAATTTTAAAAATAACGTAACATGATTGTTAATGTAATTGTTTTGTCATTGATATGAGTGTTGTTCTCATATCTATCTATATATATTCTTATATATATATATATATATATATATATATATATATTCTATATATTCTTGATAAATTTCAGTCGGGTTTTAGAACAAATCACAGCACAGAAACTGCACTCATTAAAGTAGTAAATGACTTGCGGGTAAATGCAGACAGAGGCCATTTATCTGTTCTCATCTTCTTAGATCTGAGTGCTGCATTTGACACCATTGATCACAACGTTCTTAGAAATCGCCTTAGTCAATGGGTGGGCCTCTCTGGCACAGTCTTAAATTGGTTTGAATCCTACCTGACAGGGAGAAAATTTTTTGTTAGTTGTGGGAATTACAACTCAAAGACACATGATATCCGATATGGTGTTCCACAAGGCTCTATCCTGGGTCCGCTGTTATTCTCAATCTACATGCTTCCGTTAGGTCAGATTATCTTGGGTTACAACGTGAGTTACCACAGCTATGCTGATGACACACAGCTGTACTTATCAATAGCTCCTGATGACCCCAGTTCTCTTGATTCACTAACACAATGTCTGACTTGTATCACAGAATGGATGAATAGTAATTTTCTCAAGTTAAATAAAGAGAAAACTGAAATTTTAGTGATCAGCAATAATGGATACAATGAGGCTATTAGAAATAAACTGGATACATTAGGATTAAAAGTCAAGACGGAGGTAAAAAGCTTAGGGGTGATTGTTGACTGTAATCTGAATTTTAAATCACATATTAATCAGATCATTAGGACAGCATTTTTTCACTTAAGAAACATAAGTAAAGTTAGACCGCTTATATCACTGAAAGATGCTGAGAAATTAGTTCACGCGTTTGTTTTCAGTCGACTAGATTACTGTAATGCACTCCTCTCAGGACTACCCAAAAAAGATATAAATCGTTTGCAACTAGTGCAGAATGCAGCTGCTAGAATCCTAACTAGGAAAAGAAAATCCGAACACATTTCTCCAGTTTTAATGTCACTACACTGGTTACCTGTGTCATTCAGGATTGACTTTAAAATTCTGCTTATGGTTTATAAAGCCTTAAATAATCTCGCCCCATCTTATATATCGGAATGTCTGACACCTTATATTCCAAATCGTAACCTCAGATCCTCAAATGAGTGTCTCCTTAGAATTCCAAGAACAAAACTTAAAAGAAGTGGTGAGGCGGCCTTCTGCTGCTATGCACCTAAAATCTGGAATAGCCTGCCAATAGGAATTCGCCAGGCTGATACAATAGAGCACTTTAAAACACTGCTGAAAACACATTGCTGAAAACACATTACTTTATCTTGGCCTTTTTATCACTTTAATCTTAATTTAACTTAATCCTGATACTCTATATGTTCAATTTCCTCAAAATAACTATTCATGGTGGATCTAAAATCGCTACTGACCCCTACTCTCTTTTCTGTTTCTTTTTCCGGTTTCTTTGTGGTGGTGGCCAGCGCCACCACCACCTGCTCAAAGCTTCATGATGCTCCAACAATGATGGACGGATTAAAAGGCAGAAGTGTACGTTACCATCATCATCATCATCAAGCCCTTCCGTGAGAATCCTAAATCCAAAGAGGACTGTTTCATTTATGTTAGGTAGAATGCCCAGAGGGGACTGGGCAGTCTCATGGTCTGGAATCCCTACAGATTTTATTTTTTCTCCAGCCGTCTGGAGTTTTTGTTTTTTCTGACCCCCCAGCCATTGAACCTTACTCTTATTCGATGCTAATGTTGATTTATTTTGTTTTATAATTGTGTCTTTCATTTTTCTATTCTTTAATATGTAAAGCACTTATATCTATATATATATATATATAGCAAAATACCCGCGCTTGGCAGCGGAGAAGTAAAAAGAAAAGGAAACATTTTAATAATAACGTAATATGATTGACAATGTAATTGTTTTGTCATTGTCATGAGTGTTGCTGGCATGCATATATATATATATATATATATATATATATATATATATATATATATATATACACACACACACACATACATACATGTGTACATATATACACACACACACATACTATGGGGTGCCAAACAGGCAAATAAATTGATTTTGTGAATATATAAAGTCGGTGTCAGAATATATATAAAGTCAAAACTTGAATATATAAAGTCATCGCTGGAATATATAACGTCGCCGACAGAATATATAAAGTCAGCGCTGGAATATATAAAGTCAAAACCTGAATATATAAAGTCAGCGTCGGAATTTATAAAGTCATTCCTGATTTTATAAAGTCAAAATCGGAGTATATAAACTCATTCCTGAATATATATAGTCAAAGTCAAAATATATTGATTGAAACGACTCTGAACTGAAGTAAGTTAACAAAAACGTATTCAGAAAAATAAATTAAAAAAAACACTGTTCGGTTAATGTTTTGAAAATGATTCATGTGCCCTGCCCAGGATTGGTTCCTGCCTTGCGCCCAGTGTTGGCTGGGATTGGCTCCAGCAGACCCCGTGACCCTGTGGTCGGATTCAACGGGTTGGGAAATGGATGGATATTCCAGCGCTTACTTTATATATTCCGACGCTGACTTTATATATTGAAGTTTTGACTTTATATATTGCAGCGCTTACTTTATAGCCTATATTCCGACGCTGACTTTATATATTCAAGATTTGACTTTATATATTCCAGCGCTGACTTTATATATTGCAACGCTGACTTTATATATTTAAGTTTTGACTTTATATATTCTTGCGCTTACTTTATATATTCCGAAATATTCCAACGCTGTCTTTATACACTGTGTGCACAATTATTAGGCAAGTGAGTATTTTGACCATATCATCATTTTTAATGCGTATATTCCAACTCCAAGCTGTATTAACTTGAATGCTTATTGGATTTAAGCACGTCAGGTGATGATGTGTATTTGTGTAATGAGGGAGGGTGTGGCCTAAGGAGATCAACACCCTATATCAAGGTGTGCAGAATTATTAGGCAGCTAGTTTTCCTCGGGCAAAATGGGCCAAAAAAGAGATTTAACTGACTCTGAAAAGTCAAAAATTGTAAAAAGTCTTTCAGAGGGATGCAGCACTTTTGGAATTGCTAAGATATTGGTGTGTGATCACAGAACCATCAAACATTTTGTTGAAAATAGTCAACAGGGTCGCAAGAAACGTGTTGAGAACAAAAGACGCAAATTAGCTGCCAAAGATTTGAGAAGAATCAAGCGTGAAGCTACCAGGAACCCATTATCCTCCAGTACTTTCATATTCCAGAGCTGCAACCTACCTGGAGTGCCCAGAAGTACAAGGTGTTCAGTGCTCAAAGACATGGCCAAGGTAAGGAGGGCTGAAACCCAACCACCACTGAACAAGAAACATAAGTTGAAACGTCAAAACTGGGCCAAGAAATATCTGAAGACAATTTTATTCAAAGGTTTTATGGACCGATGAGATGAGAGTGACTCTTGATGGACCAGATGGATGGACCTGTGGATCAGTAATGGGCACAGAGCTCCACTCCAACGTGGAGGTGGGGTACTGGTATGAGCTGGTATTTTTAAAGATGAGCTAGTTGGACCTTTTGCATTGACGATGAACTCAAAATCAACTCCCAAACCTACTGCCAGTTTTTCGAAGACACTTTCTTCAAACAGTGATACAGGAAAAAGACCATGATTTTTATGCAGGCCAATGCTCCATCACTTGCATCGAAGTTCTCCACTGCGTGGCCAGCCAGTAAAGGCCTTAAAGATGAAGGAATAATGACATGGCCCCCCTTCCTCATCTGACCTAAACCCTATCGAGAACTTGTGGGCACTTCTTAAACGCTAGATTTATCGGGGAGAAAAACAATACACCTCTCTGAAGAGTGTCTGGGAGGCTGTAGTCACTGCTCCACAAAAAGCTGATCGTCAACAGATCAAGAAACTGACAGACTCCATGAATGGAAAGGCTTATGACTGTTATTGGAAAGAAGGGTGGCTATATTGGTCATTGATTGATTGATTGATTTTTTTAAATGTCAGAGATGTTTATTTGTAAATTTTGAGGTGTTTGTTTATTATTCTCACTATAACAGATGAAAATAAACAAGTGAGATGGGAAAATTTTCATTTTTCCTTTAGTTGCATAATAAATCTGCACACTAATAGTTGCCTAATAATTGTGCGCACATATGTATTCCCCTGATGATGTTCACACTCACATTTCCGTTGTGAAACATTCAGGTTTCAGGTTTATTAACATTTTGGATTGACTGATAGCACTGTGTTTGTTCCATATTAAAATTAATCCTCAAAAATACAACTTGCCTAATAATTCTGCACTCCCTGTATACTCAGGTTTTGACTTTATATATTTGGGAATGACTTTATATATTCAAGTTTTGACTTTATATATTCCAGCGCTGACTTTATATATTCAAGTTTTGACTTTATATATTCCAGCAGTGCCTTTATATAATCAAGTTTTGACTTTATATAGTTAAATGTAGTCATCATTGCATAACTTTTTCTTTACCATAGAAATTTAAAGACTAAATTCAACTTCCATTCCTAACAAAGATATTTCTGGCGACTAAATAGAACCTACTTATATCCAAATTCGAGCTATTGAGCTGTCGCCTGCCTGCCTGAATAAGTCACCCTCGCTTCGCTCTTACTTTTTTACCGTTCATTTAGTCATGGCTAGTGGCGGAAAAATGATAAAATGGAAGGAGGATTACACTGAGTATGGCCTTACCAAAACAATTATTGATGGCGAATCGATTATTCATAAAGCTTCAATTGCTGATCTGTTTTTCTGTGTTAATGTCATATTTTTTCATACTTCTTCTCAAACCAAGGGTGTGCGAGGGTAAAATGAATCGGGAAACGCTGATCAATGTAATCGGTGTACCATGAAATCATGCATTGACATAAGTTCCCCTTTGCTTGTATTGCAAAGTGTGATTAAATACCGTGATTTTTTAACGCGTTATGGAGCACATGCATCGAAGCTTCTCAGCTGTGCTTGTGCTAAGAAAAGGAAACATTTTAAAAATAACGTAACACAATTGTCAATGTAACCTTTTGTAAGTAGTGCCTGGAGGATTCAGTGTGGAGAAACTGTAGAGACAGCGTGTGTATTAACTTGTGGATTGTTCTGTGAGTATTTGGTGGCAGCGTCACAAAGTCGCTTCCGTAACACTGCGTGCGTTAGCTGCGGAGCTCAGCTCAGAGCGAAATGAGGTGAATGGGGGGGAGATGATGACGTGACTCCCCCACCCATCTTAACTGTCAATCCCCCACAAACACAGTCTCTCGGAATTTGCATAAGCACAGCCCTTCACGTGCAATTTTAACTTAGTTACAAAGTGATCAAAGCTCTCGTTTATATCCTGCTTCCTCTCGTTAAACTTGTATTCCACATTACTTGTGGGCATGACAAACGCCAGCGGCAGCCTGTCTATGAACTTAATTTAAACTTTAGGTTTACACCTTGCTTTGTTTCCGAAGTAGCAGCACTCATGAATATGGTTGTATATGTCATTCGCTCGCTTCTCATTGTTTCGCTGCGTTCTCAATTGTATAATGCATGTTTTCTTCAGCGCTTTTTGGAGCTCTTCCTGGTTTTCTACGCACTGCGTTGACAGTCAGTTCACATGATTATGTGGGAGGCGTAATGATGTCACACGAAACTCCGCCCCCCACTGCTTTCGAGCTCAACTCCATTACAGTAAATGGAGAAAAATAGCTTCCAGTTATGACCATTACGAGTAGAATCTCGAAATGAATCCTGCCCAACTTTTATAAGGAAGCTGTAAGGAATGAGCCTGCCAAATTTCATCCTTCTACCTACACGGGAACTTGGAGAATTAGTGATGAGTCAGTGAGGGAGTGAGTGAGTGATTGAGTCAGTCAGTCAGTGAGGGCTTTGCCTTTTATTAGTATTATTTTATTTTATTAGTATTTATTATAAGGAAACACAAATTGACTAATTTTCTAGTTTTAGATTATTTTTCTTTTTGCTTTTTCTGTGTGGGGGTGGGGTTTACCACTAAATATTTACATATATTAAAATGTGCTTTCTTAGCATATACATAGTACCCTCAATGTACAATCCTTCCACGTTTTAGCTTTCTAACAAAATGGGAAATTGTGTTTTTTGTTAGTGAGTGAATGAATCAATTTTGTATTTTATTTATTATATATATATATATATATATATATATATATATATATATATATATATATATAGTGGGTACGGAAAGTATTCAGACCCCCTTCAATTTTTCACTCTTTGTTATATTGCAGCCATTTGCTAAAATCATGTAAATTAATTTTTTCCTCATTAATGTACACACAGCACCCCATATTGACAGACAAAAAAAATAATTTTTGAAATTGTTGCAGATTGATTAAAAAAGAAAAACTGAAATATTACATGGTCCTAAGTATTCACACCCTTTGCTGTGACACTCATATTTTTAACTCAGGTGCATTCCATTTCTTCTGATCATCCTTGAGATCACCTTCATTTGAGTCCAGCTGTGTTTGATTATACTGATTGGACTTGATTAGGAAAGCCACACACCTGTCTATATAAGACCTTACAGCTCACAATGCATGTCAGAGCAAATGAGAATCATGAGGTCAAAGGAACTGCCTGAAGAGCTCAGAGACAGAATTGTGGCAAGGCACAGATCTGGCCAAGGTTACAAAAAAATTCTGCTGTACTTAAGGTTCCCAAGAGCACAGTGGCCTCCATAATCCTTAAATGGAAGACGTTTGGGACGACCAGAACCCTTCCTAGAGCTGGCCGTCTGGCCAAGCTGAGCTACCGGGGGAGAAGAGCCTTGGTGAGAGAGGCAAAGAAGAACCCAAAGATCACCAGAGATGCAGTCAGGAGATGGGAGAAAGTTGTAGAAAGTCAACCATCACTGCAGCCCTCCACCAGTCAGGGTTTTATGGCAGAGTGGCCTGTCGGAAGCCTCTCCTCAGTGCAAGACACCTAACAGCCCGCATGGAGTTTGCTAAAAGACACCTGAAGGACTCTGAGATGGTGAGAAATAAGATTCTCTGGTCTGATGAGACCAAGATAGAACTTTTTGGCCTTAATTCTAAGCGGTGTGTATGGAGACAACCAGGCACTGCTCATCACTTCTCCAATACAGTCCCCACAGTGAAGCATGGCGGTGGCAGCATCATGCTGTAGGGGTGTTTTTCAGCTGCAGGGACAAGGGCGACTGGTTGCAATCGAGGGAAAGATGAATGCAGCCAAGTACAGGGATATCCTGGACAAAAACCTTCTCCAGAGTGCTAAGGACCTCAGACTGGGCCGAAGGTTTACCTTCCAACAAGACAATGACCCTAAGCACACAGCTAAAATAACGAAGGAGTGGGTTCACAACAACAACAACTCTGTGACTGTTCTTGAATGGCCCAGCCAGAGCCCTGACTTACACCCAATTGAGCATCTCTGGAGAGACCTAAAAATGGCTGTCCACCAACGTTTACCATCCAACCTGACAGAATAGGAGAGGATCTGCAAGGAGGAATGGCAGAGGATCCACAAATCCAGGTGTGAAAAACTTGTTGCATCTTTCTCAAGAAGACTCATGGCTGTATTAGCTCAAAAGGGTGCTTCTACTAAATACTGAGCAAAGGGTCTGAATACTTAGGACCATGTGATATTTCTAAAAAATTTTTTTTGTCTGTCAATATGGGGTATATATATATATATATATATATATATATATATATATATATATATATATATATATATATATATATATATATATATATATATATATATAATATATATGTGTGTGTGTGTATATAATATATATGTGTGTGTATATATATATATATATATATATATATACAATATCATATATATATATATATATACAATATCATGGTGCAACAAGGAACCATTCTGTCTTGCTGTAGGGTTTGGAGGTATGAAAAAGGGAGATAATCAGAAAAAATGTTCTCCTCCCATAATATGCCTCTGCTTCACCCATCGTTTGTTCTCATCATGTATAGATCTTACCTGGGCATCTAAGTCTTGTTAAATTGCCCTCTGTTCTCACCTGGTTGTACAGGACGTCTTGTACTCCTTAAGGCAGTGTTTCCCAACCTCGGTTCTGGGGGCACACTGTGGCTGCAGGTTTTTGTTCCAACCAGATTCCTAATCAGTGACAACACCTGATAGCACTGATTTCATTTAATTAGCTGGTGTTTTTCTTTTATTCTACATCCAGAAAAGCACAGCAGCATGATTTTTACATGTATAAGACATTTAGAAATATTTCTGCTTTTGCTGTAGATTTGAATGCTTAACTCTCTTTTGTTGATTTCATTATATTTTGCCCTTTCTCTGAGCAGTTTTATCCCTTCGTTGTATCTTATTAATGTCAGTTAAAAACGAGCAGAGCGGACACCCAGGCAAACAATACGGAATAATCAAAGGCTGCAACTACTTTAGCATCAGACCCACTAATTAGTAAATAATGGATTAATTAAACAATTGGAACACCTAGAAAAGTAGAATGAAAATCAAGATGAAAATATTGTTAAAAAGGAAAAAATACATTATTCCCATATAACTGCTTGGTACATTTTTTTGGGTTGCAAGCTAATCTAAGTTCACTATAGTTTTGAGGCATTGTAGGTGTAAGGTGAAATTTCACTATTTGTATTTTTCAACTGTACATGGTTCTTAAAACATACAGTATCTCACTTAAGACAAGGCCACATGTACTATACTTAAGACAATCAGTGGCAAATGGTATACAGTAAAACAAACATGCTCGTCTTGAAGAACATAATGTCATAAACATTTTGGGTAATTTTCATAAAATGGTGATGTATTCTCATTTTAAATACTTCTGATTTTTCCAGATTACGACCATTAATGGTTATCCATTTATGTCTTAATTAGGTACAGCACATAGACCAAGGACTCATAGAAAAGGTTCCAGCATGCCATATTTTTTCTACAGTTCTTTTTGAAGATGTGCCACAGCTTTGTATTCCATGTCAGCTTTATGGGGTCAAACCAGTAAGTAAATGTAACGGTCTTTTTCTTTTTTTAGTACTTTAAATGTCAGATTAATAACATACCATTCATCTTTTGTTGTCAAAACTAAAACCAGTCAAGCAAAAACATTTTTCACTTTTAGAATGATGATAAATAGGTTAAAAAAAATCAAACAACTTCCAGTGGTTGCTGTTTTCTGTTGATTTGCAAAGGACAACATCTATATAATAAAAGCCCAGCGCAGTGTCCGGGTCTGCGTTTCCTTTTGGCTGTATAGCTGCCCCGTAGAAAAGCCCCAGTCCGTCCCCTCTCAGAATTCCTGCTTACCCCCCTCCGTTCTTTCCCCTTTGCTTTTATTTTTCCTGTTTCCGAAAATCTTTTCAAAACAAAAGTAAAGAAATAGACAGAGCGTCACATTAACGTCTTCTCCCCTCTGCCTATTAAATAATCAATAAAATGAAATAAAAAAATCACGAAAGAAACAGAAACCACAACCTACACTTACAGCGTCCACCGCGCTTCTGGCGTTACAGCCAAATACGTGGTGTATGCAGTTTATGAGGTGTGACGCTAATTAACGCCAGTACTACAACAGATTAAATTGTTCATATACTATTAACTAGTTACAGGGATCAACTCTTTTGGGGAAGTTCATAACAACAAAAAAAAATTAAATTTTAAATAACATGTGCACTTGAGTATTTCGAGCCCCGAGTCTGAGTCGGATGGTTCCCCTGTTCACCAATTCGTGTGTTTCACTGTGCCCACTATGCCTTTCCGTCTTCAGCTTCCCATGTGCACTTGTACGGAGGAGACTTTACGGAACAATCCTGAAACGAAACGCAACTAAACCTGCGAGAGAGGACACATTACAGCGTGATCACGAAGCAAAGAGGCAAAGGCGTGACAGTCGCTCGCAAAAAACGGACACTCAGCATTCACACAGATTAGCTCAACGACGCGTTTCTGCCGCACAACGAAAGGTAACAAACTCCTACAGAGAGAGAGGACACATTACGCCGTGATCGGCAAAGAAAGAGGCAAAAGCGTGCCAATGAGACACCCGACGACAGGTCCTTACAATTGCAAAACAACCGTAATATACAGAAACGTACGGTCTCGCAAGAAACTCCGAGTGAACGCTCTCAAACTGACACTCACCACTCACAGACATAAATGTGGTGCGATGAAGGACCCAGTTCACGACTGGCAGCCGCGTTTAAACAGGGAGTCCTTCAACTGTGGTCATCCAACGCGAAGCGTAGAAGCGCGCCAAGTTGCTAGTAATACAATATTATCCTGATACTTGGGCCTCAATTTGTTTTGTGTTTTGCCATATATGAAGTTTTATGATTTCATTTGTTTTTTCCAATATATTATAATTCTCTTGTTTTCCTTAAGTTAAAGTTGAAATCATAATTCAATTGGCAAAAAATAAGCAATATTGCTGTTTAAGTGTAAAAATATGTTAATTTACAATTTTTAAATTTGCAATTTAAAAATACTTTTTTTATTATGCATTCTCCAATCTTGTAATTAGCACTGCAATGATAAAAATGTAATTTTTTTTTTCTCCCAAACTATATGGCTTTGGTTAACACTAGAATTACTGAAGCCTATGAAAAAAAACTCTTCAATCCACCTCACCTTAAATCTCTTTGCACCTCTCCGTCAGTTTCTTTAGTCTTGTAAATATGCCAATCAAGACAAGCAGCAAGCAGCCTACTATTCCATCCACCCACCGTCACAGAATGGGCACAGAGTTCTCCCAGCTTATGCCTTGATTATCTCGGAGTCAGGTACCTATAGATGTATAGGGAATAATAGATTGTTATTTGGAAAACGTGCATTTCATGTGTGTTCCGTTTCTACAACAATCTATGTAAACATATTGTTAAAACAGAAACATTTTTCATATTTTAGTAATAAATGACAAAATGTAGACAAACTGTATAATATGTGAAGCCTGAAGTCCAAAGATCAAATAAACACTTTCACAAAAGGTACAAGGATGATACAACAGCTGCCGTGGCACAGCGGTAAAAACTGCTGACTTATAATCAAGAGTCCCCGGGTTCGATCCTGATTTCCTCGTATATTTGCCATTTTGAGTAGTGAGCTGCTCATATCTATACTAATAAAAGGCAAAGCCCTCACTGACTGACTCACTGACTCATCACTAATTCTCCAACTTCCCATGTAGGTAGAAGGCTGAAATTTGGCAGGCTCATTCCTTACAGCTTACTTACAAAAGTTAGGCAGGTTTCGTTTCGAAATTCTACGCGTAATGGTCATAACTGGAACCTACTTTTGTACATATATACAGCCATAGCCTACAGCTCGGCCGCCGTGTGAGGCGGAGTTGCATCCCTCGTCGTCACGCCTCCTACGTAATTGAGTGCCTGTCCATATAAGGCCATCCGTCGGCAGCAATCCAAAACGAAGATGACATAGTCAGGGATAGACTAGTGTTTGGCACAAACTCAGCGAAAGTGCGAGAGAAACTTTTAAGTGCCGGGTCTTAGTTAACATCAAATAAAGCTGTGGACATCGCAAGATCGCACAAGATAGCACAAACTTCAATGTATGTACTCCGAGCGGCTCACGTGAACTGACTGTGAACGCGGTACGCAGAGAACAAGGAAGAGCTCCAAAGAGCGCTGAACAAAAAACGCATTACACAATTGAGAAGGCAGCAAAAAAACTGAAGCAAGTGACGCATACCAGCATATTCATAAGTGCAGCTACTGCGGAAACAAAGCACACCATGGAAAAAGTCAATGTCCAGCTAAAGGAAGACGGTGTAAAAAATGTGGTAAGTTGAACCAATTCGCTGTAGTTTGCAGAACTGGGAAAGGTAAACCCGTGCATGCAGTGTGTGATGTCTCAGGTAAAGACGATGACGAGCTGTTTATTGATGTAGTAAGAGAGGAACAACCCTATGAAGCTGAACAAGCCTTTGAGGACATATCAGTAGGAAAGCATGGTGTAAAGCTTAAGTTTAAATTAAGTTCATAGACACGCTGGCGTTGGTCATGCCTAAGGCGAATACGGTATTTGCGAGATACAAGTTTAATGAGAAGACGCAGGGTATAAACAAGACTTTTGTTCACTTTGTACCGGAGTTAAAATTGCTGTAACGGAGTTAAAATTGCTGGTGAAGGACTGTGCTTATGCAAACGAATAGGAAATCAAGGTGTAAAGCTTAACTTTAAATTAAGTTCATAGACACATAGGCTGGCCAAGAGACTGTGTTTGTGGAGGGATGAAGAGTTAAGGCGGGTGGGAGAGTCACATCATCATCTTCCCTCCCATTCACGTCATTTCATTCACTTCATTTCGCTCCGAGCTGAGCTCCGCAGCTGATGCGGTCTTGCCGTTCTTTTTCCTTAGTGTTTAGTCCTCTCTCCTTTACTGATTTATATAAAAGAGAGTTGAGATCCGAGAGACTGTGTTTGTGGAGGGATTGAGAGTTAAGGCAGGTGGGGGAGTCACGTCCTCATCTCCCCTCCCATTCACCTCATTTCGCTCCGAGCTGAGCTCCGCATACATACAACTTATAATATATATTTACTCTATACAACTCTTAAGCAACTGACACGCAGGTAAATAGACTTAAGCTTAGAAAACTTTGTGCGGCGTTTGGGAGATGTGATAGGCTGCTTGCTGCTTATCGACACATTTACAAGACAAAAGACGCTAACGGAGAGGTGCGAAGGGATTTAAGCTGGGACGGATTTACAAGTTTTTTCATAGGCTTTGGTAATTCTAGTGTTAAACTTATTTACAGCTTATTTCTTAAGCCATTTCCTTGTAGATAATTAAATGTGTTATTCATTGTCATCAACAGATTGGAAATACTTGGCACACTGATGCAATTGAACTATTAACTGAATTGCTTCGGAACAGATATGTTGATGTGGAGATAATGGTAATGTATATTATGGTTTAGTTGTTTAATTAAAGTACGCCTGTTGTTTTATACCATAATTTTCTACCAAATTTTATCTTAGTTATCAAAATATCAAGAATTCAACTAAAATCTCAGGATGATGTTAATCTCCTTCAGCTCATCCTTAATTAATCATGTTTAAGTGCTAACTGATTACTAGAGAAACCTTTGCAAAAGCTAAAAACAGCTAAAACCTGTTCTGTCTAATGAAGCAAGTAAATTGTCTTCCATTGAGTTACAATGTACTGACATTCCTAAAGTTCAATTCTGTGTTCAAAAATGACCAAAAGGAAACCGCTTCTCAAAGACATCAGTCTGTTGTTGTTATGTAAAATAAGTGTTATTCCACACAATGGATTTTACTAGAAACTAAAGATTTTATTCAAAAGTGTCCGCTGATGTGTTGAAAAGAAGGAAGAAAACTGGACCTAATCTGGATAGAAACAGAAGCTGAGGGCCCAAATGCACAACTTCACAAGAGAAAAAATTATGTCAGGGTCTGTAGTTTAAGAATCAGATGCTTTTCAGGCCCTCAGTTGTTTATTTCTTTAAATAGTATGCAACAAATAACAGTATTTTAAAATCAACCCTAAAAGAAATTTACAGCCAATGTAAAGATGCTACTGAAAGAGATTTTTTGTCTTATTCGTTAAGATTCTTGCTTCTGTCTGTTAAACAAGCTGCTGTTGATGTCTGTGATTTCTTAGTAATCTTGATATAGTGCAATACAATAGTCTTCTCAAGCAAAAACAAACACAATAGTATGAAAGGGATACTATTTCTTACATTAAAAAAAAAATAGTCCTAGGATTATGTTTAATATATTCTTTTGAAACAATGATGACACTTAAATTCCATTATGCTTATCTTCTTCTTTCGGCTGCTCCCATTAGGGGTTACCACAATGGATCATCTTTTTCTATATCTTCCTGTCCTCTGCATCTTGTTCTGTTACACCCACCACCCTCTTATATGACATGCAAAATCAGATGATTGTTTTCCCTCAAGAGCTTTACTTTTTTATCACGAGAGCTAGTAACTTTAGGTTTTTTTTTTTTTTTTTCCTTTTTTAGCTTAAGGAAATTATTGAGCATCCATTCTAAAATGCTAGTAAAACAATTAATCAGGGGATGAGAGTCTTGGCATCATCTGGTGCTAAAGATTTGTGTTTTCTGCATAACTATGGTACTTTGTCTTATGTTCAAAGATGGTCTAGCCAAATGGGAGCATGTACAGTAAGAATAATAAAAATACCTAAAGTCGATTCTGAAGGCACACCATACATGTGTAATGTCATGTGTCTGACTTAGAATCACCAAGAAATACAAAGAATTTTCTCAATTTTTATATGATTGAATCCTGTTTGAAAACCCTACCAGAAAGGCAAACCTACTGTCTAGGGCAATTTACGAGAATGCTGTGTTCCACATGCAGTGCTCAAGTTTAAGAGAACAAAAACTAATAAACCATTAATTACTTTGATGGGAGCCATTTCTGTGCTGTGATCACATCTCATACCTAACCAGTATTTTACAGGAATATAATTTTTGTTCAAGTATTTAATTTACTTTTAAAAATCACATTTTATAGAAGTGTGCTTAAAAACAGTACATTAGTGAGAAGTCAAAAATTATCCAAATAGAACTGAGAAGGTTGTGTTTCCTCAGCAGAAATTTCAGTACTGCACATTTTAAATAATTTCAAAAAATGCCAATGTTTATTGCAGTTAGTTACAATATATCTAGTATAAAGAGACTTCTCTATAAAAGACTATAGGGATTGAATTGAGCATACAAGTGAATGGTTTCAGTTAAGAGATTATTCTGTTAAGTTATAGTAAATTCATTTTGCTAAAGGCGATAGTTTAGTACATTAAATATAAGGCACTTCAGCACAGATTCGTTGTCTATCCACATATGGATGTGGGTTCAGTGGACGGTCAGTAGATTGGAATTGTAGTTTTGTATTTACAATTACTTCACCTTACATTTTAAAGAAATAAAAACTTTATCAGACAGGAACTCTGTATTGTGTTTAGCCTTTTGAGTCCTCAACATTTACAGTTGTACTGTTCATTACATTTTTAACCATTTTCACTCAGCTTTGCATGCAGTTTTTTTTAGTTTATTGACTGCCGTATTCAACAAACTGCAGTAGTTATTGATTTTAATTTTTTTTGGAGTTGCTCTGTCAGCTATTACCTTCAGATTAACATTAAAATTGCCCACCTGACTTTGTTTTCTTCCTGTTAGATCAGAGAGAACAGAGAAGTGTATTGAAATCTAATCTATGACATTCTTTTTGTATATTGACTGGGTAACAAGCTGATTAAAATCCCAGGAATCTCCCACTACCTGGATCTTGTCATAATTAATTATTATGACTGACTATAAATCTGAAAATTATTTGATGAATGGTAGTTTAATACAAGTACTATTTTAATATATATTAACAGCTCAATATTCAAAATAAGCAAAACTTTCAAGGCTTCTGTCTATTCATTTCTACTGGCTTGGAACAATTAAAAGCTACCACCTTTTATTCCTTGAATAACACAGTGAATATAATTACAATTTTCAGAGGCTGTTTCAGTTAGTATAGTAGTTTCCATCACTGCTGAGTCACATTGCTTTCTAAATTAAATAAAATGTGCAAGCATATGAGAAATTAGGGTGTTGCTTTTGCAGACTAAAAAAACTTTATTTCTGACAGCTGAAAGTGTTCACAAAGTAAACACGATATTTGGAGTACAAGTAAGTAGGTTATAATTCAAAATTATGATGTTGCTGAAATGTTGTTTTTATATTTTTTAATTTGTCTTTTATTTGTCCATTTATTTTGATTATAACATTTTTATGACATCTCACTTCTGTTATATTTTAGTCATTGTTTTCTAGTGAAAGAGAAAAAATTTCCTATGATCTTAGAGAGTCCATTTACCTTGGGTTTGCTTTTAAGAAATTGTCAAGAGGGAATTTGAGATAGCATAATAGTTGGTGTATTCATTTAAAATTCAATTTAAATACTACCTTCAAATAATATCCATCCATTATCCCTATATCCTAACTACAGGGTCACGGGGGTCTGCTGGAGCCAATCCCAGCCAACACAGGGCACAAGGCAGGAAACAAACCCATTGCAGGACACACACACACCAAGCACACAATAGGAACAATTTAGAATCGCCAGTGCACCTAACCTGCATGTTGTTGGACTGTGGGAGGAAACCGGAGTACCCGGAGGAAACCCACGCAGACATGGGGAGAACATGCAAACTCCACGCATGGAGGACCCGGGAAGCGAACCCGGATCTCCTAACTGCGAGGCAGCAGCACTACCACTGCACTACTGTGCTGCCCCACCTTCAAGTAATAAACTCATGAAAATAGAGTTTTTAACTGTATACTCTTAATAGTTGTTAGTTTATTGAAAAAATTACTTTTATAGTTTTTCAGTTATAATCATTTAACATTCTTCCAAAAAATCTTTAGGAGCAGCCAGTTGATCCAAGGAATGTATTGCCCATTGAAGTTCATTTTTATCCAATGACTTTAACAAGAATCCTGGAATATCATCAGCATGCAATTAAAGATGGCTCAGTTTTTATTTCAAAATTGGTAAGTTAAAAAAAAAAAAAGTCCACTCCCAAAAGTAATATCTTGGTTTCAAACAATTGTTTTTATAAGTTTAATATACATTATAAATCTAATTCAGTAAGTCATTATTGACATTAGTTGAAATTTGTGTTTAACGTGGCAACTATGAATTACATGTATATTACATTTCCGTTTAATATAAATTCATATATTTTGTAAATCACTGCCATTCCTTTTATTAATATTGTCAGTGTTCAACTTCTAACAATGTTGCAATTATTATAAATGTTCATATTGATTACACTTTGTTTAAAAGTGATTTTTGCTTAGTATTTTTACTCTTGTTTCTACAATTCATAAATGCAATCTTTTGTACTCTTTTAATGCATTTGTGCTTGATCCTTTATTTTTATTGTGCTTATCCACTATCTGTACTTGTTTGAATACATTTGTGTTCTGGTTTAAACATTATTGCTTGAACCAGTGCACCACACTGCCTAACCAATGCAAGTCTAGTCTCCATTTCTAGCCATAATTGCATAAAAGGTTTATTGTAACTTTGTGCCCTTTTGTGGTTTTTGACATTCCACGTGACAGCTATGATCTGGAGGATCATATATTCATAATCCAACTCCAGCCAAATACATTAATTGGCCTTCTGCCTGCTGTAATAGAGTAAATAATGAAGAAAACTAAAAACTTTGTGTGTAGCCATGTAGTTTAATATTATGAAAAATGCAAATTCATGTATTAGTCTCTAGTTTGGTACCATTCTGATTCTTATAATGTGGCCTCATATGATTGAATGTTTTATCACAATGTGCCATCGAAGTCTGCCTCTATCAAACAAAAAATAGTCAGCTCTTAAGAACTTTCTGCTAACATGACCAGAAAACAAAACAAATAGACATAAGTGCAATACTCACATGAAATAAAATAAAGCAAAAAGCAATCATATAAACGTTTGTAAGAAAAGGCAGCACTTTATTTTAGTCCTGCTTTGTACGAATGTACTTTTTCTGTACATATTTTGTACGTAGTCAAATAATTTTTACATTAATTGTTTGCATAGACAGAATATACAGTATTTCTCATGATGTACTATAGTTGGATGAATCACCATCTAGCATAAAACAGTAAACTGTTTTCACTTTGTCGTCTTCTTCTTTCGGCTGCTCCCGTTAAGGGTCGCCACAGCGGATCATCTTCCATATTTTTCTGTCCTTTGCCTCTTGTTCTGTTATACCTATCACCTGCATGTCCTCTCTCACCACATCCATTAAACTTCTCTTAGGCCTTTCTCTTTTTCTCTTGCCTGGCAGCTCTAACCTTAGCATCCTTCTCCCAATATATCTTGCCTCTCTGACTTTGTCTCCCAACCGTCCACCCATTCCACCCTGCCTGCACTCTTTTTCACCTCTCTTTCATAATCCCCATTACAGTAATCCCTCCTCGATCGCGGGGGTTACGTTCCAGACGCGCCACCCCCGCGCGCGATAGGTGAAAATCCGCGAAGTAGAAACCATATGTTTGTATGGTTATTTTTATATATTTTAAGCCCTTATAAACTCTCCCACACTGTTTATAAATATTCCCCGCAGAGTTATACAGCATAATCCTTTGTATTCTCTTAGATATTAGGTAAGATTCATTGAAATTATGTATATAAACACACTGTTTATATACAGTAAAACCTAAATATTATTTTAAAGATATTGAGTGTCTCCGATATCACATATGTTACAGCCATTACGATAGACAGGCCACCAGCAATAAATACGTACAATGCAAGAAAAATAGTTTACAGTAAACGTACGTACATGTACTAAGTACTGTAAGTAGAAAATTAATTATGGTTACTCACCAACAATGACACGATGACTTGTCCGATAACAATGAGTTTAATTTTACTGCACAACAAAGGAGAGCGTTACACCTCTTCCAAAGGAGCCACTTCAGGCAATTGTGTAGCACTGCCGTTGTTCTTCTTCTGGCAGTCTTCAATGCAAATCCCTAAAGCAGATTCCATCCAGACTACTGCCTTATTACATCCACTTACAACTCGTTTTGCACCCTGGTTAAAAGGACACTGCGGCCGTAGATCTTATATTCCTTTCCTACTTTTTAAAGAAAAAGAATCGTAGCCTTCAACAAATCCAAAACGTTTACCTTTTCGCAATCGTTAACATCTTCCGTTTGCGCTTGGGCACGGCCCCTGAAGCAGTAGCAGATCATTTTGGAGCCATAATGAAGGGCTTGACTATGCACAAAGATAAACACAAAAGAGCACAACTCTTTACACAGAGAAACACGTTGATGCTGAATTAGCGAGGCGAGACTTCCTGGTTAACACTGCATTCAGCACGCAGGAACTTAACTGCGTGCTCTGATTGGTTAGCTTTTCAGTCAGGAGAACTTAACTGCGTGCTCTGATTGGTTAGCTTCTCAGTCATCCGCCAATAGCGTCCCTTGTATGAAATCAACTGGGCAAACCAACTGAGGAAGCATGTACAGGAAGTAAAAAGACACATTGTCCACAGAACCCGCGAAGCAGCGAAAAATCCGTGTTATATATTTAGTTATGCTTTCATATAAAATCCAGCGATAGAGTGAAGCCGCGAAAGTCGAAGCGCTTGATATAGCGAGGGATTACTGTACTCTATACTGTTGATCTCAAATATTTAAACGCATCCACCTTTGCCAACTCTACTTCTTGCATCCTCACCATTCCACTGACCTCCCTCTCATTTACACACATGTATTATACAATACAATAATACAATACCTTTTATTTTTGTATAGCCCAAAATCACACAGGAAAAGCCGCAATGGGCTTTAACAGGCCCTGCCTTTGACAGCCCCCCAGCCTTGACTCTCTGAGAAGACAAGGAAAAACTCCCAATAAAAACCTTGTAGGGAAAAATGGAAGAAACCTCGGGAAAGGCAGTTCAAAGAGAGACCCCTTTCCAGGTAGGTTGGGCGTGCAGTGGGTGTCAAAAGTAGGGGGTCAATACAATACAATATACACAACAGAACAATTCCTTAAGACAGCATAATAAAAATTTTAGAAGTACGGTTTAACAGTAGATGATATGACATAATTAGGTTTGGATATTTTTAGAGTCCTGGAGACCTCATCCATCTAGCTGCCTCCCCATTTGGCCATGCCACGGCTGAAACGTTGCTCAGATGAAAGGACCCCTCTTTCCCATGATTCCTGTGATCCTCCATCAGGGATGACTTTACCATAGGCAGGCAAACAACTTGGCAGGTGGGCGTGGCACCAATGGCCACATTTGGGTACCGAGAAAAGAAACAGAATAGGTGAGGGTTAGTATTCAAATATAATTATCATGTTACTTATGTTATAGTGCTAATGACTAACAACAGAGATGCAGTATGTACAGTTAATCAGCAGCTCTAGTCAGGATATGCTAAACTGAAGTAGTGAGTCTTCAGCCGGGATTTAAAGGCTGAGACTGAAGGGGCATCTCTTATGGAAGCAGGAAGACCATTCCACAGTTTAGGGGCCCTGTAACTAAAAGCTCGACCTCCCACTGTTATTTTATTAATCCTTGGAATCCTAAGCAGACCGGCATCTTGAGATCTTAATGTGCTCAGGTTTGTAAGTCATGATAAGTTCAGACAAGTAAGCGGACCTTGGCCATTTAATGCTTTATATGTTAAAAGGAGGATTTTGAAATCTGCCCTAAACTTAACTGGGAGCCAGTGTAAAGATTTAAGAACTGGGGTTATGTGTTCATATTTTCTTGTTCTTGTAATAATTCTTGCAGCGCATTTTGGATTAACTGGAGGCTGTATAGAGAACAGTTTGAACAGCCAGTGAACACCGCATTGCAGTAGTCAATCCTACTAGAGATAAATGCATGAATTAATTTCTCACAATCCTGTTTATTTAGAAAGCGCCTTAATTTCCTAACATTTTTAAGATGGAAAAACATGTTTTGGACGACTTTGTAATATGCTTTAAATGACATGCTAGAGTCAAAGATAACTCCTAGATTGCGGGCTGATTCAGTAAAATTAATTGGGATTCCAACTGAGTTAAATGACGACAAAATATTGCTGTGATCAGCGTCATTCCCTCCAACAATTAACATCTCTGTTTTATCTGTATTTAAAGACAAGTAGTTCTCATTCATCCATTCCTTTAATTCACTAACACAACTAATTAAAGACAACATCGGAGAAACTTCATTTGATTTAAATGAAAGGTATAACTGGGTGTCATCTGCATACAGTGAAAATTAACATTATGTTTCCTAATGAGAGATCCCAGTGGAAGCATGTAAAGTGAAAACAGTAAAGGTCCCAGTACTGAGCCCTGCGGACACCATATTGAACTTCTGTGTATAATGATGGAGTACTGTCTGCACATTTCTGTACATACTGGAATCGATTTGATAAATAAGAACTGAACCAAGCGAGCACGGGCCTGTAAGCCCAACATCGTTTTCTAGCCTGTGCAGTAAAATAGAATGGTCAATGGTGTCAAATGCTGCACTTAAGTCCAACAACATAATTACAGTGGAATTTCCTTCATCAGAGGATATCAGAATGTCATTTACAACCCGTGTTAGTGCCGTTTCTGTACTATGACCAGTGCGAAAGCCAGACTGGAATTTCTCAAATAAATTGTAATGCTAAGGTGTGACTGAAGCTGACTGGCGACTACTTTTCTAGTATTTTAGAGAGAAATGGTAAATTTGAAATAGGCCTATAGTTATTTAGTATGTGTGGGTCTAGGTCTGACTTTTTAAGTAAAGGTTTAATGACTGACACTTTTAGTGCATCAGGTACTGTGCCATGCAGTAATGAACTATTGATAATGTTAGAATAGGGCTGCAAGAACATCCATTGCACTTTTACTAGTTTTGTTGGCACTGGATCTAGGGAACAAGTAGTGGGCTTCATTTTAGTAATTAAAGTTAAGACTTCCTGCTCAGTTACAGGATTAAAATTATTAAAGTGCTGAATGCAATGTGACAGGGTCTGCTAAGCTAGTATTTGGTTTGTACTGTGATGCTGAGATCTGGGATCTTATATTTTTAATTTTCTCATTGAAGAAGTTCATAAAGTCTGTACTGCTAATATCTGTTGGTATTTTGCACTGTTGATCTGAATTCCCATTTGTTAATTTAGCCACTGCTCTAAAAAGTACCCTAGGATTTTTATTATTGCTATCTATTAATGTAGAATAGTATTCTGAGCGAGCTTTAAAGAGGGCTTTTTATATTTATTACACTCTCTGTCCATGCAATTTGAAAGACATGTAGCTTTGTTGTTCTCCATCTGCGCTCCAGTTTTCGACACTCTAATTTAAGAGCTCGAGTATTTTCATTAAACCAGGGAGAGTTTCTATGTGCTTTGATCACTTTTGTTTTAGGGGAGCCACTGTGTCCAGAGCATCTCTCAAGGTCACATTATAATGTGATATTAGCTGATCTAAATTGTTTTCCACGTTTACATTTGATGTTAACTGATCTAAATGGTTTTCCACAATTACACTCGACTTACTCAAGGTATCTATAAATTTTGAAGCAGAATTACAATCTAGATGTCGCACTGTCTTTGTTTTAATATGCAAGTGCTGGCATGGGCAGAACTAAATCAAACGTAATTAAGAAGTGATCGGAAATAACTACATTTAATGGAGTAATATTTAAATTTTGAATTTCAACTTTGTAAGTTATAATTAAATCTAATGTATGGTTATGATTATGAGTTGGACCTTTGACAATCTGACAAAATCCTACTGAATTTAACAAATAAGTAAAACATTTGCTAAAAGTGTCAGTTTCCACATCAATGTGTACATTAAAATCCCCATCAGAACTACGTGATCATAATTTATAGCCAAATCAGACAGAAGGTTGCTAAATTCAGTCATGAACAATGAATATGGCCCTGGTGGTCTGTAGACTAGCACTATAATTGTGTTGGAATCTGTTTTAATATTTAAAATGAATGCCTCAAAGGATGTAAAGTTGCCTAAATTTTTAGGAGTGATTTGCATTTTGTTACAATGAATTATTCCAAGGCCTCCTCCTCGACCAGAATCTCTAGACTTATGAAGGAACAGTATCCATCTGGTGACGCCTCAGCTAGGGAACAGTGTCACATTTACTAAGCCAGGTTTCAGTAAGAAGACACAGATCAGATTTTGTACTTAATATTATATCATTTACCAAAACAGCTTTAGTGCCAAGAGAGCGAATGTTCAATAAACAGCATTTAAAACTGCATGGTTCTTTCTGAACTGCTGATATATTTTTGTTTTAATTTGAATTAAATTTCTATTACAGATGCCCCTGGTGGAGTGTCTGGTTTTATCCCTTGGTCTAATTATACACCTTATTTTTGGTTATCAATTAATTTATGGTTTGTATCAAGACTAAATTTACTGGATGCCCCACAACAGGGATTATGGGTAACAGCTTCAGGAAAATAACAGGTGGGATAAAGAACAGCCTGTGATTTAAGATCACATGACTGCGGCCTGGATGGTGCTCTAATCAGTCAACCAGGCAGTTTTGCTGCCATATTTTGGGATAATACATAAGATCCCTCCAGTTAGGATGAAGACCATCTCTTCTGAAAAATCCAGGCCTTTCCCAAAAATCATCCCAATTGTTCACAAATGCTATGCTTTTATTTGCACACCAGGTTTCTAGCCAGCAGTGAAAGGAATGCAATCTGCTATAAATCACATCCCTCTATATAATCTTGGTAAGGGACCAGATACAATTAAATTCCGACATTTTGTTTTAGCTTTGGTGCATAGAGAGATGAAGTTCGCTTTAATACCTCAGATTGCTGTAAATAAATATCATTAGTGCCGACATGCAGCAATAAGGTAGATACTTCATCGTCGGCAACACGGTCCAATGCGGCCTTTATGCCAGAAATCTTGGCCCCTGCAAGGCACTTAACATTAACTGCTGGTTTAACATAGTTTGGAATTCTAACATTCCGCACTATGGAATCGCCAATTATGAGCACTTTATTATTCTCAGTTTCCACAGGCGCGCTGCGGAGAGCTGAGAACCTGTTCTGGGTCCGAATTGGTGACCTGGGTGCTGGGGGACTAAATTTTGGATTCTTAGACCCCCGTCTTACTGTTACCCACTCGCCCTGTGGCTGAATTGGTGCTGCTGATTTCGGCCTCGCACTGACTACAGTGGGACCTGGAGAGACTGAAGCCGAATCAGATGTAGCCGAATTGTCTAAACAAACCGAGTCGATCCAATTTTCGGTTTGCCTAATCGCTATCAGATTCCTAACGCGGTCCTCCAATTCGCGTATTTTCCCGACCAACTCTAAATTAACTAAACATTTTTGGCAGGTGAAGCTATCTGCACTGTCGGCCGGAAAACCTGAGCTGTACATACTGCAGGACACACAACATATAAACGTGCCCTCGATGGGCAGAGAGCAGATAGAACTTACATTAAATGTTGAAGTCATCTTTGCCGTTTTAAAGGTGCTTCGGCGCTTTCCGTGTTCAGCTGAATCACCGTCGCTTTAAGTTTCCACCACCCGCTCAGCGATCGACTTTAATTTCTTAAAGTATTCTGTCTTGTTCCTACTGACTTTCATTCCTCTCCTCTCTAGAGCATATCTCCACCTCTTCAGGGTCTCCTCAGCCTGCTCCCTACTATCGCTGCAGATCAGTGTCATCAGCAAACATCATAGAACACGGGGACTCCTGTCAAATCTTGTCTGTCAGCCTGTCCATCACCATTGCAAATAAGAAAGGGCTCAGAGCCGACCCCTGATGTAATCCCACCTCCACCTTGAATGCATCTGTCACTCACCACGGTCACACTTCCTTCGTACATATCCTATACAACTCTTGCATATGTCTCCCAACTTCCTTATACAGTACCACAACTCCTCTCGAGGCACCCTGTCATATGCTTATTCCAGGTCCACAAAGACGTAATGCAGCTCCTTCTCGCCTTCTCTATACTTCTCCATCAACATCCTCAGAGCAAACATTGCATATGTGGTGCTCTTTCTTGGCATGAAACCATACTGCTGCTCACTAATCATCACCTAACTTTTTAACCTAACTTCCACTACTCTTTCCCATAAATTCATGCTGTGGCTCATCAATTTTATTCCCCTGTAGTTACTGCAGTCCTGCACATCCCCCTTATTCTTAAATATCGGCACCAGTACACTTCTTCTCCACTCCTCCGGCATCCTCTCACTTTCCAAGAGTCCATTAAATAATCTGGTTAAAAACTCCACTGCCATCTCTCCTAAACACCTCCATGCGTCCACAGGTATAGTGGAACCACGGGTCACGAACGTCTCGAAACACGTACAAATCGGGTTACGACCAAAAAGTTCACCAAAATTTTGCATCTGTTCACGACCACACACTCGGTTGACGAACAAGCCAGTTTCCCTTCCGGTTTGTACGCGCCAATAATTTCCGCACGTGTTGTACATTGTTCTCGGTCAGACGTGCGTGTTTTTGCTGTGAACTCTTTGTGCTGTATTTCATTTCCCTTCCAGTTCATATGCGTCGATGATCTCCGCATGTGTTCAGTCTCTCCCTGTACATTGTTCTTGGTTAGGCATGCGTGCATTAATTTTGCAGTTTACCATGGCCTCTAAGCAAGTGAAGAGTGGTAGTGTTGGTGAGAAGAAAGGTTAGAAGAAAATTGAAATCGAATTAAAGAAAGAAATAATTGAAAAGTATGAGCGTGGCGTTCATAATACTAATCTTGCCGTCGAGTACAAGAAGTCAAAATCTATGATTTTGACTATTTTAAAGCAGAAAGAGGCCATTAAAGCAGCTGATGTTGCAAAAGGAGTTACAGTGTTAACCAGGCAGAGGCCTCAAGTGCTGGAAGAGGTGGAAAAACTGTTGCTAGTGTGGCTGAACGAGAAGCAACTTGCAGGGGATAGCGTAAGCGAGACACTGTTATGCGAAAAAGCCAGGAAGATTCATGGCAATTTGCTGCAAAACTATACTTCTATGAGTGGCGAAAGTGGGTGAGGAATTTAAAGCCAGTAGAGGATGGTTTGAAAAGTTTTACAACAGAAGTGGCATTCATAGTGTGGTAAGGCATGGAGAGGCTGCTAGTTTCAACGCTGAAGCAGCGAAAGAATTTGTGAAAAATTTCACAAATTTGTGGAGGACAAAGGCTACATCCCGCAACAAGTGTTCATCTGCGATGAGACCAGATTGTTCTGGAAGAGGATGCCGAAGAGGACCTACATTACCCAGGAAGAGAAAGCTATGCCAGGCCATAAACCAAGAGGTTAACCGTTTGTGCTAATGCTAGTGGTGATGTAAAAATCAAGCCTTTAGTCGTTTACCTATTTGAGAACCCTCGTGCTTTCAAGCAGCACAATGTAAACAAAGCCAGACTGCCCGTGATGTGGAAGGCAAACATAAAGGGTTGGGTCACAAGGATCTTGTTTTTGGAATAGTTGCATGAGGCTTTTACTCCCTCCGTGAAGTGATATCTTGAAGAGAATAATCTGCCTGAAAAATGCCTTCTTCTAATGGACAATGCATCGGCACACCCTCCAAATTTGGTTGACGATATGTTCAAGGAGTACGACTTTATTAAGGTTGTGTTCCTTCCCCCCCCCAACACGACTCCTCTTCTGCAGCCCATGTACCAGCAGGTTATTTCAAATTTTAAGAAGCTGTACACCAAAGGACTATTCGCCAGGTGTTTCAGTGTGACCAAGGAGACGTCTTTGACCCTGAAAGAGTTCTGGAAGAGCCATTTTAATATCGTTCATTGCATCAACCTCATCGATAAAGCCTGGGAAGACGTCACATACCGGACCTTGAACTCGGCCTGGAAGAAACTTTGGCCTGAATGCATTCCTGAACAGGATTTACAAAGCTTTGAGCCTCCTGTTGTGGATGAGATTGTGTCCATGGGCAAGAGCATGGGTCTTGAAGTGGACAATGAGGACATCGAGGAGCTGGGCCTGGATCACAAGGAGGAGCTGACGATGGAGGAATTTGCTGAACATAGGTTGCTCACTGAGGAGCAGTCCTCAGGGGAAGAAGAGGAAAGGGTGATTATAAAAAGTGATGCGATCATCCTCAGGGGAAGAAGAGGAAAGGGCGATTATAAAAAGTGATGCGATCAAAGCCAAAATGGAAAAATGGAACGAGTGCCAGGATTTTTTTGAGAAGAACCACCCTGACAAAGAGGTTACACATAGCGTGATAAACATGATGAACGACAATGTCATCTCGCATTTCTGAAAAATTTTAATGCGTAAGAAAAGGTAAGTCACATTAGACCACTATTTCGCGAAGTCTGATCCACCATCTAAACACCTAAAACCACCAGAAACCCAAGAAATCACAAGAGAAAAAACACCTGAAGGAGAACATCCCTCCATCACGCAGAGGGACTCTCACTCAAAACTGCAACCTCCTCTCCAACCAGTTCCTCCTCACATCCTTTATGCCAGAACTCGACTCATGCAAGCTTAGTTTTCTTGGTTGTTTTAAAAAAAAGTGTTTACAGCAAGCGGTTCGTAAGTCTATAGCGTGAACTCCTGCAATGTTACTTTTCTTGGTTGTTTATGGTTAGTTTTTGTATAAATTATGGATTTTTCAAATGTTCATTTTTCCCTGTGCTTAAAACTCATTAAAAAAGTGTTTACAGCGAGCAGTTCGTAAGGCTATAGAGTGAATTCTTACAATTTTACTTTTCTCTATTAAAGGTTTTCTCAGTGTTATTCAATGTTTTTGTATTTAGTTTACTATTACACTGTGCATTCTATGGTATAATTAACTATTTTTGTGCTTACAAATCTTTAAAAATATATTTACATACAGTTCTTACAGTCTGAAATAGATTAATTGTATTTGTATACAATCCTATGGGTGAAATTACTTCGGGTCCACTGTATATTATCTGGACCAACGGCTTTTTCATTCTTCATCCTCTTTATAGCTGTCCTTACTTCCTCCTTGCTGATCTGTTGCACTTTCTGATTCACTACCTCCACATCATCCAACCTCTTCTCTCTCTCTCGTTCTCTTCATTCATCAGCCTTTAAAAGTACTCTTTCCATCTGCTCAACTCACTCTCCTTGCTTGTGAGTACGTTTCCATCTTTATCCTTTATTACCCTAACTTGCTGCACATCTTTCCCAGCTCGGTTCCTCTGTCTTGCCAGTCGGTACAGGTCCTTTTCTCCCTCCTTAGTATCCAACGTTTTATAAAAACTCATCATACGCCTTTTCTTTAGCCTTCACCACCTCTCTCTTCACCTTGTGCCTTATCTCCTTGTACTCTTGTCTACTTTCTGCATCTCTTTGACTTCTTCTTTGCCATTCTCTTTCTCTGTATACCCTCCTGTACTTCCTCATTCCACCGCCAGGTTTCCTTTTCCTCCTTCCTCTGTCCAGATGTCACTCCAAGCACCTTTCTTGCTGTCACCCTTACTACATCTGCTGTAGTTTCCCAACTGTCTGGTAATTCATCACTACCACTCAGTGCCTGTCTCACCTTCTCCTTAAACTCAACCTTGCAGTCTTCCTTTTTCAACTTCCACCGTTTGATTCTTGGCTCTCCCCTCACTCTCTTCCTCATCTTGATCTCCAACGCCATCCTACAGAATTCCATCCTATGCTGCTTAACTACACTTTCCCCTGACACCACTTTGCAGTCTTCAATTTCCTTCAAATTGACTCTTCTGCATAAGATGTAATCTACCTGTGTGCATCTTCCTCCACTCTTGTATGTAACCCTATGTTCCTCCCTCTTCTTAAAATACGTATTCACCACAGCCATGTCCATCCTTTTGGCAAAATCCACTATCCTCTGACCTTCTTCATTCCTCTCCTTGACACCATACCTACCCATCACCTCCTCGTCTTCTCTGTTCCCTTCACCAACATGTCCATTGAAATCCGCTCCAATTACCACTTTCTGTCCCTTGGGTACACTGCTCATCACTTCATCCAATTTACTCCAAAAATCTTCTTTCTCATCCATCGCACACCCAACTTGCGGGGCATATGCACTAACAACATTCATCATCCTTCCAATTTCCAGCTTCATAATCATCACTCTGTCTGACACTCTTCCCACCTCCAAAACTCTCTTGATCTACTGTTCCTTCAGAATAACCCCTACCCCATGTCTCCTCCCATCCACATCATGATGGAACAATTTGAATCCACCTCCGAGCCACCTGGCCTTACTCCCCTTCCATTTAGTCTCTTGCACACACAATGTATCAACCCTTCTCTCCATCATATCTGCTAACTCTCTCCCCGTACCAGTCATACTGCCAATATTCAAAGTTCCTACCCTCAGTTCCACTCTCTTTACCTTCCTCTTCTCCTCCTGCCTCCGGACACGTCTCCCCCCTCTTCTTCTCTTTCTTCTTCTTCGACCAACAGTAGCCCAATTTCCACCAGCACCCTGTTGGCTAATAGTACTGGTGGCGGTTGTTGTTAACCCGGGGCTCGACCAATCCGGTGTGGAAATTTGTGGTGTTGTCCACGTATTGATTTGGCAAAATTTTACACCGTTTACTCTTCCTGACGTATCCCTCCCCATTTATCAAGGCTTGGGACCGGCACAAAGAAACACACTGGTTTGTGCATCCCCGAATTTTTACAAAAAAATGAAAATGATTTACCAGTGTGCTGCTACAGCAGCCCATGTTAATATTGTTATTAAACTGTTTGGTACATTCCTACCTCCACCCCATTTAATTAATACATTTGGTATGTCCCTAGCTCCCTTTTGCTATTGGCGCCACTTTTGTTTTTACTTTAGTTTCCACCATATTGTATTGAGGTTAAGGAAATTATCATCCTTTTACCTTGAAGTTATCAATGGTTTTACGTCCTAATACTTGTATTACTATGGCAAGAAATCTACATTAAAGTATACGGACTCTCAGCCTTGACTTCTTGGTGAGTAAACTATCTGTCCACGTTCACTACAACCAGTTGGGCAACGCACACTCCGTACAGATTTGGTCTTGGGAGAGAAGCCTCACTAATACGGTATTCGGAGACAGAATAGTAAAAGGACGGATTTCTAATGCCTGATCGTGTCAAGCCCGGGGCTAAGCAAAGAACTGTTCCTTAAGTACTTGTCATCGTTATACCTAAAACGCTGAACCCTTTAAACGCTACTAGTCAAGGACAGCTCAAACGGAGACCATCTTGCCGTTTTTGTCTTTGTTCAGTTTACTTATTCATTTTTAGTGTGCTTAGAACAATTCAGGCTTACAGAAGATCAGAACCTATCTTGGCTGTACAGAGTGCAAGACAGGAACAAACCCTGGGTGGGGCATCAGTCCATTTCAGGACACATTCATAGCACACCACTTTGAAGCCACTAGTTAACCTAACATGCAGGTATTTTGGATATGGAAGAAAAACATAATTACCTGTTGGAAAACCATGTAGGTATGTCAGTAATATGCAAAATCCACACAGTTTTTGTCCAGGTATCTCCCCAAGTTTTGTTCAGTTCAGTTTACTTTTAATTTATCCTTAAGATATATCTAAAACCTAACTAGATTCCACTGTGGCAATTTGAATTTATTAGACCTGGTTTAGAAAGGCATATCACAATTCTCACTACATGTAAGGATAAAAACCAAGACATGAAGTCTAAAGAAGTCTCTCTAGAACTCCACAATCAAATTATGCTGAGACGTAGATAAGGACAAGGGTATGAAACCATTTCTAAAGATTTGACTGTTCCCATGGGCTCAGTAGCCTCAATATTTTTGAGAACTAAGATGTTCAAAACCACCAGGACTTTTCCTTGATTTGGCCTTCCGATCAAATTGAGTAAATGGGCAAGAAGGTCCTTGTTGTCAGGGAGGTGACCAAGAACCCAATTGTCTCTCTGACAGTTTCAGATATCCTCTAATGAAATTGGAGAGCCTGCTAAAAGGACAACCATCTCTGCAGCATGCCATCAATTAGGTGTTTTGTAGTAGTGTGGCTAGACAGAAGTCCCTCTTGAGTAAAAGGCATATGACAGCCCCTTTGGAGTTTGCAGTCTTTGCTTATCATATGCCTAATACCATCCCTGTGGCAAAGCATGGTGGTAGCAGCATCATACTATCGGGGTTCTTCTGAATTGCAGTAACATGGAGCCAGATCAGAATTGAGGGAAAGATGAATGCAGCCAAATACAGACATGTCCTTGAGGAAAACCTGCCCCAGAGTTCAATGTCAGGCTGGGGCACCAGTTCAATTTTCAGCGTGATAATGACCTGAAGCATACAGCCAAGACATCACTGGAGTATATGTGGAACACTTCTCCTACTGTCTTTGAATGGCCCAGCCAAAATCCAGAATTAAACCTTATAGAAATATCTATGGAGAGACTAAAAGTTGACAAATTACAGACACTTCCTATCTAATCTAACGGAGCTTGAGTCCATCTGCAGGAAATAATGGTGTAACTGTATATATAATATACTGTGTGTTATATATATATATATATATATATATATATATATATATATATATATATACATACACACACACACACACACATATATATATAATATACGCTCAAGTGTGATCAAAAAATTTTGAGCCTAAACTTGTATTTTGTGTTGCTGATTTGTGACCAAATATTAGCACATGTATACTGAGTGGATTACGAGATTCTAGTATTTATTGTTTATAATGCATGCTTCTTGTTACTTGTCCAACTCAGCTTGGATGCTGACAAACACAAAATCGGGTATTATACTGTCATTTGATTTCTTGCTTTAGAGAACAATTTGATTCATTGTCGCCTAGTCATGCAGGATTAGTGCTCTTTATGTGTCAGAATCTAGAGGTGGGCTGCTGAATATTATTGTGCTTTCATTGGTCTTTGACACTAATGGAAGAAGCAAATGTCAATGTGGAGTGGATCACAATGGAAAATTGAAAAATGATGGTGCATTAAACAAAAAACATTATTGGGATTATTTGATTTTGGAAAGGAAGCATCTCTTTTTCTAGTGGTCCATGGGTATTGTGGAGATATTCAAAACTGACAAAGAAATTTAAATAACTTTTTCTAACTGTGGATTAGGGATGTGACAATACTAAAATTAGCATGGTTTTTGGTAGTATTACAGTATTGTTAAATTTTTATCATTTTAATAAACAAAAAATACTAATACACCTTGAAACCATTTCACCACATTTTATATTGAAACAGAACATAAATTGTTGTCATTTAAAAAACAAAAATTACATTCTCAGATATTTTAAATCAGTTCTTTTAATGTCAGATGCTATAAGTAAACAACACAAATAACAGCTTTTAGATCAAGCTTGCAATACTCACAAACATACAAAATGCAGATTTTTACCAATATCAAATCTCCTACATAAACCACTCAAATATGCAACTTCTAACATTCAAATATCACAAATGTAAACATCAAAAAATCAATAGTCATTTTAATATCTTCATAAAGAAAGTGTTTCTTGTCTATACTCCTGCATGCATTCAATTTCCTTTATTGTGAAACATTGTACCCATTGGCACAGAACAGTCTCTCTGTTGGTACGCTGGTTGTTGGAATGCATAACCGCTTCTTAGAAACCTTAGATTATTAATCCCAAGGGGAAACTCACATAATCCAGCAGCAGCATACTGATACAAAAAACAATATTAAATTAAAGAGTAATAAAAATGCAGGTAGAAACAGACAATGACTTTGAATAATGTTAACGTTTATTCCCCCACCCCCCCAGGGTGGAATTGAAGAGTTGCATAGTGTGGAGGAGGAACGATCTCCTCAGTTTGCCAGTGGAGCAGAATAGTGACAGCAGTCTGTCACTGAAGCTGCTCCTCTGCCTGAAAATGACACTGTTCAGTGGGTGCAGTGGATTCTCCATGATTGACAGGAGCCTGCTCAGCGCCCGTCGCTCTGTCACGGATGTTAAACTGTTCAGCTTCATTCCTACAATAAAGCCTGCCTTCCTCACAAGTTTGTCCAGGTGTGAGGCGTCCTTCTTTATGCTGCCTCCCCAGCACACCACCGCGTAGAAGAGGGCACTCGCCACAACTGTCTGGTAGAACATCTGCAGCATTTTATTGCAGAGGTTGAAGGATGCTAGCCTTCTAAGGAAGTATAGTCAGTTCTGACCTTTCTTACACAGAGCATCAGTATTGATGTATATATTGAGTATCAGTATATAGAAACCACAGCACAGAGAGAAGTGTGTACATTGCACCAGGTACACATGTCGTAAATGTAGGAAGGATGGACCTTGCGTGTGTGTGAACTGTTAACATTTGAATCTGATGATTCCATATAGCGCTGAACTGCCCTCTCTGTACTATTCTTTCCTCTGCATGTCCTGGAGTACAAAAGAAACAGCACCATACAGCAACGTGGAGACAGGCAAGATCAGGGGAAACAAACATGCGATCACTGATTACAACAGCAAGATGTTAAGCAAATGAATATGAATAATATAAATAATGTTGCATCCGTTCCACAAAGTTTTTCGAAATGTACTATACAGGTCATAAAATGAATAATTACAAATATTATATATACCTATGTCCCTTTTTTTTTTTTTTTTTTTTTTTTGTCAGTGCGACTTTGACATTACAGACTATAAGGTTCATACTGATTCAGCGTGAGCAGGAACACTCAGTAAAACTGAACAATAAAAAATCAAGTGACGGTGAGATACGAAGAAGGCAGATTCACCAGCGTTTGTGTGTCAGCTTTTATCCTTCCAGATCAGAGAATGTGCACTTCCATTGCCCTGAAAACACCACTCACATCTACAGTTATTCCCAGTTTCAAATATAAACTAACAGCGTCAGATCCCTAGGGCAGTATTATGTACTGTGATATACTGAGAGAATAAAAGTGGAAATTAAAAAGGTAACTTTTACAAGTACTATAAAAGTACACCATCTGTTACAGACGCACACCAAATGTATGTGTGTACTGTATAATATTAACAATAAGAGCAGTTCACTACTGAAAACAGCAAATATAGGAGGCAGTGAGAATCGAACTGGGGACTCTTGATTACAAGTCAGCTAATCTTACCTCTACGCCACGGAAGCTGTTGTCTTTTCCTTGAACCTTTTGTGAAAGTGTTTACTTGATCTTTGGACTTCAGGCTTCATACATTATATACTTTATGCCTACATTTTGTCATTTACTACTAAAATATGAAAAACGTTTCTGTTTTAAAAATGTGTTTACACAGATTACTGTAGAAACGGAACACGCATGAAATGCGTGTGTTCCAAATAATGATCTATTATTTCCACTCTAAAACTCTACTTCACTCCCAGATAATCAATCAAGAGAGGTGCGAACGGATTTAAGGTGGCCTGGCTCTACGATTTTTTTCGTAGGCTCTGGTAATTCTAGTGTTAAACGGTGTTCCTTAAGCAAAACAGCCACAACAATTAACAATAATAATAATCACAAAAAAAATCTCTTCTCCTCCACACCACCCAGTAAGCTTTGTTCACTTCCACTCGACACTGGCTCGTTTGCTGGGTGCACAGATGTCCTTTATATAGTCCTTAACCTAGAAGTGCTTCTGTTCTTCCTCCCACATGACTTGCCAGTTCTTCAGGGTCAGATGGAGAATTCCAGGTCTTTAATCAGCCCAGAAATACTTTGCGGCTTCCGTGCTCATGACTTCCTAGTACTTCCGGGCTATAAGTGAAGAATGACTCCCCAGGTCCTTTCACAGCACACCCTGGCGGCACCCACAGCACCCAACAGAACTGAGAAACCGAACTCCAAGTCCCAGGATACCCTGTGGGCATCCGGCACCGCTACATTTCAGGGGAGCTGCCATCTAGTGTTTTGGGGGAGGCAGTGTCCAAAAGTCACTGCCTTCTCCCCTCCTTCTATTATAGAGGCGTCTCGGCTGAACTAAGCTGACAGCCGTCTCTCACACAGTTATAACAGACCCATGCTCGGAAGTTGGCTGTGGTGTATTTTCTTTAATATTTTTCCATGCAGTTCCCTTAGCAATATCTTCTTTTTTCCACTGTTCCCATTAGGGGTTGCCACACAGGATCATCTTCCTATCTTCTGCATCTTGCTTCTTTACACCCATCACCTGTATGTCCTCTCTCACCACATCCATAAACCTTCTCTTAGGCCTTCTTTTTCTCTTGCCTGGCAGCTCTATCCTTAGCATCTGTTTCTCAATCTACCCAGGATCTCTTCTCTGCACATGTCCAAATCAATGTAATCTCGCCTCTCTGACTTTGTCTCCAAACCGTCCAACCTGAGCTGACCCTCCAATGTACTCATTCCTAATCCTATTTTTTCACACCTAATGCAAATCTTAACATCTTTAACTCTACCACCTCCAGCTCTGTCTCCTGATTTTGGTCAGTTCCACTGTCTCCAATCCATATAACATAGCTGGTCTTACTATCATCCTATACACCAAATGCTTGCAAGACAGCAACTTTTTCATCTGTGGTGTGTGATACAAATATAAAAAATGTTTTCCCTTTCAGTATGTTGAAACCACAATTGAAGTAGCATATCTTCCTGAAGTAGACTTCCTATAGGTAAAACACAGTTTTTCCGTTATTAACTACTTAGCATGAGGTATCCCGATGGCAGGGGACAACTGTAGTCACAATAAATAAGGGACTAATAGCTGCATATTTTTAGGTATGTAATTTATGTGCAGTAATGCTAAAACATAACCCATTAGTGCATAAGGGGTTAATTATTGTAAATTTTGATTTAGTGTAGAGTTTCTTTCTATTTAATATACAATAATTAAAATGCTACATTTTTAATTACTTTTCATGCCAAAGTATTTTTCTATTGCAGAAAATGCACAGTATATGCCAACAGTGATATTTTTGTTTCTATATATCCAAATATGGCATCTTTTAGCTTTTGGTTGTTTAACAAAGTAATTTTTTTTAAATGTATGTGTATTTACAAGTTTCAAGTATGATTGTAAGTTTGCGTTTTGATATGTTTCTAGGATTGCCATTCTGCCTTTGTGAACGATGAAGTGCCAGACTGGGATTTCAGTTTTAAGGTAATTCATTATGTGATTGTGACTATTTTGCAGTGGGTAACATATATTACTTATACTGTATTAAAATCTTAACAGTCCTTTAAGATGTTGCCTTAGATATGAAGTTTGTATATCAGAATTTCAGTTTTACTTGTATTAATTACTGTTATTTGATGAGTGATTAGTCATCAGTACCTTTACATGTGAGTTTACTTTAGTGTATTAGTTTTCCTTTTCCAGGTTTTCAATATACAGTGGAACCTTGGGTCAAGACCATAATTCGTTCCAAAACTCTGGCGACCCGAAGTAATTTCCCCCATAGGACTGTATGTAAATACAATTAATCCATTCTGGACTGTACAAGTTATATGTAAATATATTTTTTAAAAGATTTTTAAGCACATCAGTAGTTTATTATACCATGGAATGCACAGTGTAATAGCAACCTAAATGTAAAAACATTGAATAACACTGAGAAAACCTTGAACAGAGAAAACTAACCTTGCAGTCTCTTCACACTAGAATTACCAGAGCCTACAAAAAAACTCGTAGGTCTGTCCCACCTTAAATCGCTTCTTAAAACCGTTCTCACCTCTCCGCCAGTGTCTCTTGTTAATCTAAATGTGCTGATAAAAGAAAAGCTGCAAGTAGCCGGCTATTCCATTCCCCCGCCCCTCCCCCCCCAAAAAAAACGACTTAGAAAATGCACAAACTTCTCCCAGCTCATGCCTTGATTGATTATCTGGGAGTGAAGTGGAGTTTTAGAGTGGAAATAATAGATCATTATTTGGAATACACGCATTTCACGTGTGTTCCGTTTCTACAGTAATCTGTGTATACACATTTTTAAAACGGAAACGTTTTTCATATTGTAGTAGTAAATGACAAAATGTAAGTATAAACTATATAATGTATGAAGCTCGAAGTCCAAATCTCAAACACTTTCACAAAAGGTACAAATATAACAGAATAAGCATGCTTTTATTCAAAAATATGACTGCAGAAAAAAGCCGCCTTAGCATGCCACATTGACACATACAGTGGTGTGAAAAACTATTTGCCCCCTTCCTGATTTCTTATTCTTTTGCATGTTTGTCACACAAAATGTTTCTGATCATCAAACACATTTAACCATTAGTCAAATATAGCACATGTAAACACAAAATGCAGTTTTTAAATGATGTTTTTTATTATTTAGGGAGAAACAAATCCAAACCTACATGGCCCTGTGTGAAAAAGTAATTGCCCCCTTGTTAAAAAATAACCTAACTGTGGTGTATCACACCTGAGTTCAATTTCCGTAGCCACCCCAGGCCTGATTACTGCCACACCTGTTTCAATCAAGAAATCACTTAAATAGGAGCTGCCTGACACAGAGAAGTAGATCAAAAGCTAGACATCATGCCAAGATCCAAAGAAATTCAGGAACAAATGAGAACAGATGTAATTGAGATCTATCAGTCTGGTAAAGGTTATAAAGCCATTTCTAAAGCTTTGGGACTCCAGCGAACCACAGTGAGAGCCATTATCCACATATGGTAAAAACATGGAACAAACCACTGTTAAGCAAAAAGAACATTAGGGCTCATCTCAATTTTGCTAAGAAACATCTCAATGATTGCCAAGACTTTTGGGAAAATAACTTGTGGACTGATGAGACAAAAGTTGGAATTTTTTGAAGGCAAATGTCCCGTTACATCTGGCGTAAAAGGAACACAGCATTTCAGAAAAAGAACATCATACCAACAGTAAAATATGGTGATGGTAGTGTGATGATCTGGGGTTGTTTTGCTGCTTCAGGACCTGGAAGGCTTGCTGTGATAGATGGAACCATGAATTCTACTGTCTACCAAAAAATCCTGAAGGAGAATGTCCGGCCATCTGTTCGTCAACTCAAGCTGAAGCGATCTTGGGTGCTGCAACAGAACAATGACCCAAAACACACCAGCAAACCCACCTCTGAATGGCTGAAGAAAAACAAAATGAAGACTTTGGAGTGGCCTAGTCAAAGTCCTGACCTGAATCCAATTGAGATGCTATGGCATGACCTTAAAAAGGCGGTTCATGGTAGAAAACCCTCAAATAAAGCTGAATTACAACAATTCTGCAAAGATGAGTGGGCCAAAATTCCTCCAGAGCGCTGTAAAGACTCATTGCAAGTTATGCAAGCGCTTGATTGCAGTTATTGCTGCTAAGGGTGGCCGACCAGTTATTAGGTTCAGGGGCAATTACTTTTTCACACAGGGCCATGTAGGTTTGGATTTTTTCTCCTAAATAATAAAAACCATCATTTAAAAACTGCATTTTGTGTTTACTTGCGTTATATTTGACTAATGGTTAAATGTGTTTGATGATCAGAAACATTTTGTGTGACAAACATGCAAAAGAATAAGAAATCAGGAAGGGGGCAAATAGTTTTTCACACCACTGTACTTACTACAGCTGCCACGGTAGCGTAATGGTATCAGCTGCTGACTAGTATTTAAAAGGTCATGAGTTCGATCCCACACGATTCAGTTTTGAGAAGTAAACTGCTCTTATTCTTACTATTTTAGAATAAAAACATGCATTTGATTTCAGTGTGTAACAGCCAATGTAATTTATGATACTTGTAAAGGTTAGGTTTTTTTTATTCACTTTTCATTCTCTCAGTCGTGTTCAGGATCCTTCCCTACCTCCCCCCCTACCCCCCATCTGAGAATGCTGTTTTCACATAAAGCGTACTTGTGACTGCATTCTCGTACCAATGCTTGAGAACTGAAGTGCCTGCGTGGACTTTTCGTGGCATTACACGTCTATTTTTTGAGCATGCCAGTGTCGCTCAAACACAGGAACATATGTTGGTGTGCAAGTATAACAAAACAAGTGCACTTTTATTCTAGACTATAAGTGAAGAAAAAATAAAGCAAGTTACAGTAGGCGGTTGATACGACAGCTTGCGTGGTGCAATGCTAAGAACTGATGATTTCCGATCCGTGCTATATAAAATCATCACATTCAAATATTAACAATTCCCACATACCCTTCCTACATTCACGACATGTGTACTTGTTGCAGTGTACACATCTCTCTGTGCTATGGTTCCTATTACACTGAATGAGCACCTGACATTGTACTTCCTTCCCTATATACTGTAAATAACATTATAGTATAGCGCGTCTCCAAATAAATCACATTTGAGCTATAGTGCGTCTCCAAATAAAACATTTGAGTTATAGCGTGTCTTTATGTGAAAATAGCATTGTCAGATTGGGGGTATCGTGAACGTGACTGAGAGAATGGAACTGAATTTAAAAAAAAAAAGCTAACCTTTACAATTATCATGCATTTACACTGGCTCTTACAGACTGACTGAAATCAAATGTATGTTTTTATTCTAAAATAGTTCAGTACATGCAATATTATTTGAAAACGAACAGTGTCAGATCGGGTTTGAATACACGCTGACGCTGTTACAGAAGGAGTCAGCTTATTCAGTGCAGCTGTTTCAACGCACAGTACATGCAATATTATTTGAAAACGAACAGCGTCAGATCAGGCGCATATTCAAACCGATCTGGCGGTGTTGTTTCAAATAATATTGCATTAATCTGATGATGTTTTTACATATATTGTCTCTTTCATTCATCTTGTGGTTTGTAATCAGTAACCGCGTGTTTTTTTCCCCGATCTTGCCAGTTCGCACATGTTTCTGTATGGTGGTGTTTCTTTTGTACTCCAGGACATGCAGAGGACAGAATAGTACAGAGCAGTAAGTTCAGCGCTATATGCAATCAGACAGACAGACAGACAGGCAGAGAAGGCACTAGATACATAAATAAACAGGGAAGGCACTGTATAATAGATATATAAAAAAACAGCTAAGGGGATAGATATACAGTAATCCCTCCTCGATCGCGGGGGTTGCGTTCCGGATGTGATAGGTGAAAATCCGCGAAGTAGAAACCATATGTTTCTATGGTTATTTTTATATATTTTAAGCCCTTATAAACTCTCCCACACTGTTTATAAATATTCCCCGCAGAGTTGTACAGCATAATCTCTTTGTATTCTCTTAGATATTAGGTAAGATTCATTGAAATTATGTATATAAACACACTGTTTATATACAGTAAAACCTAAATATTATTTTAAAGATATTGAGTGTCTCCGATATCACATGTTACAGCCATTACGATAGACATGCCACCAGCAATAAATACGTACAATGCAAGAAAAATAGTATACAGTAAATGTGTGTGTACAGTGACACTAAACGTACGTACATGTACTAAGTACTGTAAGTAGAAAATTAATTATGGTTACTCACCAACAATGACACGATGACTTGTCCGATAACAATGAGTTTTATTTTACTGCACAACAAAGGAGAGCGTTACAGCCCTTAAAGGAGCCACTTCAGGCGATTGTGTAGCACTGCCGTTGTTCTTCTTCTGGCAGTCTTCAATCCAAATCCCTAAAGCAGATTCCATCCAGACTACTGCCTTATTACATCCACTTACAACTTGTTTTGCACCCTGGTTAAAAGGACACTGCGGCCGTAGATCTTATATTCCTTTCCTACTTTTTAAATAAAAAGAATCGTAGCCTTCAACAAATCCAAAACGTTTACCTTTTCGGCAATCGTTAACATCTTCCGTTTGCGCTTGGGCACGGTCCTGAAGCAGTAGCAGATCGTTTTGGAGCCATAATGAAGGGCTTGACTATGCACAAAGATAAACACAAAAGAGCACAACTCTTTACACAGCGAAACACGTTGATGCTAAATGAGCGAGACGAGACTTCCTGGTTAACACTGCATTCAGCAAGCAGGAACTTAACTGCGTGCTCTGATTGGTTAGCTTCTCAGTCAGGAGAACTTAACTGCGTGCTCTGATTGGTTAGCTTCTCAGTCATCCGCCAGTAGCGTCCCTTGTATGTAATCAACTGGGCAAACCAACTGAGGAAGCATGTACAGGTAGTAAAAAGACACATTGTCCGCAGAACCCGCGAAGCAGCGAAAAATCTGCGTTATATATTTAGTTATGCTTTCATATAAAATCCACGATAGAGCGAAACCGCGAAAGTCAAAGCGCGATATAGCGAGGGATTACTGTATAGATAGGTAGGAAGGAAAGGCACTATATGATAGGCAGACAGGGAAGCTCCTATATAATAATAAAATTACTGTTATTACTATATAGATAGACAGGGAGTTCAGGCAGGCAGAACGGCGAAGGTTAAAAATAAATAAATTTTCTCCCCAGTGGGGAATCGAACTCGGATCTCTTGAAGTACAGCAAGTCTACTGTGCTCTAAGTGACGAAATCTTACCAGTACGCCACGGAAGCTGTTGTAAAAGTCTTGAACCTTTTATGAAAGTGTTTATTTGCTCTTTGGCTGTCAGGCTTCACACATTTTATAGTTTATGTCTACATTTTGTAACAATTAACATTGTGTTTACACAGATCACTGTAGAAACGGACACACATGAAATGCGTATGTTCCAAATAACAATCTATTATTTCCACTCTAAAACTCCACTTCACTCCAAGATAATAGAGGCATGAGCTCGGAGAAGTTCGTGCACATTCTGAGTCGGTGGGGGGGATGGAATAGCCGGCTGCTTGCAGTTTGTTTTTATCGGCACATTTACAGGACAAAGGAGGCTGGCGGAGAGGTGAGAATGGTTTTAAGAAGCGATTTAAGGTGGGACGGAGTTTTTTCGTAGGCTCTGGTAATTCTAGTGTTAAAAATAAGCCCAGTGCATTCTTTAACTGCCTTCTCGTGCTCTCTCTCTCTCGCTCGGTCTCTCGCTGCACAGGGAATCATGCGGAAAATATTGGCACGTACGAACCGGAAGGGAAACTGGCTTGTTCGTCACCCGAGTGTGTGGTCATGAACAGATGCAAAAGTTTGGCAAACTTTTTGGTCATAACCGGATTTGTACGTGGTCTGAGACATTCATGACCCGAGGTTCCTCTGTATATGTCAAATATTTTATGGAAAAAAATGGTTTCTAAAGTCTCCAATAAGTAATCATGAGCATCTAGATTCATGAGTTAATATGTATAGCATTGCATTATTGCTGCAAACACTGCCACTTAGTAATCTTATTTTTTTCTTCATACTAATTCAGGAAACTGTTTTTCCATAAGAGTTGGTTAGGGAGAAAGACATTGTTTGCACAACACATTTTGAGTAGTGTGCCTCAAGCATTTGCACATGGATGGCTTTTGTTGTTTTCTGGAAGTATATCTAATAATTTTGGTCATGAGGGGACTGGTGCCATTGCAAATTCTATGACATGTTTGCAAAATACCCTCTTGAAAATTAGGTAATATTAAATATATACAGACTCTAAAACTAATGATGTTTTAGAAATAAGTTCCAATGTTATCCTGAACGAGAAAAGAATGTTGTAGCCAGTCCCTAGACATCTCCTTATAGCAGGATTATACAAATAAAAGAGATGAAACTTGGTAAGCAGTAATTAATTAAAACAAAAAGTACTACTTCTGTACAAGTAAAATACCTGTTGGGTACTACTGGTTTGACTTTGTATCGAATGAGTGGTTGCTTACAGTGTCCCAAATGAGGCACATTACCTGCATTGTGAGGGAGCATCAGTTACGGCACTACGGCCATGTAGCATGATCCCCCAAGGGTGATCCAGCTCTCAGGATCCTCATTGTTGAGGGCCTGAGCAACTGGACCAGGCCAAGGGGACGCCCATTTTAACACCTGGCTGCGGCAGACAGATGATCATTTCTGGAAGGTGGGACTGGATCATGTGTCTGCTTGGAGGGTTGCCAACCAGGATCCCAAGCTGTTTCGCCGTGTGGTAGGTGTGGGAACGCGCTGTACCAGCCCATACCCTCTGTCCTGAACTGACCTGGTACACATGGAGAAAATATTGAAGAAGTGCAAGAATGAGCAAATAAACGAAAAAGGTCTAAATTAGCATAAGCCTCCCTAATTTGGGTTGTTGATGAGAAATGTAATGATTTACTTCATGAGGTAAAAGTATGTAATAGATAAGAATAGTGTCAAATATTTCAAATATTAAAACGTATGCTTCAATTGTTTAAAATCTAAATATTCTTGATAGAAATGTCATTTTTCCCCCACTGATACAAGTCCATAGAGAGTCTGATCCCTCGTAAAAGATGAAAAGTAAAATATTCATAATCAGTGACTTTGAAATAGTCTAAAATGACATCCCACACGTTTCTGTTTGAAATTTGTCATTTTTAAACACTGGAGATCGCTCTTAAAGGTCTAGGACCACCAGCAAAAAATCTAATATTAAGTATATTATCATATTCATTATAAGCAACCACAAAGTAGTATTATGCTGCACTCAACCTGCCTTTGTTACTGGTCCCTATTTTTTCAAAGTTTTGTGAATAGGAGTTACTTTGATCTCTCATAACCACTGTGGTTGGTTGATGTGGCAACAACAACATTTATTTATATAGCACATTTTCATACAAGAAAAAATGTAGTTCAAAGTGCTTTACAAAATGAAGAATAGAAAAATAGAAGACACAATAAAAAATAAAAATAAGTCAACATTAATTAACATCGAATAAGAGTAAGGTTCAATGGCCAGGGTGGACAGAAAAAACAAAAAAAAAAACTCCAGACGGCTGGAGAAAAAAATCAAATCTGCAGGGATTCCAGACAAAGAGACCACCCAATCCCCTCTGGGCAATCTACCTAACATAAATGAAACAGTCCTCTTTGTATTTAGGGTTGTCATGGAAGGACTTGATGATGATGGTCACGTAGACTTCTGGCTTTCAGTCCATCAATGTTGGAGCATCATGATGCTTTGAGTAGGTGGTGGTGGCGCAGGCCACCACCACAAAGAAACCGGAAAAAGAAACAGAAGAGAGAGTTGGGGTCAGTACGGATTTTAGAGCCACCATGAATAGTAGTTATGATGAATTGAACATACAGAGTATCAGGATTAAGTTAAAGTGAAGTTAGGAGAAAGCCATGTTAAAGTAATGTGTTTTCAGCAGTTTTTTAAAGTGCTCCACTGTATTAGCCTGGCGAATTCCTATTGGCAGGCTATTCCAGATTTTAGGTGCATAACAGCAGAAGGCCGCCTCACCACTTCTTTTAAGTTTAGCGTTTGGAATTGTAAGGAGACACTCATTTGAGGATCTAAGGTTACGATTTGGAATATAGGGTGTCAGACATTTCGATATATAGGATGGAGCGAGATTATTTAAGGCTTTATAAACCATAAGCAGAATTTTAAAGTCAATCCTGAATGACACAGGTAACCAGTGTAGTGACATCAAAACTGGAGAGATGTGCTCGGATTTTCTTTTCCTAGTTAGGATTTTAGCAGCTGCATTCTGCACTCGTTGCAAATGATTTATGTCTTTTTTGGGTAGTCCTGAGAGAAGTGCATTACAGTAATCTAGTCGACTGAAAACAGAAGCTTGAATTAATTTCTCAGCATCGTTCAATGTCATATAAGAGGTCTAACTTTTGCTATGTTTCTTAAGTGAAACAATGCTGTCCTAGTGGTCTGATGAATATGTGATTTAAAATTCAGATTACAGTCAACAGTTTTTTAAGCATATAGATTGAGAAGAGCAGCGGACCCAGGATAGAGCCTTGTGGAACACCATATAGAATATCATATGTCTTTGAGATGTGATTACCACAACTCACAAAGAATTTTCTCCCTGCCAGGTAGGATTCAAACCAATTTAAGACATTGCCAGAGAGGCCCACCCATTGACTAAGGTGATTTCTAAGAATATTGTGATCAATGGCGTCAAATGTGGCACTCAGATCGAGGAGGATGAGAACAGATGAATGGCCTCCGTCTGCATTTACCCGCAAGTCATTTACTACTTTAACGAGTGCAGTTTCTGTGCTGTGATTTGTTCTGAAACCTGACTGAAATTTATCGAGAATAGCATGTTTATTGAGGTGGTCATTTAACTGCATAATGACTGCCTTCTTTTACTTAAGAAGGGCAGGTTAGAGATGGGTCTAAAATTTTCAAAAGCAGAGGGGTCAAGATTATTTTTCTTGAGCAGGGATTTAACTACAGCAGTCTTAAGACAGTCTGGGAAGACCCCCGTATCTAATGATGAATTTACTATGTCAAGAATATTGTCAATTAGCACGCCTGATGCTTCTTTGAAAAATCTTGTTGGTATTGGGTCAAGGACGCAGATGGAGGGTTTCAGTTGAGAGATTATACTATGTAATTCAGGTAAATCTATCCTGGTGAAAGAATTTAATTTGTTTATAATGGAGTACCGGGGCTTTGGAGGTTCTGCAGTGTTGGGGAGATATACTATGTTATCTCTAATATCATTAATTTTTTGATTGAAAAATACAGCAATGTTCTCACAGGTTTCACTGGAAGTATTCTGGGGCATTCCTTTGTGTTACCTGGGTTTAACAGACGATCAATTGTAGAAAATAATACTCTGGGATTACTAGCATTGTTATTTATAATCTTAGAGAAATAGCAGTGCCTCTCAAGACGGACTGTGTTATTGTATTCTGTTATTTTAACCTTCAATATCTCATAATGGATAATTTAGTTTTTCTCCATTTACGCTCAGCTCTACGACATGTTGTTTTTAAATCAAACACTCTTTGGGTCTTCCATGGAATAACAATATTAGAAGATTTTTTAACTGTCTTTTCAGGCGCAACTATGTCAACAAAAGCTCTTACTTTAGAATTAAAGTTTTCCACTTTACTATTTACATTATCCTCGCTATTATAGTTGGCACTATAAACGGACTGATTGCTTAGAATGTTTGTAAGTTTTAAAGCTGCTGATGAGTCAAAGAAGCGTTTTTTAACAATATGCTTCTCATGAACGTTTTCTATCATTATTTCTATATTAAATAGTAGAAGGAAATGGTCTGATAGACCGATATCAATGACCTGCTTTATATCAACTTTTAGTCCTTTAGTAATCACTAAGTCTAACGTATGACCTGCTTTATGTGTAGGCTGATTTAACGAGCTGTCTCAAATCAAAAGAGTCCAGGAGGTTCATGAATTCTTTTACTTTTTGGTCACACTGATTGTCGATATGAAAGTTAAAGTCGCCGACTATTAAGAGTGTGTCATAGTTCGTAATTAAAATTGACATTAAGTCAGAGAATTCCTCAAAGAAAGACACGTTATATTTCGGAGGTCTATACACGGATAATACTAGAACGTGAGAATCTCCATGAATAACAACTGCGAGATACTCAAAGGACTTAAATTTACCAAAACTAACATCTTTACATTTTAATTGGCTCAAGTAAATGTTTGCCAAGCTGCCCCCCTTTTTTCCCTGGCGATCTGCACGAATAAAACTGTAATCCAGAGGCGCAGATTCGATTAAAACAGCCGCACCGTCTGAGTTAAGCCACGTTTCACTTAGTGCAATAAAATCAATGTTTCTATCAATAATAAGATCGTTTATAAAAAATGTCTTGTTAGTTAAAGCTCTAACATTTAATAGTGCCATATTTAATGATCCGGAGGGGCAGAGCTGAATTCTATGCACGTTATTGCTATTTGGACCAAAAAAAAAAAAAAAAGTTATTTTTGTTAACGCCACTCTGTGTGTATTTTTTATGTAATCTACAATCTGTTTTTATAGTTTTAATGCATTGTTGATCTAAAGTAGTAATTGCAATGAAATTATTGGTGTTTATGCCGCACTGCCTAGATTTTTTACGTGCATTTAGATTGGTTATTAGATTATTAATGTTGTGCACTTTTATGGAAGACTGTGTTAAGCCAGCAAAGCAGTAGCATTACGGAAGGGGTTTAAAGTAGAAATAGACAGTCAAGATAGACGAATTACCTTAGCGATGTTTTCAGAGAGTACCTGGGCGCCAAATCTATTCGGATGCCGTCCATCCCGCTTGAAGAAGCGCGGCCTTTCCCAAAAAAGGTCCCAGTTGTCAATAAACCCGATGTCTTGAGTCTCGCAGAAGCCTCTCAGCCAGTTGTTTAAACCCAGCAGATGACTGTAGTATTCATTTGATCGTCTGACGAGAGGTAGTGGACCCGAGATGAAACACAACTTCAAGTCCTTCTAATTAGAACTTAAAGATGTGTTTTTTTTTGTAGTTCTCTTAGACTTGCCTCGGATGTTAGGGTATTTATACTTAGACTTGGCTCTTGGTCTAATGAAATATTTTTTAGTCTCGATCCAGTCCAGCTGCTTGTACAGAGTAATGGGGATTGTGGAAGAGAGGGGAAAAAGAGAGTGTAGGCAGGGTAGAATGGTTGGAGAAGAGTGTCAGGAGTAATTTGTGACAGACGGGTATCAGCAAGAGTGAAAGGAAAGGTCTAAAGCAGTGGTCCCCAACCTTTTTGACACCAAGGACCGCTTTACTAGAAGCTAATTTTTCCAGGGACTGGGGGGGGGGGATTTTTAGGGACAGGTTTGTAGGGCAGTTTTATACACAATTTACATTACATTTCTATTATTATTAAGTTATAATATCGTAGTAGAAATTATACAGCTTACCATAATGCAGAATCAGTGGGAGCCCTGAACTTGCTTTCCTGCAACCAGAATATCCCATTTGGGGACGATGGAAGACAGTGACACGTGAAGTGTGTTGCTTATGTTCAGTCTACTCCGTAATCTCGTTTTGGTTGCTGTCACTGCAGAAAACACTGCCTGACAAATGTAGGATGTTGGAAATGAAAGCAGCTTCAATAGTTTCTTTCGTGTTAATTTTAATCTCCTCCTGCCTACAAGCCTATGCTGATGAGAATTTTTCTCAGCATTTCCTTGTGATAATACACTTTCAGGGTGCGAATGATGCCCAAACCCAATGGCTGAAGCACTGCAGTGCAATTGGGCGGGAGGAATTCAGCGCGAACATTATCTGAATGTGGAAGTATGTTGTGGGAAGCACAGTTATCGTATAATAATCCTATTTGTCTTCTTCATATTGTTTCTGAACTGTTTTGGGATCCCCCCACCCAACGGGAACGTCACACTGAAGTGCATCCCGAAGCGTGATTGCAGCATCTGTGTAAGATTGTTTGTCCATTGCCGGGGCAGGGAAACCGCAGGCTCACAGCGTGTTGTCCCGTTGACAGAGGTCCCAAAAGAGTTTAAAAACAACATGTTTTCTTGAAAGAGAGCTGCATTAATAGGAATGTTTCTTGAAGGAGCATCACTGAACCACATAAAAATGGCTTTTTAGACATTTATATTTCAAAAATATATTGTTGTTTGTGCTTGTTTTTTTTTTTTTTTAGTAAAATATTTGTCAAAAGGAAAGCACCCTGGATCATTTTCAGTGTCCTAGAACTTTTTTAGACTGCATACAAATAACAAGTAAAAATTCCGTATTTACTTGTACTGTTGATGCTTAAGTAAACATATATTGGATAATTTAAAACTTATACTTGAGTAGTTTTCTCATTCACAACTTTTATTTGAGTCATTTTCTGGAAAGGTATCTCTACTTTTACTCAAGTATGGCTGTTTGGTATTTTATACAACACTGGCCAGGCAAACTGCACCTGCAACCTCACATCTGATCATTTAAAAACAAGAGAATTACACTTAAGTGTGAATTGGGGTAATACTTCACAAGTGTTTATGACTTTGAATTTTTGTTAGACATAAAACTGTTGATAATTTAAATTTACCAAGTCCTGCCCATTGCAGAAGTTGTAGAATAACAGCATGAAGGAAGTGTGGGATGGGATGAAGATCATTACTGGCTGCAGCTCGAAGCTGGGTGCTACCATCGAGAGAGACGTGGAGAGAGCAAACCAAATGAACAACTTCTTTAACAGGTTTGACCACCCTAACCCACTCTGACCTCGGAGTACTGCATCCTTCAACCATCCTTCTGCTGATACCAGCATAGGAGAGACATCCCCATCCACAATTACAGCAGCGCAGAGAGCTGAGGAGACTTCGTGCCAGCAAAGCAGCGGGTCCAGATGGAGTATCGCCACGACTGCTGAAGGCCTGTGCACTGGAACTGGGGAGAGTCCCAAGGCTTTGGAAAACATCTTGTATCACCCCAGTACCAAAGGTATCACGTCCTAGTGAGCTGAATGATTTCCGGCCTGCCGCTCTGACATCACATTTGATGAAGACCATGGAGCAGCTGCTGCTTCACCACCTGAGGCCACAAGTCCACCACGCCCTCGATCCTCTGCAGTTCGCATACCGGGAGAAGGTGGGAGCGGAGGATGCCATCATGTATATGTTACACCGATCCCTCTCCCACTTGGACAAAGGCAGTGGTGCTGTAAGAATTATGTTTTTGGACTTCTCTAGTGCCTTCAACACCATCCAACCTCCGCTCCTTAGGGACAAGCTGACAGAAATGGGAGTAGATTCACACCTGGTGGCATGGATCGTGGACTATCTTACAGATAGACCTCAGTATGTGTGTCTCGGGAACTGCAGGTCTGACATTGTGGTCAGCAACACAGGAGCACCGCAAGGGACTGTACTTTCTCCGGTCCTGTTCAGCCTATATACATCAGACTTCCAATACGACTCGGAGTCCTGCCACGTGCAAAAGTTTGCTGATGATACTGCTATTGTGGGCAGGAGGAGGAGTATAGGAAGCTAATCAAAAACTTTGTTAAATGGTGTCACTCAAACCACTTACACCTGAACACCAGCAAGACCAAGGAACTGGTAGTGGATTTTAGGAGGCCCAGGCCCCTCATGGACCCCGTGATCATCAGAGGAGACTGTGTGCAGAGGGTGCAAACCTGTAAATATTTGGGAGTGCAGCTGGATGATAAATTGGACTGGACTGCCAATACTGATGCACTGTGTAAGAAATGTCTGAGCCGACTATACTTCCTTAGAAGGTTGGCGTCCTTCAACATCTGCAATAAGATGCTGCAGATGTTCTACCAGACGGTTGTGGCGAGTGCCCTCTTCTACGCGGTGGTGTGCTGGGGAGGCAGCATAATGATGAAGGACGCCTCACACCTGGACAAACTTGTTAGGAAGGCAGGCCCTATTGTATAAATGAAGCTGAACAGTTTAACATCTGTGGCAGAGCGACGGGCACTAAGCAAGCTCCTGTCAATCATGGAGAATCCACTGCATCCACTGAACAGTGTCATCTCCAGGCAGAGGAGTAGCTTCAGTGACAGACTGCTGTCAATGTTTTGCTCCACTGAAAGACTGAGGAGAGCGTTCCTCCCCCACACTATGCGACTCTTCAATTCCACCCGGTGGAGTAATTGCTAACATTATTCAAAGTTATTGTCTGCTTTTACATGTATTTTTATTACTCTTTAATTTTTTTTGTATCAGTATACTGCTGCTGGATTATGTGAATTTCCCTTTGGGATTGATAAAGTATCTATCTATCATCTATCTAGAAGACAGGTCTCTTGAACTGTCCCTAAAAGCATACCAGGTTAATCTGTCCTTCCATTTCTACAACTGTGGCTTTTTTATTTCTAATAAACACAGTCACTGCACCTGTAGTTTGTTTGGATTGAATAGTCCAATTCTTCTTTGGATTTCCATATTGGAAAAACTTGCACATCAACAATATTAGGTGGATTCAAAAATGTTTTGGCTAACTAGCTATGAACTAGTGTCCATCACTACGCAGATTATTAAGTCATGAACTTTGTGTTTTTTTTAATTTTTTATTTAAATAAAGCAATGTTCCAAGAATTCTATCTCCTATGCAGACTTCAGTTAACAAAGTTCTGGTTCTGAATATTGTGCTTGAAAAATAAATTGTAAGAAGTCATGTCCTATTGTTTGTCGTGTGCAACCAGGAACATCTTCAGTTTTGTAAAGGACACTGACACAAACGCATTACCTACAATGAGGAAAATTCATTGAACATATTGGACAAGAATACCTGAATTATTAAGAAAACCTGTATAGAGCAGGTACCATGTATTTTAAAAGACTAATACATTGCTTTATGGGCTAACATGAATGCGGTATTTTTCAGTGTTGTGTTTATAGTGTTGTAGCCTGTTACTCGGTATTTCCCGACATAGAGAATATAAGTGGTACACCACAGATGATGTGTGATGCATTACAATTAAGTCTGATGTTGAGTAGTCCATGAAAATGTTAAGTTTCAGTTTGACTTGATGTGACAGTTCATAACACTCTTCGTAAGGCTGGGAATTACATATAATTCCATATTTCTAAACAGCGTTGTGTAATGGCAGGTGAAAACTCATACTTGAAATAAATCATGTGGCCTAATTTGATCTGATATTGTTATTTTAATCTGTGCTTTTATTTTAACTTGGTCTTGACTCCATCTTAATTAGTTGCAGTCTTGGACTTCTGGACTTAATAAAGGTAGACTTGATTGCAGTTCTACTTACCTGTTCAGTTCATTTATGCTTAAAACATTTATTGGTTTACTCTTCATCCTGAGGGAGTAATTTTCACAAAATGTGACCTAGTAATTGACTAAAAATGAAGGGAAAGTCATACTTTTCTCAGTATTTTGTAAGAGTGCAGATGCAAAGACTAAAATTGTGAAGTTGAACTTTGGTAAGGCAAAGAACTGATGCGGCAAAGTCTAAGGAAGATAGACTGGGATAAGCTTTTAAGTGTGGAGACAGTTGATGAGCAGTGGAACAGGTTTAAAAATGTTTTACATGTAATGCAGGACAGGTACATACCTAAATTTGGAATTAATGGGAAGTTTAAAAAACCTCCACAGTGGATTAGTAAAGACTTAAAAAAGAAGCTGCAAAGGAAAAAAAACTGCTTTATAAGGCATACAAGACTAATGACTGCAAAGTGAATCGTAGAGCGTATGAGAACATGAGAGCAACCATTAAGAAGGATATCAGGGAGGCTAAAAAACAGTTGGATAGAAATATAACAGATAAGGTTAAAGAAGACCCTAAGAGATTCTTTCAGTATTTTAGTAGTAAAACAACAGTCAAGGAGGAGGTGAAGCACATCAGAAATAGTAAAGGGGAATTAAAATATAGCGGATACCCTAAACTTACATTTTTCTGAGGTCTTCACAAGTGACCAAGTGGATAATCTCCCAGAGGTAAACGGAACTACTAAGGAGGTACTGAGGGAGCTGGAAATTGTAGAGGGCGCTCAGATTAAACAGGAAGAAATCAAACATATCACCGGGACCAGATAATATTTACACTTGAATTCTTAGGGAGGCTAGAGAGTATATAGTGTATATAAACCCTTGACACATATTTTTAGGAAGTTACTGAGCACGGGAGAGATTCCAAAGGACAAGAAAATGGAAAATATCATCCCATTATATAAGGGTGACAGGGCAGATCCAAGCAACTATAGGCCGTTAATCTTAACATGCATCACAGGAAAATTAATGGAAGGAATTATTAAGGATAAGATTGAGTAACATCTGGCGAGGACAGGAGTTATTAGGGACAGTCAGCATGGGTTCAGAAGAAGGAGTTCTTACTAACATGCTAGATATGAGGAGGCAACAAAAGTATATGATTAAAATGGAGCATTTGATATTATTTATCTTGACTTTCAGAAAGCATTTGATAAGGTGCCACATGAGAGGTAGGGCATCAAACTAAAAGAAGTGGGAGTTCAGGGTGATGTTTGTAAATAGGTGCAGAATTAGCTCAGACACAGGAAGCAGAGGGTGATGGTGCAAGGAACCTCATCAGAATTGGCTGATGGGTTCAGTGTTGGGGCCACTGCTGTTTTTAATATAGAGTATATACAAGATTTAGATATGAATATAAGTAACAAGCTTTTTTAAGTTTGCAGATGATACCAAGTAGGTGGATTGGCAGATAATTTGGAATCCATTAAATCATTACAGAAGGACTTGGACATCATACAGGCTTGGGCAGATTTGTGTCAGTTGAAATTTAATGTCAGTAAATGTAAAGTGTTACACAAGGAAGTAAAAATGTTAGGTTTGAATACACAATGGGAGGTCTGAAAATCGAGAATACACCTTATGAGAAGGATTTAGGAGTCATACTAGGCTCTATGTAGTCAACTTCCCAACAATGATCAGAAGCCATTAAGGTGGCAAACAGAATGTTAGGTTATATAGCACCAATGTATGGATTACAACTCCAAGGAGGTTATTCTCAAGCTTTATAATGCACTGGTGATGCCTCATCTCGAGTACTATGTGCAGTTTTGGTCTCTATGCTACAAAAAGGACATAGCAGCGCTAGAAAAGGTTCAGAGAAGAGCGACAAGGCTGATTCCATGGCTAAAGGGAATGAATTATGAACAGATTAAAAGAGCTGAACCTTTTCAGTTTAAACAAAAGAAGATTGAGAGGTGACATAATTGAAGTTTTTAAAATTTTGAAAGGAATTAGTACAGTGGATTGAGACTGTTATTTTAAAATTAGTTAATCAAGAACACAGGGACACTGTTGGAACATGTTAAGGGTAAATTTCGCAAAAATATTAGGAAGTTTTTCTTTACACAGAGAACCACAAACACTTGGAATAAGCTACCAAGTAGTGTGGTAGACAGTAAAACTTTAGAAACTTTCAAAACTTGACTTGTTTTTTTAGAAGAACTAAGTAGATAGGACTGGTGAGCTTTGTTGGGCTGAATTGCCTGTTCTCGTCTAGATTGTTCTAATGTTCTAATTACTGCATGTCACTCTCAAATTTTACTTAGTAAGCTGGAGCACGTCTGCTTTAGTCAGCTGCAGTAGTGCCACTAATGCCTTTGGTCTTTTTTCGCAGGGTGTACTGTAAATGAATAGAGACATTGCTCTTAGATAATAAAACTGTTTTTCTAAATATTAGTATTTTTTCCCAACAGGGTTTAGAAGTTGAGCTCCCTCCTGTGCTTGCTTATACTGATCTTATCCTGCCAAAGGCAGGAAAACTATTTTCTGTGGTAGTACATCACATGGTGACCCCGAATGAGGTATGTAGAAAGTCTTATTTAATGTGTAGGAATTTTGGGTAGGTTTGATAATACAAATACTGTATTTACAGATTATTGATTAATTTCTTGAAATCATAAATTGTATAATTCATTGTTTTATTGTATATTAACAAGAAAGATTGTTATGTTGCACTTCTCACACGACGAAGATCAAGTCCCTGGTTGATAAATGAATTACATGGTTTTAATTTTCATTGTGTCTGTTTACTTTAAATATATCAAATATTTAGCAGCATTTCACAGTTTATTTCTTCTTGGACTATTAATCATTCAGAGTTTCATTTTCTATAGCACGTTTCCTGTTTAAGATTGCAGTATAGCCTTCTAGTCAGCACTCACAAAAGGTTACGTTATTGCGTAAAGAAATCCCAAGTCGTCCTATGTCATCTGAAATGTTTACTCCTGCCAGTAGGCCCTGAATCATTTTAAAGCTGTCTATGTCAAACATACTTTTCACATGGTATCCTCACCAGAAAACACACACATTCAGATATTATCTTTCTAAAATGCCAAATTCATCCATTATCACAAATAATGATTCCCACAGACCTACAGAATAAGGTATTTTTGGCCACTCATTTAAGAAATCTAATTCACTTACTATGTATACCTAACAACCATTGAGAGTTTTTTTCAAGGATTTAGCCACAAATTCACTACTGTGGTCTGTAAGAATCTGCTGCACTGTTGCTTCTATGTGTATAAGTATACTTATTTGTAAACACAAAATCTTGAGATACTTAAACTTTTCCATTTAGTATAACTGACCCTAATCCCCAAACCAATTTACCCCAAACACTCCTTCAAGAAAACGACATTCCACTGCCTTCTGGGAGAGAAACATTATTTTAAATTCAAGTTTGGTAATCTTGACTGCTTCATACTCCACTATGAACCATTTTAGTGCACTCCAAGAAAACGGTAAGTTGATACAGAACATCATACTTTGTTTACAGTAGCCATGCAACAATATGATCCATGTGCAATATCACAAATATAATATATGATCTTGTATACAACCTTAAATTCTGTGTATGAAAATCACAACCTGTTAGAATTTTACAGATCATATATCTCATTTCCCTAAGATCAAACTCAATATACAATATCAGACTTACTGTCACAAATATGGACACATCTCATTTTACACAACCATCTGGTGATTGGTTGATGGGATCAGTTCATCACTCATTACATGAGTTTTCAAAATCTATAACCACAAATCTGCATATAAAGATAAAATTAACCTACTTAACATTCTGTTGAAACCAGGCATCCACCACACCCATTTCTTCCAGTTGGGGCCGCAAATAGTTCTCTAGCATTTCAGTGTAACGTTCTGAAGTAACGGTGACCATTGCTCCCCCCTCCTCAAAAAAGCATGGGCTTACAATGACAAATTCTGCAACGATGCACCAAACTGTAACACACTAACTGTGCAGGGGTCTCTGATGAAATTCACGAGGGTTGGTTTCAGCCCAATAGCACAAGTTTTGCTTATTTTCGCAACCATTCAAATGGAAATGTGCCTTGTCACTGCACGTGATGATGGCATCTCAATGAGCGGTTTGCAGAATGTTCATGCACAACTCTCTACACTTCTACCAGTCTGTCTCAGTGAGTTCTTTTTCATTGATGGAAAGTTATGTTCTTACTCTTGACTGTATAAATACACGGCTGGGCAATATGGATTTAAATTGATATTGTGATTATTTTGATCAAAAATATTTTCTCACAATGATGATATGAAATATTAACAAGTCTTTTTATCAAAATTTAATGACTTCATGAATAGTCATGCCTCAAAGAAACATCTCAAATAACATTTTTTCCCAACCATTTTTGTTTTATGTCTCTTCTAGTTCTTTTTGAATTTTTATTGTATGTATTCCATTTAACACCTTGCCTGCCATCAGTGTCTGCCAGCCAGTAAACATTACTGTCTTTGTTTGACTGCTTTATATAAGGAAAGACAAAGCTGTTTATTCATTACTGAACAAATTACAGATGATAATACATGTACATGTGTGTATTGTACATATATATTTTTATTAATTATTTCATTTGGAATGGTTCCAAAGTATGTATTTGCATACAAGGGCTTTTCCTGACTCCAGTTATTGATTCACAGAATAGTGCAAAGAGTGCAACAATATATATGTGTAGTCTAAAATAAATATTGAAACAGAAAATTAAATTGCACCAATAATGAGTATAATACAATAACTTTACAGTGCTTTTAACAGCTCAAGTTAAGATATTTTTAAAAATGTTATCAACCAGCTCTTGAAACAGAACTACAAAACAAATTTAACAAAAGAACCCGTAGTAAATTAATTTGCATTTATCTACAAGGCACACTGTGCTCATAAAGTACTATATGAATAAACTCTGTATCCCAAATTCTACCACATACCTTGTTTAAATGTGAATGAATGCTTTGCTTGAACATAAATATATAACTAAAGATAAACATGATAAACATTGTGAAGATGCTGGCTAATATTTTTTTACTTTGTATACTTAATGTTTGATCACAGATGCACACAACTTAGGAAAAGTTACAAATTAAACATTCCAAGGTGGTAAAGTGGTGTTACTGAAAATAGCAAGACACAAAGTACAGTATGTACACAAGGACAAAATTGATTATTAAATCAATTAAGACAGCATAACACCATAGCTTTATATAATTCGAGACATTCTCACAGTCATTAGGAAGGTCAGTTAACATGCTACACAAAAGTACAAAATCAAATTAAAATAAAATAGCAGGTAATGCAGTTTACCCCATCACTGATACAGTAACATTTAAAATTAACACACACACATACAAAAAGGCTGCTGTGTTTATTGCTGCTTATAATGTTTAAGTAGCGGAGGGGGCATAAAATGGATAATTGAGGGCTTAAGTACTGCATGCGCAGGCCTGGCCTTTTCATATGCATCAGTATGTTTTATCTTTAGATGCTATACTTCTTGAACTGTCATCACAGGAAAACCAAGTCATTTTCAAATGGCCAGTTTAACCCTACCTGTTCTAAGCACTTTGTGTTCTGATCCTCTATTTTATTTTTATTTTTTTTTTACATTCATCACTGCCATGGGTGGAGTCAACGTAAACATGCTTAAAAAGAGCAGTTAAGCCTATATGGATTTTATTTCATATTCATAAGAAGTTGTGGAAAATCATATAAAAGTGTGAACATTGTGATTTTGACTTTTACATATTTTTATTAAATATTAAATCACAAATGTAATATATTGCCCAGATATATTGTATAGTATGTATAAGAAAAGGATACAATATTATATAGTAACATTTTATGAAACACAGATTATAAACATATCAGATCAATCATATTAAACTGATTACTCACTGTACAGCAAGTCAATAGCTTAAAGCATCTGATGCATGAATTAGTTGTCAAGAGGAAGGAATTCAGTTAGAACATTAGAACAATCTAGACGAGAACAGGCCATTCAGCCCAACAAAGCTCACCAGTCCTATCCACTTGTTTCCTCCAAGAAAACATCAAGTCGAGTTTTGAAAGTCCCTAACGTCTTACTGTCTACCACACTACTTGGTAGCTTATTCCAAGTGTCTGTCTATCTTTGTGTAAAGAAAAACTTCCTAATGTTTGTGCGAAATTTACCCTTAACAAGTTTCCAACTGTGTCCCCGTGTTCTTGATGAACTCATTTTGAAATAACAGTCTTGATCCACTGTACTAATTCCCTTCATAATTTTAAACACTTCAATCATGTCACCTCTTAATCTTCTTTTGCTTAAACTGTAAAGGCTCAGCTCTTTTAATCTTTCCTCATAATTCAACCCCTGTAGACCTGGAATCAGCCTAGTCGCTCTTCTCTGGACCTTTTCTAGTGCTGCTATGTCCTTTTTGTAGCCTGGAGACCAAAACTGCACACAGTACTCAAGATGAGGCCTCACCAGTGCATTTATAAAGGTTGAGCATATCCTCCTTGGATTTGTACTCCACAGATCGTGCTATATAACCTAACATTCTGTTAGCCTTCTTAATGGCTTCTGAACACTGTTGGGAAGTTGATAGCTTAGAGTCCACTATGACTCCTAAATCCTTCTCATAAGGTGTACTCTCAATTTTTTCCACAGAATATTTATATATAGTACTGCTACCATCTACAGCTGTGTATTTTATGGTTTTATCATGAACTGTGCTCTTGAATGACTTGAAAGGCACAATTAAATAAAATGTATTGTTATTACTGGTTTTATTTTCTGTGAAAGTGCCACTGCTGTGAAACATCCTGCATTGTTCCAGTTCCAAAGATCAGCGGCACTTATGTCACACTATATGAAGATCCTTGAGAGACTGATCATGGACTATATGAGTGTTGTTTTGTTTTAGACCACCTGGACCCACTGTAGTTTGCCTATCAGATAAACTTAAATTCTATAATGTAAGGAAAGGTTGTCGCTGAGGCTTGACTGGAGTTTGAATGTATGCCATTTCAACTTTCCTCTACTCAAGTTAGTACAGTCGCATTACTGAAAATTTCAGAAACTGTACAATTGAATGTTGTGTGGTACAGGCAATTTATAACAGAGTAACACAGTATTTCTTGCTCATTTTCTCACAATCTCAAGAGTTGGACATTTTTTTGTATTCATCCCCTGACTTTTCGGTCACCTTTTCACAGAGTTCCTTGAGTTCTGTTGTATTTATTGTGTGGGTTAGGTAGGTAAATTGACTTGCTACTACAATCAATTGAAACATCTTGACAGGTGATTTCCTTTGAATTAATTAAGTGACTTCTAAAGCCAAATGGCTACACCAGTAATGATTTCGGTGTGTTGTATTAAGTTGTGTGACTACATACAGTATGCAGTATTTTTTGTTTTAAATTTGTTATTAATAAGCCTGCTGATTAATTACATCTAACATCTGTGATTGCAGTTTTTAACAAAACATCTAAATCCCATTAACTTCACTGTGCTTCACACATAGTTAATTAAACAGCATCAAATGAATCCAAGTCTATTAATTGTAGTAGCAGTGTAGCACTGCCGCATAAATACTGCATATTGTACAAGTGTCTGTCTTATGAGTGCTGTTTATCACTGCCTGGTCTTCCACACATTTAACGTGTGGAAGCTTTCTTCATCCCAGGACTGAGAGTGGAAAGAAAATGATTGACAACATTGCCCATTGATAGTGAAATTTCTAGGCTCCAGTCAGTGACTAATACAAAAATAGATAAAGAGGCAGCCAAAAACAAAGAGAGAAGGAAAAACCCATTGAGAGATATCCAGTTTAAGCTCAAAGGTTATATTAAGTGGGGAAAAAAGAAAGGAGTTGGTAAAAAAAAAAAGCATACCTTGAACCAACCAAAGTAAATCAACACAACTGGCTGAAATAGTATTTTATTTTTCATTGTAGTGTCATTTTAAACATCGCATTATAGACAGAATCAATCAAAGTGACTGACTAATTTGTATTAGAAGGTAATCACTGAGGTATTTGTGCTTTACAGAAAAATATTAATATGGTTGAAGGAAATGCATAAACTTTCAATTTATATTCAGTTAATTTCAATTAAGTTTTAATCATAGGATTAATTGAGACTCAATTTTTTGATCTATTAGTGGCCGTAGTAATTCATTTAGTCCACTTCGCAGAGATCTGTTTTCACTCAAACTCTTGCTTTGAGATCTTTTTTCTGCCGATCGATGTTAAACAAGCCAAATTAAATACATTTTCAATCAATATTGTGTAACAAAATATGAAGGCATTGAACGGTGTGAATACTTTTTATAGGCACTTAACATTTGAATAACAGCCATGCCCCATACTTCTGTTGGCATCACAGCAGAATAGCTTTATCAGAAACTTATACAAAAATGTGATTTTTGGCTAGAAATATTACAGATTGTTTTTCAAATAATTTTATGTATTATTGAATGGCCCATGACTATCTCTGTAACTTCTTGTTTAAGCTGATACTCTACTATGGACACAAATAAGATCAGATTTCAAAGAACAAAAAAATATCATGCATAATGGAATTTCTTTAAGACAGAAAGATTTGTGTTTCACTAATAATAATATTTAAACTATTTTTCAGGTGTACCTGTCTCCTAGTGATGGGGTGCATGAAGTAAGCAATCTGGAAAATGCAACTTTGCAAGATGTTTTAGATCAGATTAATGAAAAAACGGATACTCTTCCATTTGTTACTGATTTTTGTCCAGGTAGTTTTATTGTTCTTTTCATGTTTGTTTTAGAAGTAACTGTAGAGCTTTGAGACTTGCTGATCTTTAAAAAAAAAATTTCCTCCTGCATAGTTAATCAATCACCATAACAGTGTCAATCAAAAATGATACAAAAACTATTAGGAGAATATGCACAGGATACAAAGTGGTAGTTAACTAAATGATTTTAAAAATCACATTTTTCTTTTTTTAAAATGCATACTGCAGGAGCGTTGAAACTGTTTGATTTTTTTTAGTTTGTCTTAATTCTGTGAAATTGTTTGAAGACACAAGAAAACATTACTGATGTAATTGATAATGCTGAGTGATTTGATTTTACAGTGCTTGTTGTTAATGCATTGATTGATGGCAAGATACGTTTTTTTCTACAGTTTTTGCCATGGAAAATATGCATTTAAAAGCCTTGTGATTATAAACTACTAGCAGTGTCATTTCAAACCTTCCAAACAATGATGTGTCTCATTGTTGTAATTTGACAATATTCTAAATCTTCTAAGACTTAAACTCCAAGAGTGTTCAGCAGTTAACAGCTTTGTTTTGTATCATCAATAATGAAAGGAGTATGATGCTTATCAAAATTACTAATTTCTTTAGTTGCATTTATTTGGGGCACACACTTCTTGCAGATATTTATAAAAGAATTTCTGCTGTGCTAGAATTGATTAACACCTCCTAAGTGCCAGTAGTAAGGATCATAAGATTTAGAAATTATAGAAATAAATTATTTATTTAGCTTTTTTATTGTGGATTATAAAATAATAAAAAAAAAATAAAGAATCCCGTAAAACAGTGAAATGTCTTATGATGTCATAGTGAAGAATACCTTACTGGTGTCCAGCAAGACACCATGACGTTCATGGCAGTCAGAGGCGTCATTTTAGGCACAGGCAGCAGTGAAATATCTGTCTGTCCAGAGTGGAAGCACTATAGAAATGCTACAAGGAAATGTTAGCTATTTGTTACTATCATATTCCAGATTTTTCTCAGATTCAGTTCTGGTAATCTGGGGAGATAAATGGTTTGCCTCAAACTATGAGATCCTTGTGGTGCTCAGCATATACAAAAAAGGAACTTGTTTGCCCCAGGTCAACTTTCCTATGTAAGTCTGATCTCCATGAAAACATGTCATTAAAATTTTTTCGCAGGTTATCACTACAAACAACATGGGGCAAGTAACACGAAAAAAATGTTATTTCCACCTTTAACTGTAATAGACTATGGTATTTTTCAGCAATAACAGCAACCATTTTTCTTGTAATTTTTGTACTGTTTCATATTGTAATGTGGAAGTATTTTGACCCAGTCCTCCTTGAAGAACTGCTTCACCACAGTAACATTAGTGGTTTTTCAAACATGAACTACTCATTTCAGATCCTTGGACAAGGAGCCATTTAGGTGTCTGTCTCCATCTATTCTAATGTAAACTTGTTTATGTCTTTTGAAACAGTTTCTTTCTTCATGACCCAGCTTACAGACAAACAGCTTTACAGCTTTGTGAAAAGTTCTCATATAAGGCAAAATTACTGGTTCCTTTAGTTAGTCAGTTTCTTATACAGTAAAGCCTTCCAAAACCATGACACTAATGCTTTTGTTTTCCCAGGGCTTCACCCAGGCTTTAGTTTCTCTTCCTTATGTTTATTTATTCAGTTGTATATTTATTTATTAGTTGTTTTATGTTATTTATTACACATTACTGTATTTTTTGATTCTATTTGTTTTTTAGAGGATTTCCTTGTTTACTATTTGTTTTGCAATTTTGTTTCTATATTTTGTGCATGTTCAGCCTAGGGGATTGTGGTCTTCTGGCACTGCAGCTGCTGTGCCTGCTTGTGGCCTATCTAAAGGTCTGTGATGCCACAGGCTCATGCTGAGGCATTATCATTCCCTGCTGTTATTTCATTTTCTAACCAGCTTAGACCAGGGTGGCATGGGGCTGCTAAAGCCTATCCTAGCTAGCATAGGGCACAAGGCAGGATAAAACCCTGGACAGGGTGCCAGTCAATAACAGGCTCATGTTATTTATTTCCTTGAAATATTTTCAAGTCTTTTTGGTCTTTTGACATTTTTATTTGGTTCTTCTTGTTTTAGATTGTTATTATTGTTGTTATTAGTATTGCTGGGCAGTATAACCAAAATTCAACACGGTATTTTTCAAAATTATACTGGTTTCATGGTATTCGGCGGTATTTTTTTTCCCATGCATGAGTGGATGTTAATCACATTTTTCACTGTAATTACTGCAGTAGACTGGCTAAGAATAACCTATTCCACTGTCATGATAATTATAAAAACATTTTAATGTGCACACAACTATTAAGACAGGTTTGTATGGCTCCATAAAGTGATAGTTTTCAAAGGGATGGCACTGATGAAAAGAAGGAATCGCATTGTATGACAGTTGCAGTCCAAATATATAACCTTTTTATTGAACAAAGTCTGCAAACAACTTAAACTATAATTTTGACAACCTATTTTCAACCATCCAAAGAGGTATTTAGAGTTAGTAAAATATCCAGAGCTGCTTGTCAAAAGTTGTATTGCACGGAACATGTTTTAGAAAAGGAATAAATAGTAAATATTTTTTGTAAACCAACTACACTTTTTGTTATTGTTAACAATCTATGTCCACTGACACATTAGCTGTCTGGATTGTAATGGCGTTGGTTGTCTTGATCCATCGCTTGCTTTTTTTGTCGTAGGCAGTACCTCTAGCAAACGTGTCTACAAGTGACTCAAGTGTCCTCCAGCTTTTTCAGTTTAACCTAAGGACGTGGAGGGTGCCAATCTTAGTTCCATACATTCGTGGTACTCCAAAGCATGTTAAAGCGGCTAAAGTGGTGCAGTAAATTGCTTGTGTTGCCGCCTCCACCGACAACTTTAGCTCAACAGCATTTGCAGTAAATAGTTGTTTGGTTCACACCCAACCTTTTCAAACCAAAGTATTTCCAGACAACAGACACGGCTCCTTTTTTTGGCAAAAGTTCTTCTGTGTCATCATGTTGAACTTTATCGTCTACTACAGGTTCGGTTTTGGAATGCTCTCTGTCCATTTTCACTGCACAATACCTCCACTAACGCATGTACTCCGTTGCATGCATGTTTAGCAGTGTAGCAGTGAAAAAGGTCCCCTCTTAAACAGTTTACTGCTGCGCCACGTTCTGAACATTGTTTAGGCTATTTAAACTGGTGTTACGGTATAAGAAAACTCCATATCATAACAAAAATAAAAAACGGTTTTCAGTATGATCCCGTATACCTCCCAGCACTAGTTATTAGTATTATTTCACTAGCAAAATACCCGCGCTTCGCAGCGGCGAAATACTGCCTTAAAATTTTTATTAAGAAGAAAATTAAACCTTTTTAAACTGTGGGAAAATATACCAATAATTATTTGTTAAGGATCTCTTTGTATACCACATTGTCAGTTCGGCCCTCCGGTTGTAATATGACCAAGCTGTGCACTGAGCTTACTCTTGAGCATGCAACGTACAGTTGGCCATGTGAAAAGTAATCTTGTCTCAAATCACACAGCTTGGATTGCTGAGTCATAATCAGTTTGAGTTTCATGGTTTGTTCCAATTACGACAGTATTTGCAGGACTTGTGTTGAAGTGACATTCGGCATCTGTCAAGCGTTGTAAGCATACAACCGGTTTCATCGATAACTTCACATCCAGCTTTTGAGAGTTTAAACATTCATAAACAAAGTGTCAACTACTGAAATTGTCACCTGTGAATCTAAGATGTTTAAGAGGCATTGGCGGTTGTCAAAAGGAGTAAAATATTTGGCCATTTCGGTACACTTGAAAGCGACAACCAAACAATTCAGCGGCAGCCATCACCTCACATGCAGAGCCATAGGTGAAGGGCTTAAACATTTCACTCTTATAGTACTCCTGTGTAGTATAATTATCTCCTGTACCGTCATCAGTCTACACCTTGAACCTGTCCCAGTCATTCAATACATAAGACACAATGTTCCTCCGGATATCAAGAGTGAGCCTGAAATGGCCGTGCAATATGTAACAAAGAGAATGGAAAAGACAGGCAGCATCTCCGGACATGGAAATCACTCGGTAAGTGACAGCTCTTTGATCGATGGTGATCACCTTGATAGACATGTTAATGGGGGTACGGTTGGAACGATAAAGGAACAATGTAAAGTAAGTCTAAAATACCTACACAATAACTATAATCGTAATAAAAGAACAATAAAACAGCGGAGAAGCCGTGGATTAAATAAAAAGGCTGTATTTATCAGTAGGGAGACGTGAATCCCGTGGCGAAGCAAGGAAGGGAATGTAGAGACCGGCGACGGACAGCCTTATATAGGCAGGCAGCCAACAACGTGGGAGGCGTTGGGATGGGGGACCCAACACCGCCCCTCACAGTGACCGAGCTGCAGGCTATGGACGTATATATGTACGCAAGTAGGATTCAGTTAGCGTTGGGAACCCGCGTACCAAATTTCTTGAAGATGGGCCCATAAGTAACAAAGACTGTTGGAAAGTTCAATATGGCAACCGACAGTGGCGTCATACCACCAAAATAAGTACGTACATTGGTTTCGGTTAGCGCAGGGAAGCTGCCTACCAAATTTTGTGAAGATGGGGCCATAAATAAGAAAGTTCAACATGGTGGACGTTGTCGACCGTTATGACCGTTACATGTTTCGAATTGAAACCTGCTTAAAGTTTGTAAGTAAGCTGTAAGGAATAAGCCTGCCAAATTTCAGCCTTCTACATACATGGGAAGTTGGAGAGTGAGTGAGTCAGTGAGGGCTTTGCCTTTTATTAGTATAGATTTATAGAAGCATTTCAAGGCACTCAGGGACACCTTACAAAACACATTAATAGTAATATTTACAATATAGAATAAATAAAAAAAATTACAGTTGAAATAAAACCAGTTCATTGTAATTAAATGTATCAACTAAAATTTATATCGAACAAATTAAGCAAGCTTAAAAAGCTGTGTTATAAGGTGAGATTTAAAGATATGAAGAAAGTCGTTGTTATGGGGGTTTTAAGGGAGAGAATTCCAGAGAGTCTTGAGTTTTTGTTCTGTTTCTTGGTTTTGGAGATTTAGCTTTGGGATTTTGGTCCTGTCTTGATATCCAATGTGTTTTATTCACTTGTCTTTATTAAATAATAATAATATAATGCATTTTTTGTTATGTTTCTTTTGGGCTAAGGTTTATGGTTCCTTTCTCATATGTGTAGACCTAAGCCTTGTTTTGAGTTTTTTTGTAGGCTTGTTTGAAGTTGTGGATTCTGAATCATAACAATGCCCATATTACTTAACCACTGATATGAAGTGGAGTGCTAGTTTTCCTTTCACTTCTAACCATGGAAATCTTATACCTAAAATTGAATACAGTTAGAAAAGAAAGCCAATTCTGGGATTATTGTCTATATTTGCACATTTTCTGCCTTTGGGCAGTGAGGCTTTGACAGCAGGTTATAAACTTTTAGAAATAGCTTTGTAACATTTCTAGATTGCTAGATGTTTAGTTTTTTTCTTGGCCTGTGATTTGTCAGGTTTAATAGAATGTTAAGACCCCAAATATTTTGGATACACATATTTGGCAAGATTGCTTTTTTTTTTTTTTTTGCAATAGTGTACCTTAATAATTTCTTTTAACTTATTTACTTCACAGCAGGTTGAATGAAGTACAAAAAATATTGTCATGCTGGATCTCTGTATGTTTGCTTGACTAATTTGCACATCATACAGATTAAAGAAACAATCTTAGCATTCTTTTCCTCCTTTCACTCAGTTTATATTGATTATCAAACCATTTAAAACATCTGAAAAAATTAACGTAAACTTAGCTTGGTAGGCTGCCAAATTGCATTACACACATCTGCTTAATGTTTTAATGGTATTAATATTTAAACAGTCATTATGGATTTTTTTCCTTTTTTTCTGTTATTACAGGTGCTCCTTGTCTCGCTCAATATAGTGATGGGAAATACTACTTTAGAGCTGAGATGATAAAAGTTTTGAATCTCAGCCCAGTAAAGGTTCTAGTTAAACATGTTGACTATGGTTCTTCTGCAATCTTGATCACCAGCAGGTATAGAAGAGCATCCTGTTTTGTTTCATACTTTTATATCATTGTTAAGATGATGTACAGTATATTTGGTGCTAATCATATTTATACATTTTTTCTCACAGAATATAAACTAGACATGTTTTTCTTTTAATTACAACGCACATTGTTCTAGATTTTGATTGTTGATTTTTGTAAACTTAAAATTTTAGAGTTTTCCAAAAATATTAATTTATCAGTTATTTTTTAAATGCAATTTATATTTTATCTGTACATGCCCAAACCATTTAACATGGTTGAGTGTACATATCTAAATTATAATTAACCCATTTATGCCTAAGGAGTTTGTGCATGAAATTCACATATGTTGCGTAGAAAAATATAAGGAATAAGAATTTAAAGAGAAAAAAAAATGATTACATTCCATTGTGGAGTTATGTGGCGTTCCAAAATTGGAAAACTAGGCAAATCCACTTCTTACATTATGCATAACATATAAAATTACCTGATTGTCGTTCCAGTAATGGAACACGAGGCATTAATGGGTTAAATACTTAAGCACTTTCAGTTAATATATGGTAGAAAATCATGCACCTTTTATGTTACATTTATTTTTCAGACTTCGGCAAATCCCAGCTGAGCTTATGAAATACCCACGTCAGGCAGTCAAGGTAATATTGGGAGGATTTAAGCCTCTTCAAAATGATCTTGAATCTGAAAGAATTCTTTACAAGCCTGAATGGAGTATGAAAGCACTGTGGGCTATGATGGATTTATTGCAGAGTAAAACATTGCAAGCTCAGATTGTGGTAGGTTTTCAAAGGGTAACTTTTTGATTTATTGTTTATGCTAATTATAGATTATAACTTACTTTCATTGATTTAAATTAGTCATTTGTATTTTCTATGAATAAACAAACTTACACTTGCAAATTATTTTCACTAATGTGAGTGACAGATTTTAAATACCTAAATAATTAAAATTCTCAAATTATCTTAATCCAGTTTAGAGTTGATGGGGGCTGAGGCCTATTGCAGCAGCATCTCAAAACAAATTATGACCCAGCCCTAATAAATTGTGATATGAAGCAAAGCATGATTTTATAACCAGAAAAGTACTTTTGATTCAAAGTAATACAATGCAAGACACTTGACCATAATTCACACCTAGGGAAAATCTGCCATAAAAATAAGGGCTATTTAAAATAAGTATTTAAACCACAATTTTAATGGGGAACATTTCAAAGGCATTACCAAATATGGTGGTTGTGCATTCATCTGAATGGCATCGTAAGCTATATAAACAAAGCTCAGTAGACAAACAGAATGGATACAAGTAGCCACACCTCTTTGTGAAATGGCAGTTGAGATGTAGAGAAGCTGCTGCCTAGACTAAACTGCTCAGCTGTGCAGACCACACACAGAACCCAATCAGCTGAAAGCAGTTTTGATCTGATTGGCAGCTATTTCTAGTCTGACGAGTCACCTGTGGAATTGTTGGTCACCAGCTGCGAACCTGCAACATTTTCTTTTCAAAGACATGCTCAGATATAGCTTCTTATTGCTTTGAACCAACAAGATTTTTTTTCTGCTGCTGTGCACAAGAGCATCTTTGATGTTTCTGCAAACATTGCACTTCCTAGTGATGTCAGCTAAGCACCCAGTCAGCTTCCACTCTGTGTACCACATCACTGGACTACCCATAGTGCAAATGCTTTTTGGAAATCAGTTTTTCCATTCTAGTATTCCCCTGTGGGATCACAGATCTCCATCCACAAATATATAATGTTTGGATTACAAAAACACTCTCAGAAACAGTAAGGTAGCTACAGCTATGCTGAGCACACAGAAGCCAAAAACTGGAACATGGGATGGTGTGGCTGGTTGAGAACACAGGACAAGTTGGTTATCTGTACCAAACATCAGGAAATGGTTTTCAGTAACCAGTCTTTCAGGTAGCTGGATGACTGGTGGTCAATAACTACAGTAGCTTATCCCCACCTTTTATGGATTGTTGCAGTCTTTGATTTTTCACAGAGGTTCCATAGAGTCATTTCCTCTGTTCCTGAATAATATTGATCTTCACAGGGTAGCAGTGGGGTATTGGTACTAGTGGCATAGGAGGGGATGGAGGGGTCATCTTTTAATTGCATACATGTTTTTTCTGTATTTTTTCCACTTATTTTCCTAATAAAATATTGCCTAAAAATGGAAAATGTGTATTAAACAGTCAAACCCTATTGGAGAGTTCGTCACTGGATAGACAAAATAAGGACAACGTATTTGGCGGGAGGGGTGTTTGAAACCCCCTAGACTCAATTAGACACAGTTCTCCCTTGCCTCAATTGAGGTCAGTGTTCACGACTCCACCATAAGAAAGAGACTGGGCAAAAACGGCCTGCCTGGCAGATTTCCAAGACGCAAACCACTGTTAAGCAAAAAGAACATTAGGGCTCATCTCAATTTTGCTAAGAAACATCTCAATGATTGCCAAGACTTTTGGGAAAATACCTTGTGGACTGATGAGACAAAAGTTGAACTTTTTAGAAGGCAAATGTCCCGTTACATCTGGCGTAAAAGGAACACAGCATTTCAGAAAAAGAACATCATACCAACAGTAAAACATGGTGGTGGTAGTGTGATGGTCTGGGGTTGTTTTGCTGCTTCAGGACCTGGAAGGCTTGCTGTGATAGATGGAACCATGAATTCTACTGTCTACCAAAAAATCCAGAAGGAGAATGTCCAGCCATCTGTTCGTCAACTCAAGCTGAAGCGATCTTGGGTGCTGCAACAGGACAATGACCCAAAACATACCAGCAAATCCACCTCTGAATGGCTGAAGAAAAACAAAATGAAGACTTTGGAGTGGCGTAGTCAAAGTCCTGACCTGAATCCAATTGAGATGCTATGGCATGACCTTAAAAAGGCGGTTCATGCTAGAAAACCCTCAAATAAAGCTGAATTACAACAATTCTGCAAAGATGAGTGGGCCAAAATTCCTCCAGAGCGCTGTAAAAGACTCATTGCAAGTTATTGCAAACGCTTGATTGCAGTTATTGCTGCTAAGGGTGGCCCAACCAGTTATTAGGTTCAGGGGGCAATTACTTTTTCACACAGGGCCATGTAGGTTTGGATTTTTTTTTCTCCCTAAATAATAAAAACCATCATTTAAAAACTGCATTTTGTGTTTACTTGCGTTATATTTGACTAATGGTTAAATGTGTTTGATGATCAGAAGCATTTTGTGTGACAAACATGCAAAAGAATAAGAAATCAGGAAGGGGGCAAATAGTTTTTCACACCACTGTAAGTATTCACAGCCTTTGCCATGAAGCTCAGAATTGAGCTCAGGTGCATCTTGTTTCCCCTGATCATCCTTGAGATGTTTCTGCAGCTTAACTGGAGTCCACCTGTGGTAAATTCAGTTGATTGGACATGATTTGGAAAGGCACACGCCTGTCTATATAAGGTCCCACAGTTGACAGTTCATGTCAGAGCACAAACCAAGTATGAAGTCAAAGGAATTGTCTGTAGACCTCTCAAGACCGGATTGTCTCGAATCTGGGGGAGGTTACAGAAAAATTTCTGCTGCTTTGAAGGTCCCAATGAGCACAGTGGCCTCCATCATCTGTAAGTGGATGAAGTTCGAAACCACCAGGACTCTTCCTAGAGCTGGCCGGCCATCTAAACTGAGCGATCTGGGGAGAGGGGCCTTAGTCAGGGAGGTGACCAAGAACCTGATGGTCACTCTGTCAGAGCTCCAGAGGTCCTCTGTGGAGAGAGGAGAACCTTCCAGAAGGACAACCATCTCTGCAGCAATCCACCAATCAGGCCCGTATGGTAGAGTGGCCAGACGGAAGCCACTCCTTAGTAAAAGGCACATGGCAGCCCGCCTGGAGTTTGTCAAAAGGCACCTGAAGGACTCTCAGACCATGAGAAACAAAATTCTCTGGTCTGATGAGACAAAGATTGAACACTTTGGTGTGAATGCCAGGCATCACGTTTGGAGGAAACCAGGCACCATCCCTACAGAGAAGCATGGTGGTGGCAGCATTATGCTGTGGGGATGTTTTTCAGCAGCAGGAACTGGGAGACTAGTCAGGATAAAGGGAAATATGACTGCAGCAATGTACAGAGACATCCTGGATGAAAACCTGCTCCAGAGCGCTCTTGACCTCAGACTGGGGCGACGGTTCATCTTTCAGCAGGTCAACGACCCTAAGCACACAACCAAGATGTCAAAGGAGTGGCTTCAGGACAACTCTGTGAATGTCCTTGAGTGGCCCAGCCAGAGCCCAGACTTGAATCCGATTGAACATCTCTGGAGAGATCTTAAAATGGCTGTGCACCGACGCTTCCCATCCAACCTGATGGAGCTTGAGAGATGCTGCAAAGAGGAATGAGTGAAACTGGCCAAGGATAGGTGTGCCAAGCTTGTGGCATCATATTCAAAAAGACTTGAGGCTGTAATTGCTGCCAAAGGTGTATCAACAAAGTATTGAGCAAAGGCTGTGAATACTTATGTACATGTGATTTCTCAGTTTTTTTTATTTTGAATAAATTTGCAAAAAAAATCAAGTAAACTTTTTTCACATTGTCATTATGGGGTGTTGTGTGTAGAATTCTGAGGGAAAAAATGAATTTAATCCATTTTGGAATAAGGCTATAACATAACAAAATGTGGAAAAAGTGATGCGCTGTGAATGCTTTCTGGATACACTGTAGATGGGCATTGCATAACAGGAACAAGACTCGGCAGGATACAAGTACTAAACAGGTGTGGATCAGTGAGACACCGGTAGCTTAAAGGAACAAAAAAAAAAATTCATGCTACTGAAAAATGGCCACCTAAGAACAAAACCCTAAAAACCCTGATTTAGGCTTTTCCTGAAAATCTTCATTGGTCTACAATTCTTGGTCCCTAACAATATTAGCAAAACTAAAACCTAGGGTACTGTGGTGCAGAGTCTTCCAAGTTTCTACAGTAAGAGAAACTGTACTCCACATGTTTTATTTTAACACTGTAAAAGTAAAAATCATAACCAGAGAGAGTTATTACAACCCAATGACTGCTTTGTTTGAGTCAATCAAGGAGAAAAGACGAGGAAAACTGAAAGCAGGCGTGCTGCTTCTTCACGACAATGCAGCGGTTGACATGTCACATCAATTACAGGCTACCATCGGTGAATGTGGGTTTTAGCAGCTGAACCATCCACCCTATAATCCTGACCTGGCTCCCTCAGATTATTTCAAGTGATGAAGATGTTGTTGACGCGGGTTCAAAGAGAGAAGACAGCAGAGGATAGACAGTGTTTGTTGAATCAATACATACCTTTATTCTTTATGATTCTTGATGAGTAGAGAGACATCGCAGCGCCTGTCAGTTCAGGACTCAGCGCCAGCAGAATCTCTCGTTCCTCTTTTCTTACAGCCTTTATAAGTCAGCTGTCACGTACACATCATGCCAACACCCTGAGTAACAGACATATAGCTTAGATAAGGCATCACTTCTAGCTTAAAATTTAAGCAAGCATTTTTGATTAGTAATGAGTCACAAGACTCTTCCTTAAAGCGTGCATTTTTAAAGATTATATTATGGGTGAACTTTATATGTGAAGAAGTAATTTGTCATCTTTGTGATTAGGCCGACTTCCCTTTATCTTTTGTGACATGCTGTTCTTGTTTTCTGCGTACTGGCTTATTTGCATGTTCAAGGGTGCAACTGGCATTAAAGGAATGTTACACCCAAGAATTTAGGGAACAGGATAAGAGAAAGAAATTATACTGTCTTTTAAACTACATCTTTGTTCATAATAATTTCTTTTTTCCACAATGTCAAGGCAGCTGTGATGTCCTGGTTTGAAGGTCAAACACAAGATTTTTTTCCCAAAGGGTTTGTCATTGCATGAAAAGTGGATGAACTGTGTGGAACTATCAGTGGACTATATTAAAAAAATAAAACAAAATTTTTTTTTTTAAAACTCTTTTCTTTCCTATGAGGTAGATAAATTACTTAATGCCGCTTGTAATATTACCCCACTAGGACTACTTATGCATAAGTAAAATATGTTTTGGTGCATTATTTGAATGATAGGGTTTATTAATTATGTGTGCAAATTGTCTGTTTTGTAGTCACAGGATGAAAAAGTTACAGTACACTTGTTTGAAAATGGAAGTCTCATTCATGAAACGTTTGTCAAAAATGGTTACGCAGAATATATTTAGTGTTTGCAGGTAAGTAGGTCTTGTCTTTCTTTCTTTGATTGTTAAATGTTGTATATAAAGCACATACAGAAGGTCATTAGTCAATATTTTTAACTTCAAATCAGTACTTTATTTCTTCCAAGTTATGATCCAAATCCTTTATTCTGAACTTAAAATGTATTGTATGTTTGTGTGTGAATTTTTTTTTGTTTATTTTAAGGTGCTTTCATTGTATTTAAATATCCAATATGCTACATAAAGTAAATATTGGATTGAATTGCTAATGCTGCCAACATTAGCATTTTAACACAGCTTCTCACAGCACTATCCTAACATTCAGCGTTTCAGAAAATTTGAACAGCCACACTAAATGTGCTTTATTTTAGCAGAGTATCCATCAATTTACAATAGGACTGTTTCTGTATATTACCAAAGTGGTCACAAATAATAATGTCACGCCGCACTGAAGTAGTAATTCATGCAAAAGGAGCCCCGACCAAGTGTTGAGTGCATACATGGACGTACTTTTCAATAGGCCAACATTTCTGCATTAAAAATCAATTTGTAATATGTAATATTGTAATATGTAACCACTTATGTTATATTCTAATTTTCTAAGATGCTGAATTTTGAGTTTTCATTACCTGTAGGCCATAATCAGCAAAAAGAAAAGAAGTAAACTCTTGAAATATATCACTCTGTGTGTAATGAATCTATATAATATATGACTTTCACTTTTTGAATTGAACTACTGAAATAACTTTTCGATGAAATTCCAATTTATTGAGATGTACCTGTATACTGTAAAATCATATCTTAGTTTGATTTTAGATAGATATTTTATTAATCCCAAGGGGAAATTCACATACTCCAGCAGCAGCATACTGATAAAGAACAATATTAAATTAAAGAGTGATAACAATGAAGGTATAACAGGCAGACAATAATTTTGTATAATATTAACGTTTACCCACCCCCGACCCCGGGGGGAATTGGACAGTGACAGCAGTCTGTTGGGGACTGTAATTTAAGCCTACATGTTACATGATACTGATAGTATTAAATGGCTCTTTTCTATTTTAAACATATTTCTTCCAAAACAGATTTCTGACATTCAAACATTTTTGTAAATCTGTGTTACAAATACATAGTAAAGTGCTCTGATTTGGTACATGATAATATCAATTCAGAACCTTTAGACATCCAAGAAGTCATGTCTTAAATGACAAGAAATTGTCCAGATCATTTGGTTTCCTCTGTGACCCCTCAGTAGGATCAGCAGAGTAACATAAATTAAAATATTATTTAGTTTATATTCTATGTAGCCTTAAATTTTAATTTTTAAAGTGCTCTAAATTTTTGCAATAAGTCTCTTATCCATCCTGTTAAGTTTTATATTTATGGTAAAACATGCATTTTGGTGTTGTGCCCGCTTAGTGGCATTCACGTTTCTGTTTTTATAATAGAATAAACAACACACTGGATCTTCTTGTTGTCAATTCCATGTGCACTTGAGTTACTACTCCGTTTAGGCATCACCCTCACTGGCACTCAAAGTACAAAAAGTATCATGAAAAACTCGACTCTAAGACTAAATAAAAAAGCAAGACAATAACCTTAACAGATCTAAAAAATGAAACATTAAAAAAGAAGTGATATAAAGACATAAACTGTTGATTAAAGTAAATAATAATCGATAGAGTAGAAAGTATAAATATTGTCTCTGAATATTGGCTGAGGAACAGAACAGACTGTGTATGGTAAGCCAAACTAACAGAAATAATAAGAGTATAGAATCTGGCCCCAGAAACACATGCCTTTCTGACAATGGATAGGAAAATGTTGTTCATTAATTAAAACATACTGAGGCTCTCCACACCCTGCCAGATGTTTTGCTATATTCCATTTTCATTTTTTACTGATATTTGCTCTGTTTTGTAGTTAAGTATATGGTTTGTGCCAAGACTAATACCTAAAATAAATTGGTTTAGAGAGATGAGCCTTGGTCAGTTTAAAAATATTATTCACTAGCAAAATACCAAGGCCATGGAGAAGTAGTGTGTTAAAGAAGTTATGAAAAAGAAAAAGAAACATTTTAAAAATAACGTAACATGATTGTCAATGTAATTGTTTTGTCACTGTTATGAGTGTTGCTGTCATCAAGGATTTGATTATCATTATTTCTTTCAGTCAGGTTCATATTCGGAGGATGTGTTGTATTCATATTCAAGTTATATTCCGTGTTTGTCAACCGTTGTAAAGATAACAGGTTTCATTCATCGAAGTGAGCAATACCCAAATCGGTACTCGTGAATCTAAGATGTTTAACAGGCATTCCCGGTATTAAGTTGTGGATTTGCTTGGGAATATTTAGCGGTAGCGTGTCTATGAACTTAATTTAACCTTTCCCAGTCCTGCAAAGTCAGTTCATGTGAGCCGCTCGGAGTACATGCATCAAAGCTTCTGAGCTGTGCTTGTGCTATCTCGTTCGATCTTGCGATGTCCATGGCTTTATTTAATGTTAGCTCAGACCCAGCACTTAAAAGTTTCTCTCGCACTTTTGTTGAGTTTGTGCCAAACACTATTCTATCCCTGACCATCTTATCTTCGTTTGCATAAGCACAGTCCTTCACCTACAACTTTAATTCCGCTACAAAGTGCTGAAAAGTCTCGTTTATACCCTGCGTCCTCTCAGTAAACTTGTATCTTGTGAATATCGTATTTGTCTTAGGCATGACAAACGCCAGTGGCAGTGTGTCTATGAACCTAATTTAAAGTTAAGCTTTACACCCTGCTTTCCTATTCGTTTGCATAAGCACAGTCCTTCACCAGCAATTATAACTCCGTTACAGCAATTGTAACTCTGTTACAAAGTGATTAAAAGTCTCGTTTATACCCTGCGTGTTCTCATTAAACTTGTATCTCGCGAATATTGTATTCGTCGTAGGCATGACAAATGCCAGTGGCATGCCTGTCTATGAACCTAAATTAAACTTAAGCTTTACACCTTGCTTTCCTATTGATATGTGTACAAAGGCTTGTTCAGCGTCAGAGGGTTTCCGCAGTAGCTGCACTTATGAATATGCTAAGCACAGTCCTTCACCTGCGAATATTTATCTTATATGGGCAGGCACTCAATAACGTGGGAGGCCTGATGATGCGGGACGCAACTCCGCCTCACACGGCGACCGAGCTGCTGGCTGTAGCCGTATATATGGATGAAAGTAGGTTCCAGTTATGACCATTACGCATAGAATTTCGAAATGAAACCTGCCTAACTTTTGTAAGTAAGCTGTAAGGAATGAGCCTGCCAAATTTCAGCCTTCTACCTACACGGGAAGTTGGAGAATTAGTGATGAGTGAGTGAGTCAGTGAGTGAGTGAGGGCTTTGCCTTTTATTAGTATAGATAATATGTGGTCTGTGGTGAAGATGTTAACATTAGGTTGTTTTCTTATTCCTTTCCCATTAGTTTTATTCTTTTCTCAGCTTGTGTTCTGCAGGTAATGTATCTTTGCTGGGATGAAGAGTGTTGATTCTTTCATCATTTTGGGATTAATGTGTTCAGCTGGGAGTCATAACTCCACTCATAGAAAATGCACTACAGAATAATAATAGTAATATATTTTATTTATATATTACAATGGAGGAAAAATCACCACCAACACAACAACGATTACGACACAAATTTATTTTTATTACATGCGTTAAAGGTTCAGTCAGCCAGGTTCATGTCAGGCAGTGGTTGTACGATACAATACAATACAATACAATACAGTTTATTTTTGTATAGCCCAAAATCACACAGGAAGTGCCGCAATGGGCTTTAACAGGCCCTGCCTCTTGACAGCCCCCCAGCCTTGACTCTCTGAGAAGACAAGGAAAAACTCCCAAAAAAACCTTGTAGGGAAAAATGGAAGAAACCCTGGGAAAGGCAGTTCAAAGAGAGACCCCTTTCCAGGTAGGTTGGGCGTGCAGTGGGTGTCAAAAGAAGGGGGTCAATACAATACACAGAACAGAACAAATCCTTAATACAGCAAAACAAAAATAATAAAATATTTAGAAGTACGGAGCAGAATTTAACAGTAGATGATACTGCCTCCTCAGCACTGTTCTCCCCCCAATCTCTGTGCAATACAACATGAAACTGAATTGAGATGAGATGATTGTCAGCTCATGGTTGTACATGGTTTCTGTTTGACACTTTTGTCATGTGGAAGGTTGGTTTGGGTGCAGATCGTGAACCCAGTTAACTTCTTTCTTTTGACATCTCGTACTTGTCTGCTCTCTGAGTTCAGTTAAACTGTGGCAGAGTGCCTGCTGCTTTAAGTGTCTAAAGGAATGTGATACCAAAAAAACATTTTTTATTGTCTTCCAGACACCAGGAATTTGAAATCCAGAAGAAACTCCGAAAGTGTGTTATTCGGCTATGTCCTCATATCTTTTTGTTAAGAACAAGATGTTGTTTTCTCATTTATGAGTCTTCAGTTAAATTACTAGAGTTTGGTAAAAATGTTTCTGTACTGAAAAGCAGAATATTGTTTATGTTATAAATAAAAGTTACTTGAATAACAGGAATACTTAACAGTATTGTTTGTTGTCGCCTGAGCAAAGATCTCATAAACAGCACGGGATCAAGGCAGGATTCAGCTCATCTGTGAAACCTTCAGTTAAACTGGAATATTAAAGATCACAAGTGCCGACATTGCTGGCACATCTTATTCTGTGTTCTTTTTCACTCCGTCTTGTGTAATGTTGAAGCTCGTGGAGCATCTCTCATTCTGTGTTCGGTAGCATTCTTTCAGATATGCAAATATGGTGTCACTTTCTTTGAAAATAACTGGGCAGAGACTTTATGACCAACATTTTTACACTTTCACTTGTTCTGTAAGAAGTTTGTACCAAGATACCAAGGTCAGGTATCCATCAGACTCTCACCATGGTTTGTACTTGGCTGTAATCTGTTTCAAACTGAAAGGCCCAGCGCTGTAAGGGGCTGTGAAACTGGTAACATCTGTACTCAGATCCTTCCTGTTCCCAAGTTCTAGTCAAGACAATAAACCATGTAAAACAAACGCCTGCAGTAAACTAGTTGGGACTACATTGTTGTTGTCTTCCTCTTTATATCCAAGGGGTTTGGTCCCATCTAACAGTCAACATTTAAGCTTTAGTTGCTGGTGACACACAACATCTGCATGAATTTGTTTCACAAAGGTCTACAGTTGAGGAGGTGAGTATAACTTAAATATTTCAATAGATCTTTAGCCCTCATTGCATGACAGGCCATCTGTGTAACTTAATTGCTGTTATTTTTAGGAAAGTGAAGTTGCTGATTGTTTACGGTACAGTATGACAATAAGTGAGTGTGATACTGTAAGCATTTGTAAAATATTCAGATGTCTTAGTGTTAAAGGTGGAATGGCCTTCACATGAACTTCACAAATGAAAAACAAATTAAATTAAACAGCAGCACATTGGCCTGTAATGCGCGGACATTTTATGGTTCTGAAATCAGCATTTCTTCTGTAAGCTTGATGTTGAACAGTGGCATTGATTGCAGGACACAGCCATTTCTTAGGTAAGGTGGTTCTACTCGCTGAGCATGGGGCTGGGGAATGGAGATGTGTTGCATGTTGATTAGTACATGTAAGGTAGCATTAACTGCACACGTGACATGTCTGACCCTATAAACCTGTGCCACTTAACCAAGTGGAAACAAACCTAAAGATAAAAGGATAATGTGTGGTCATCACTGAGGTCTTAAGTGTTGGTGCTTCTGAAGGTCCATTTTTAATTTAATGCCACAGATGTTGGTTGGCACAGTGGGCAGCACTGCCACATTGTGGATCAAGTATCTGGGGTTCAGTGTGCAGGTCCTGCTCCATGCTACCACTTCCAAATTTGGGAGCCTCTTGAACCTGTCAACGTAACCAGAAGAACTGGCAGATGGGGACAAAACACACTTGGAGCAAGAGAATGATGTAAAGTGTTCAGTGCTTTTATTAAAGCAAACCAAAACAAGATGATTTCCAAATAGTGCAGTGCATCAAAACATTTTCAATAAATAATCCATAAAAATGTGAAACTGGTGAATCCTTCAATAAATAAATCCTTTAAAATTAGGTTAAAACTAATACAGGAAGTTGTCATTTTTTTAAAACAAAACTGCCTTCTCCCTTTAACTGGCGGCTCCCCTGCTTATCCTATATGGGCCTTGCAGTAGGGGAGTCGCACACTCGGCAGGTTCAGCTGACCTTCAACTGGTCCGGTTGCCTTCCATCCCCTCACCGGACTGAGACTCCGGTCCCCAGCGACCAGGGCCCAACACACTGGGGCTCTCTCTCCCAAGCCTCCTCGACTTGACTCCCATTGCCTTCCATGGTGAGCCGTTCAACCTCCTGTTAGCTCCTGCTCCTCAGAACTGTTCAACAGGAGTGACTGCTTCCAACTGCCTCAAGTGTCGGCCATACATTTCTTCTGGGATGCCTGCTGTCCACAGCTTGCTCACTCACAAACTGGCTCCTTCCATCTCCTGCCCTCTGTTTTTTCCTTTTTCCTCCTTTATTCCTCTCTTCTGCACTCACACGTCTACTTTTTATATGGGGACATGGCACAGGTGTGGTAATTGGCAGCTCCCGGGAACCTCTCCCACCACACTACCACGCGCCCTCCTTAACGCAGCGAGTTCAGAGATTAGTTATTTAAAAAGGCAATTGGCCCATTCACACTCTGTGCCTGCTCATCTACACGTTCCTTCTGTGACAACTTAAGTTTTCATCCTACATCACTTGCTACTAGTCATTTAAAAAATTGAGCAGAAAATGAAGTTGAATGTAGAACCTGTGAAGCAGTAGAACCAGTTTAATGTGGAGGAAGAAAATTTTAGAAGAGACTGAAAGGTTAAAGTAGGCTAATGCACCAGAACAGCAAGTGTTGCACCCTGAGTTGTATGCTTGCAGCACTTAAGGTTATGTATATTTTATATGGGATTGACAGAATTCCTAACACAAAGTCAAGACAGTTTAGGGTGGGTCAGAATGCTGAACGCCCCCACTGCAACGTTTCATTTTCTTAGTGAAAGAAAGTTAAAAATGTGCAGAAATGGGCCTGTAGAGGTGTAACATGAGAGTTGGGCTTGTCATTTTGGTTTTATCCCAATAAATCTCTAGTGAGCCGAGGAGTGCTTTCACTGGCTGTGGTGTAACAGTTGATGATTTGAAAGTTCAACTGCCACGTTTGCCACACCCTGCATTTTTAGTTTGGTGGTACTTCGCCAACTTCGATTCCTTTGGTTTAATCAGCTTGTTGTGTCACTAATCCTTAGAACCTGTTTGTTACCTTTGTTTAGTCACAAACTTGGCCACGGTCATCACCCTTTTATTTGGAAAATTGTCCATTATTTAATATGTTACTTAATGAAATACAATTCTCTAACATTTCATTTTCATCGAGACATGCACCCAGTATACTCAGAATGGAGACGAATGTGGTCTTCTCCCCAGTGTTCATTTTGACAATACATTTTGATTTTGTTTTATTCTTTGTCTTTTGACTAAATTGCATTTTACTTTAACAAATTAATTTTAGTCAACTAAAAGTAAATTAGTCAAAATGAGATGGATGTCTTGTTTAACATATGAGCCTCTAAACAATTATACAGTACTAACATGTACACGAATGAGCCAAACCACATGTAGTGATTATTAAACATAAAATGAAGAATAGGCATTGTGACGATGTGGGTTCTGGCTCCACGCTCCCTTTGATGTTTGGGAACCCTTGAACCCAACACCGTCGATAATGTTACCGAGAGAGCTAGTCAGTGAAGGCAAATTGAGCATCTGAGCAAGGGGATGGTTGAAAGTGCAACAGTGCTTTTATTAAAACAGTCAACAAAATAAACAGTGTTCATAAAGTGCAGTTCTTTCTTCATCAAATAAATAATCCATTAAAAGAACGTGGAGGTTAAAACAGTAGAAAAAAAAAAACACAATCCTTTAAAACCAGAGTTTAAAAATCTTCTTTAGGAAGCAGTCTTTAAATAATAACAAATCCGGTGCATCGTTTCTATTAGCGTCTCACCTGCCTATCCCGTTTAGGCCAAGCAGCAGGCAAGACGCTCTCTGCAGCTGCCCTCCTGAAACACACGCATGAGACTGGAGACCTCCCGATCCCTGGCTCCGGTATGGCACTCATCCCAGCCTCGGAGAACTTGGTTTCCACCAACGGCCAGGTCGCCCAAGTTGGGGATTCCAACCACCAAGTCTCCCGACTTCCGCTGCCTTTCCATGGCCTCTCTGCGGCCAGTCGCCTTCCTGGTCACTCCGCTACATGGTCGCTCAGCGGGAGCGACATCCAACTGAAACGTCTGGGTGTTGGCCCAACACCCAGCTTCCTTACAGCTGCCCTAGAGCGCTCGATCGCGCGCTCACCACACGCACACACTGCGTGTCTGTCTCTCCTGCACCGCATGCTTCCTCGCTCCCTGTAACCTCCGTCCTCTTTCCTTTCCTTTTTCTCTCCGATCGTTTCTTACACCTCCCCACAACTGACTCGCGCTTCCTTTTAAAACGTGAGGGGCCATCCCAGCTGTAGCATTAGCCACGGGAGCAATCACGAATGTGGGCAGTTCCTCATCTGTGCACACAGTGAGAAACGCCCACATCGACGACTGCCCCGCGGCTCACTACAACATCACCCCCCCCTCACGAAGCCGCCTCGGGTGCGGTGATTATTTAAAATGAATGGCCTTTTCTCAACGAGCTGTGGACCCATAACACCACAGGCATACAAAGGATTTACTTCAAAAGATCTTGGTCTGTCATCGCAGTTTTCTGGCCTTCAACATGCCTTACTTACACTGCTGTAAGTTTTACTATAAAAGGCCGAACCAAGCAACACATTTCATTTCAGCATCAGGTTATGAAAGAATGAGATCATCCTTGGACTACGTGATTCATCTGACCAGGTACACATTTTAAATTTATTCTCCATCCATCCTCTTCCGCTTATACGAGGTCGGGTCACAGGGGCAGCAGCTTGAGCAGTGATGCCCAGACTTCCCACTCCCCGGCCACTTCTTCTGGGGGAATCCCAAGTCGTTCCCAAGCCATCCAGGAGACGTAATCCCTCCAGCGTGTCCTGGGTCTTTCTCGAGGCCTCCTCCTGGTTGGACGTGCCCGGAACACCTCACCAGGGAGACGTCCAGGAGGCATCCTGATCAGATGCTCGAGCCACCTCATTTGACTTCTCTCGATGCGGAGGAGCAGCAACTTTACTCTGAGCCCCTCCTGGATGACTGAGCTTCTCACCCTATCTTTAAGGGAAAGCCCAGACACCCTGTGGAGGAAACTCATTTCAGCCACTTGTATTTGCGATCTTGTTCTTTCAGTCACTACCCATATAGCTCATGACCATAGGTGAGGGTAGGAACGTAGATCGACTGGTAAATTGTGAGTTTTGCCTTACGGCTCAGCTCCTTTTTCACCACGACAGACCGATGCAGAGCTTGCATCACTGCGGACGCCGCACCGATCCACCTGTCAAGCTCACGCTCCATTCTTCCCTCACTCGTGAACAAGATCCCGAGATACTTGAACTCCTCCACTTGGGCACGATCTCGCTCCCAACCCTGAGAGGGCACTCCACCCTTTTCCGGCTGAGGACCATGGTCTTGGATTTGGAGGTGCTGATTCCCATCCCATCCGCTTCACACTCAGCTGTGAACCGATCCAGAGAGGGCTGAAGATCACGGCTTGATGAAGCAAACAGGACATCATCATCTGCATAAAGCAGTGACCCAATCCTGAGTCCACCAAACCGGACCCCCTCAACACCCTGGCTGCGCCCAGAAATTCTGTCCATAAAAGTTATGAACAGAATCGGTGACAAAGGGCAGCCCTGGTGGAGTCCAACTCTTACTGGAAACGGGTTTGACTTACTGCCGGCAATGCGGACCAAGCTCTGACACCAGTTGTACAGGGACCGAACAGCTCTTATCAGGGGGCCTGGTACCCCATACTCTCAGAGTTACACAAACCCCTTCCCAGCCCCAGGATTCCCTGAGGAACACAGTCGAACATCTTTTCCAAGTCCACAAAATGTGCAGACTCATTGGGAAAACTCCCATGCACCCTCCAGGACCCTGCTAAGGGTGTAGAGCTGGTCCATTGTTCCACGACCAGGACGAAAACCACACTGTTCCTCCTGAATCTGAGGTTCGACTATCTGATGGACCCACCACTCCAGGACCCCCGAATAGACTTTGCAGGGAGGCTGAGGAGTGTGATCCCTCTGTAGTTGAAACACACCCTCTGGTCCCCCATCTTAAAGAGGGGGACCACCATCCCGGTCTGCCAGTCCAGAGGCACTGTCCCCGATGTCCATGCGATGTTGCAGAGGCGTGTCAACCAAGACAGTCCTACAACATCCAGAGCCTTGAGGATCTCATCCACCCATGGGGCCCTGCCACCAAGGAGTTTTTTGACCACCTCGGTGACCTTAGCCCCAGAGATGGGGGAGCCCACCTCCAAGTCCCCAGGCTCTGCTACCTCATTGGAAGGCATGTTAGTGGGATTGAGGAGGTCTTTGTAGTACTCCCCCCCACCGACCCACAACGTCATGAGTCGAGGTCAGCAGCGCACCATCCCCACCATATACAGTGTTGATACTGCACTACTTTTCCCCCTCCTGAGACACCGGATGGTGGACCAGAATCTCCTCGAAGCCGTCTGAAAGTCGTTCTCCATGGCCTCCCCAAACTACTCCCATGCCCAAGTTTTTGCCTCAGCAACCACCAAAGCCACATTCCACTTGGCCTGCCAGTACCTATCAGCTGCCTCTAGAGTCCCACAGGACAAAAGCTTCTTCAGCTTGACGGCATCCCTCGCCACCGGTGTCCACCAATGGATTCGGGGATTGCCGCCACGCCAGGCACCGACCACCTTACAGCCACAGCTCCGGTCAGCCGCCTCAACAATAGAGGCACGGAACATGGCTCATTCGAACTCAATATCCCCCACCTCCCTCGGGATATGGTCGAAGTTCTGCCGGAGGTGGGAGTTGAAGCTGCTTCTAAAAGGGGACTCTGCCAGATGTTCCCAGCAGACACTCACAGCACGTTTGGGCCTACCAGACCTGACCGGCATTCAACCCCACCATCAAAGCCAACTCACCACCAGGTGGTGATCAGTTGACAGCAATGTTCCCTCTAAGGAGTAGCATATAGTGAGCAAAAAACATTGTTTATGAGCGACATTTTGTTTAAGCCAAAAATTTATGAGCACCAATCTTTGCGCCAAGTACGAGCAATGCCGTCGGAATGAGTGATCGTGCAGGAAGTATGAGCGACGCTCTGAATTCCCTCACACGCTCAGCTTAGAGGGAACATTGGTTGACAGCTCTGCCCCTCTCTTCACCAGAGTGTCCAAGACATGTGACCGCAAGTCCGATGACACGACCACAAAGTCGATCATCGAACTGAGGCCTAGGCTGTCCTGGTGCCAAGTGCACATATGAACACCCCTATGCTTGAACATTGTGTTCGTTATGGACAATCCGTGATGAGCACAGAAGTCCAATAACAAAACACCGCTCGGGTTCAGATCGGGGGGCCATTCCTCCCAATCATGCCCTTCCAGGTTTCACTGTCATTGTCCACGTTAGCATTGAAGTCTCCCAGCAGTACGAGGGAGTCCCCAGAAGGTATACCTTCTAGCACCCCCTCCAGGGACTCCAAAAAGGCTGGGTACTCCAAACTCCATTCGGCGCATACACACACACACAACAGTTAGGACCCATCCCCCCATCCGAAGGCGTAGGGAGGCTACCCTCTCGTCCACCAGGGTAAACCCCAATGAGCAGGTTCCAAGTTGGGGGGTAATAAGTATGCCCACACCCGCTCAGCGCCTCTCACTGGGGACAACTCCAGTGTGGTAGAGAGTCCAGCCCCTCTCAAGGAGATTGGTTCCAGAGTCCAAGCTGTGCGTCGGCGACACACATCCCAAGAGTCAGCTTCTGTAGCTGAGGATCAGACCGCCAAGGTCCCCGTAACTCACACTGCACCTGACCTCCTTGGTCCCTCCCATAGGTGGTGAGCCCATGAGAAGAGGGACCCACGTTGCCTCTTCGGGCTGTGCCTGGCCGAGCCCCATGAGTGCAGGCCCATTTGCCATCGAGCCCCACCTCCAGGCCTGGCTCCAGAGGGGGGCCCTGGTGACCCGCGTTCAGGCGAGGGAAAACGCCATCCAAAGTTTTCATTCATCATTGAAGGTTTGCTGAACCGCTCTTTGTCTCATCCCTCATCTAGGACAAGTTTGCCTTGGGTGGCCCCATCAGGGGCATAACGCCCCAGACAACAGTTCCTAGTGCCATTGGGACACCCAAACCCCTCCACCACGATAAGGTGGCAGTTCGGTTCAGTTCTCTAATATTAAAATAATACTAAAAATACAAATTAATACATTATTATATCTGTAGTGCTGAATTAGTAAATTCCAAAATAACGTAGGATACGTACATTTAAACAAACCCTTAAGGATGTTTCTTTAACAAAATACTCTTAAAATGTTGTTTGTCAGAGAAACTGTTAAGTTTGCAACATTTGCTATTGTAAGATTTATATTGACATAATTAGCTTGTTAAAAAGTAACATTTAACAGACTAGTCTCATCTTTTTACATTAATCTGATATTTCAGAGCTATTGTAAAAGAGTCTTTGCTGTGTTGTTCCCACGAGCGTAATAATAATAATAATAATTCATTACATTTATATAGTGTTTTTATCGCTTAGCTGTGTGCTCATGGAGTCCGAGAGAGACGGGGGTTATGCTCATAAACATTATTTCACCCTCAAACACCAAACGAGTAACACAAATGGACTGTTTTCAGGTTTGTACTTGGCAGTGAAGCAGTGCTGTGTTGCCGTTGTGCATATGTGCTTATTATATTAATTGGGATGTGCGCTTCAAGCACTGAAATCCTAAATCCATTTTATGTTAGTATTAAGAAATGGAGCATTTGAGTCGGCCCTTTTTCCAAACTCGCTGTAGATTTGCTACATTCTCACACTGCTCATGGCGAGTGGGTATGGATGCCTTTGATCGGGCGAATCCATCTGCCAAAGTGCTTGGAGTGTTCCTAATGGACTGCCATTGCGCCATTAATCCCTCCATTAAAGGACTGTCTGTCTTCTCATAGCGTCAGAAATCCCAATCTGGAGCAGACTCTGACTCTCAAGTGAACTGAACCAGTAATAAGAATATTTCTGCTCTTTGGAAGAATCGCCTCGTCTAATGCATGATTCTTGAATCACTGAAGAACTCGGCCCTACTTAAGGCCCGCAGGACTCAAACAAAAATGAATCTTACATCTGCATGTCCCGGATGTTCCCCTGCTACAATTCCTTCCATTAAAGCAAGCAAAGAAAAATCTTACATAATGTCCTAAAGACATCAGCGCTGAGGTTTGGGTTTGGTCCTGATACTCTAAATTGTTTTCCTCAGAGAATATTTCAGGCTATGAAGAATGTGTTGTTTTTAAGCTAAGCTTGATATGCCTGGTATCTCAGAACATGAGGAAGCCTTATCTGATGTCCAGTTCCTTTTAAAGAGTTGCGCTTGGCTCTCACTGCCAGCCCTGGCCTTGACGACATGCCACCAGAACTTACAGTGGCATTTTGGGAGCCTTCACGTCAAACTCCTCCATTAACATCTCCCCACTTGAACACAGCGCTGACCACCTTACTGGTACACATAACTCTGACCCCGCATTACGTCAGAATTATAGACCTCTCGTCAATACAGATGTTAAATTATGAGCTAAAATGCTAGCTATGCATCCTGAAAAGGAGTCCACCCACACCAAACTGGCTTCATCCAGTCTCACAAGTTCCTTTTAACTTATGTACTGCTAAAATTAAAAGTTCATAACAAATCACTCGACATGCGGATGGTGGCTGCTAAGGCACTGAAATCCTATCTGGTGCAGCTTTCACTCCAATATTAGCAGCATTTCTAGCACCAGGTTTACTTCTCTGTACCTGAAATATCAGATGGCTGGCTGGGGTGTGGGGTTTCTTTTTTTTTCTTTTCTATTGTTGAGATGGCATTTTTATAAAGTGGTATTACATTTGTCATTTCAAACTTATAAAAAGATAAATAAACCGTGGTATTTGCTACGATCACCCACCTATGCTGTAGGACTTTATATATCTTGGCACGCTGCTCTCCAAAAATGAATAATAATAATAAAAATCAGCTCTGCAAATGTCACCAGACCAAAAGTGTGCCAAGAAGTAAAATGTGGTTGAAGAACAAGACTGCAAGTGGACCTCTTTGTCCCCATGGATGGCCACAGTTGGGGTTTCTAGCAGTAACAATGAGGTGGGCTTTTGGCCTGCACCTGAAAGTGCACACCTGGGCACACTCAACTCTGTGAAGGACACACAGCCAGACAAAGTTACACAAGGGCCACACTTTAAGAAGGGAATACCAGAGGCCGTACTTTACAATAAGGGACACAGTAGTGGGTGCCATGAAGGGGCTCCGCATTCTCCTAAAAAGGACACACAAGTCAATGCAGGCAGCTTAGGGAAAGGCAAAGTGAGTGGAGCCTGAATGAGAGCTAAGGACTCTCCAAGAAGGACCTGTAATCACTGTGGCAGGTAAATTTGTGGAATCAAACTGGCGAGGTAGACATCAGGAGTTTCAGAGCCAAAGGCTTTGCATTAGAGTACCAAATGTCACATCATACAAAGCCATAGAGCGGCACTTCGTCAAATGTACGTACGTCATTCAGTTCAGGGTCACATGTGCAACAGGGCATACCCTGGAAAGGTATGCGCCACACACACCCCACAACAGCAACTTGCAATCGTGAGTTAATTTGGCTGGCAGAGCTGCAGCGAGAACAAGCAAATGCCACTCACAGAATAGTGGCATTCGAATCAGCACAGTGGCGGCAGCAGCAATGCCAAACACTGCCCAGCTCTGGTGTCCCAGAAAATGGCTAAGCAGCGGAGAAGAGACAATTTCACCTTCTGGTCATTAGCTGTCCATCTCCCTTACTTCCCATGTCAGTGCATATAAACAGACCTGCTCCTTGGTTTCTGTATTTAACAGTAAATTGTTTTTATCCTATTTTTCATACACGCCTAACCTCTGGGAATCCTGATTCACATCAAGCAGTGAAGAAAAGAAGAGTAGAAGAAAAATCTCAGAAAACTTGTTAGTTACTGGCTTGTCAAAGGTGATGCTGGGATTTAATTTTATCCTAAAACATGCCATCATTTCCAAATCATCTCTCCCTCTGCTGAACAAAATACTTTAACGCTCACAAATATTTGAATGTCTGGAATGGACGAGGTATTGTGCAGCGCAAAGAGCACGGATTTATGTTTTAGCTTATAAATAAACGGAATTATTCACTACATAAGCACACAAAAAATGAAATCATGATACGCATTTTTGTTTCTGCACAATACACAACGCTGATGAAATACACGTCACGAAGTTCAGTCAAACCGCGATGCGTCACTATGCTGTGTAATCCAGACGCTTTGCGCTCTTACAGCCTGATCATGAAATAGGATTCTTTCAGGTACCATTTCTGCTTTTGATTTTTATCCTACATTAATTTTGCTCTCATTTTATCAGCCATTCTTGTCTTTGTTTTCATCATCACGCTGTAGGCACATACTTAGCGGGCTCTGAGACGATAGTAAGGTCCTTTGTATCCAGAGATTAATCTTCTAGAATACAGTCCCTAGTTAAATTGATTTTTAAAGTTTTATAATACAGGTTTGGTATTTGAGACCCTCAACCCTGAGCTTTTGAATTGTGGCCCCCTCTACACTTTAGGCCCTCAGTCCAGTTTCTAACTGCGGTGCCTCATGTCAAGTATAAAATGATTGCTAATGTCCTGATGGTTTATTTTTGTTGTGCTTCCTTTGTTACCGTTGCGACTTTAAGGAGGGCAAATGTCTGGACTGCTCGTCATCAGCAGACTTGAAATAGCAATCACTTCATGACAGTAAAGCAGCGGACTACGGACCACACGACATCACACCTATCAAATGTCTGTTCCGAACTAGGACAGTGGAATTGATATGAAAGGACTCATCTTGTGGACAGTTTAATATACAGTGCCCGCTCAAGAACTGGGCAAAGTACAAACCAGTATAGGCTCAAAGAATAATGAAACAGCCAAAAAAAACTGTGCAGGATGCTCTTCTTTATGGTGTACTTTGGCAAGCATCAGAAAAACAACAGCAGGTGATGCGGGTGGCAGTTTAAAGTCGAGGTCGAGGGCTGCCCCTTGCACCATCCTTCAGCAGAACAGATATTGGGGTCCTTCCACATTGCCACAAAACGTGAGCGGAATAAAATGGATTTGCTTACAGGGCAACATCTTCATTTACATAGCCATGCTGATTTCTCGCAGCATCATCGGCTGTTGTTAGTTTTTAGTAAAATGCGCCTCCGGTTTGAATCGTTTCTCATTAAGAGATCATGTGGCACCTTTACCAAGGAAAGCTGGACACGGTTTTATCAATAAACTGTCACAAGTGGAGATAAAGTGATGCCTGAAAACATCAAAAAAGAACAAAGACATCAGCTTACCTACGGCAATCGTCTTCACTGAGCTGACACCTCAAACCAAGCATGTGCTACAAAATCAGTGACTTTTATTAAAACATTCTGAATGGCACGAACAAAGATGAGGGACACATGAATGACATGACATAAATAAAATCAAACCCATACCACACACAGGTTTTATCGCCTTTCTCTAAATAAAAAAGAGCCAAGCATAGAGAGTTAATACGTTCAGCTCAGCACATGCAGCTTCATAAGAAAACTCTCAGCCTCCTAAGACATCCAACTGCGCAAGCAAACTGCTCCTAAAATCCTCGCCAGTCCAGCACCTCCTTTTTAGTAGATGCCAGTGACTGTTGGCACTTTGAACAGCATACATCCACATAAACCCCAGTGCACTAATCCCTTGGATTTCACAAATATTTCCAAAGATAATTTACAGTGGTAATTTAAATAAAATATATTTTAGAAGTACATGACCCCACCAAAATTTACACTAAGCATAATTTTTCAATTGTGAAACTCTATGTATAGTACATGTTATATACAATATACACTCATATATATATATATATATATATATACACACACCCATAATTAGCAGAGGTTTTGTTCATACAGCACTGGCACAACGGCAAGCTTCAAGCTCATTATTTGTGTGCATACACTTCATTAAAGTTACATCTTTGATTTTTAAGTGACTAAACTTGAGACCAACTGTGTTAAACGTGTCCATCTCTTAACGAAAAACAACGTACAATTTCATGGTCACATTCTTGTGTCAACAATGATGTTTCCATCTTTATCCTTTATTCTTACTCTCCCTGTTGGATAGTGAGTTTCCTGTTGTCCGCTGGCATACACCGTTTTAACGGTTCCATCCGGATACTCTCTCCTCTTGTACTCAGATGTGTGAAGTTCCCTTTGACCATTGATGAATTCTATAATTTTGTTTCCGTTTCTGTATGAAATTTCAGAACAGAAGAACAAAGTTAAACACCTAAATATTCGACAACAGTTCAGCTACACACATACCTCACACTACGGCTGAACTGTAAGCAGCAACTGTACAATATAATGAAGCACATGCCCAAGATGGCCCCATTTATTGCTGCGCTAACACTGATATAAGAACAATGAAGTAGCGACCCCTACCACCCATTTAACTACAGGCCAGAACTGCCTTCTGATGTCGGCACGGCCCTACTGCTAACATTTCTAACCAATAATTTCTCTTATGTGTGCTACAAAACACACCTTTCAAGTCTTCATATCCCATCTTTGTATTTCCTACACTTTGACATTTACTTCCATTAAATTTCACCTATGAAAACAGACCCACTTCTGAATTCTGTCCTAGTCCAGAAGTCAAGATGTTGCTGTCTGTCAGCCATCACTCTACCAAGATCAGGGGCATCTGTAAAGTCAGACCTTTGACCAAAATAAGCAAACCTTACCGAGCTGCACTGATATTTATGTTTTAAAGGGCTGAATATCAAAATTGTTTTTGATTTTATGTGACATTGTTTTATATTGGGGGGGTGATTTTAAGGAAATGAAGAATTTGGAGATATGTTGTTTGTACAAGTATTCATTTTCCACATATTTTGCAGCAATAACAGCTTTAAGGGCTGGTTTATACTTCATGCTCAGAAAGCGTACACGCGCACATCATGGCTGCCAAGCGTTTCCAGCGTTCATTTGACACGTCCTCAGAAATGAATGCGACATGTGCGCAAGTTACAGTACCAGCAAAAAATCAGGGGGAGCAGTGCGTTCAAGTTGGAACGAGACGTTAGAGTCACCGTGACAGCAAACCACTTAGCAGGTCCTGCAGGGTCGACATGCGCACTTCGAGGTTTGATGAATGGTTCGATGTGGTGCAACAATCATCTAACTTAAACACGGACATATAAATGTATTCATGGTGCTTTTCTTCATCTATTTCTCACACAGACAATACAAGCATTGCATATTCCCCATCGTAATACATTTTATTACATCTTTTGTGCCATCTTTATTGCACCTTCACAGCAGCATCAGAATGTACGGCAGCGTACTTGAGCCAGAGAGCAAATAAAATTAAGGACACAATGAAAAAAGTCTCTCTTGTGATTAAAGTGGAAATTTCGGCTTTCATCTCAAAATTTCCAGTTTAATCTTGTAGTTTATTTTGCCATTAAAGCAGAACGTTGTAAACGTCATCTTAAAACTGACCCAGTTGTTAATCGCTATGTGCCTCTGGGGCTTCCTTCAGCACTGACAGCAGTGGCAAGCAGCATCGCCACACAGCACACATTAAATTTATGATATTCCATCTCTCTGCACATTTAGAATCCCCATATTTATACTTGATATCACTTTCATGATGATATGTGTTAAAGGATGCAAAGTACATTTTACACATAAATTGTTAGATTCATTTAAATAATCGATATTGTTAATAATTACACATGTGGGGACGGCGCAGTGGTAGCGCTACTGCCTTGCAGTTGGGAGTCATGCCCTGGTGGTCCCTGCCTGCAGTTTGCATGTTCTTCTGGTGGATTTCCACAGTGTGCTCTGGTTTCCTTTCAAGAACATGCAGGTTTGGGGATTTGGTGAGCTAAAATGACACAAGTGTCTCTGTGTGTGCTCGATGAGCTGATGCCCCATCCAGAGATTGTTTCTCCCTCATGCCCGATGCTTGTTGGGCACGTCCCTGGATTGATGGATGCAATCATTAAACATCCATCCTTTTCAGAGTTATTGTGGCATGGTTTCCTGAATTTAATGGATGTTTTGGGCAATTCACGACATAGTGAAGCTGAACTGATATCTTGCACTGCCACCTAGTGGAATTCTCCAGATTTACATAAAGGACATGCAGAAGTAGAAACAGTACACAGCTTACATAGCAGATGCGCCTGCAGGCACATGTGTCACATGATGTATAAACCTGGCCTAAGACTTTTTATCTTTGAACTACTGTAACATTACTTTGGGCTTGTTTTTTTAGAGTCATTGTACTACTGAATAATCGACTTTTTATTGAAGCTTCAGCTCTTCAGAAAACTTAAAACAGGTTGTCTAAGTTTTTCATTTTATGAAGATCATGTTTCGATAATTGGCTTGTGAGCTTCACTCTGTTACATCATGGCTTACCAGATAATCGACCCTTTTCATTTTCATAAAAAAAAAAAAAAAAGTGTAATCATTTTAGTTATTTATTGTCACATGTAGAAGGTACAATGTAACTTATATGCACTGTCATACTCTCTCACAAGAGAACAAGACATAATGTAACTGGTGAAAAGCACTGCCAACACAATCACTTTATCCCTTAGGTAATGATTGGTGACGCATCCATGAAAAATGTAAAACTTCACCCACAATGACCGCTGTGAGCAGACAAGCAGACTGGAAACGTAAAATTTACTACTTTGACTTTACTTTTTGTCACATGCATGCCTCAGAAAAGCCAAAGGCACATTTTCTTAAATTTAAGTCATTTTGCTTTAATGTGGATGTATTTGATAAGTTTAGTACCCCATTGGCTTCCATTTTAAATTGCAAGAACAGACAAGGTATTTGTTTTTAATTTACAGAAAATGTTTCACTACAAATATTATGTGGCAAATTAATATATACCATGATTGTAACGAAGTAACTGACTTGAAAAATACCAATCCTGCCCTTTAAGATTTTTTTTTTCTAACATGAAACAATGTCACCTTCAAAAAGTGATCTAAAATAAAAATGTAACAGTGAACTAAATTTCAGTGCAGGTTTTTCCTTTTTATTAATATCATACGATAACTGGTCAAGGGTCTGATTACTTTGCAGCTGCAGTACTAATCCCAAGGAGCCTGTATTTATTACCATCTAATTCAGGAAAACTTCCTCACACCACGACTTTTGGTTTCCTGTGTCTGTGTCCATGAGCACTCTTATGGGCAAACCGCCTTCAATATCCACAGAACTAGACAAACTTTCCATAACAAAAACCATAACCTGATTTTTCTTCCTCTTTTTATTTTCACTTTTAAAGTAATCTGTCTCATTTATCAGTACAATTAAGATGCTAGCTGCCCAAGCTAGCTCCACAACTCATGAAGTACTGTACATGGGACTTGCAGGCTACAGGGGTCTATCTTGGAGCAGACCGAATTCAGCGACATGCAGTAAATGTAATCGCTAGACCTTGTGAATCACATTAGACCAAACACAAGAGAATTATGATATGTATACAGTAAGCCACACAGTGGTGAAATTTAGCATCATTTGACAACTCCAAACTATTCTGGCCCATTACACCATCAGCAGCACTGGGCACAAAGTCATCAGAAGGCCCACTCACACACATACCAACACTCACGTGAAGCCAGATTGGAGCTGCAAATTAACACAATCTGAATCTTTTGGGCATAAAGGAATAAAGCTGTTTGATAGATCCAGCACTCTGGGTTTGAATCCTGTGCCTAGCAACTGTTTATGAGGAGTTTCCACCTTCTCTCAGCAAAAACTGTCTTTGTAAGAGGAGGGATAATCTACCACTCAGAAGGTCAATTCAGAATCTCCAACTACACTATCAAACTAAATCAAAACCACCATAAACGTCTCAACTAAGAAAAAATTAATATAAAAATGTCCAGTCTCCTGCTTCACATACCAACAAGGAAGCAAGTCATTTCTACAGGGTGAGCCAAAATGAAGTACCACATTTCTAAAGGTCACTGCAAGAGGTAGAGGCAGCCAAGTGGGATTGAGTGGGGGTCCTTTGCTAGGCAATCCCTTGTAGTTTTCAGTTGGCACCATGCTTTCACTGTCGAAGCATTCTAATGAATCCATCATCACTACGCAACATGCCTTCCGAACGCACTTCAGCATTCCTTCTAACGGTGACGCTCCAAATTGGAAAACAATTCTTCAGTGGGTAGCTAAATTTAGACAGACGGGTACAACATTGAACAGAAAATCTCCAGGCTGTCCTCTGACTGTACAAACACCTGAAAACATCCAAGCTGTAAGGGCATCAGTTTTGCAGTCTCCTAGATGTTCAGCACGTAAACATACTTCTGTCTTAGACATTTCCAACACATCTTTGAGGAGGATTTTGCATGAGGACCTTAATTTCCATCCATACAAAATGATGGTAAGTGCAGGAACTCACTGAGAGAGACTGGGAGAGTTGTGCACGAACATTCTGCAAACCGTTCATCGAGATGCCATTGCTATGTGCAACGCCGAGGCACAATGCATGTGTAAATAAGCAATACTCTCTTCTCTATTGGGCTAAAACCAACCCTCGTAAACTTCATCAGAGACCCCTGCACAGTGAGTGTGTTTCTACAACAGCACACCAAACTGTATCTGGCATTGTAGGCCCTTACTTTTTTGAGGAGGTGGGAGCAATGCTTACCGTTACTTCAGAATATTGCATTGAAATGTTCGAGAACTCTTTGTGGCCCCAAACTGGAAGAAATGGATTTGGTAGATGCCTGGTTTAACAGACTGGAGCAATAGCTCATACGGCACAGAGATCCATGCAAGTTTTGTGGGAGATGTATCTGGAGAAGCTGATCTCCCTGCGTGGAAATGTCAGGTGGCCTTCACTTTTGCCTGATCTCACTCCATGCTATTTCTTCTTGTGGGGCTCTCTCAAGTCAAAGGTATATACACACCGACCTCAAAACCTTGAAGCCCTCAAGGATGCTATTCACCACAAAACTGCTGCTATTCCTCTTGAAATGGCTGAACAAGTCATGTGAGAGTTCAGAAATCGTCTCAAAGAGTGCATCGCTAATGATGGCCACCATCTTGAAGACATCATTTTTAAAACAGTGAAAAAAAAAAAATCTACTTTGTATACCCTTTCTTAAATCGTAATGAGATTTATTTTATCTTGTAGTGATTTTGTAGAATCAATGTTTGAAATGTGGTACGTTTTCTTGGCTCACCCTGAATTTATAACTTCAAAATAAACTCTTTTAATTCAATTAAATTAGTATTATGCGTATGTTTAGAATAAATGTGAATGTGTAAGACAGGACTCACTGTGCCACTCTTATTACTGTGCCATCAGGCAGTAAGCTTTCTTCCTGGCCATCTGGATACACATTCTTTATAGTCTGGTCAGGAAAAGTGATTTCTTTTCTTCCATCAGGAAAATGTTTTTCTAAGAATATAGTCAAAACAAAAATAAACTGGTTAATGGATTGTATATATTCCATAAAACCTCATAATCAACTGACAACAAGAGGGTTGCCACAGGCAGAATAGCTGTAAAACAAGCACAAGTCAGGAAAAAGACACAACTAACACACCTGGGACAGCTAGATCTATAAAGTACTGCATGCACCTCAGAAGTGAGTATTGTGTTAAATGTACCATCATGGAGTCTAACAGAAGTTCTTCCATAAATCTTATTTTACTTATTGACAGTTTAGACATGTGTGTAGGTGGTAATTTTGCTTCTAAACAAGGTCACAGAAGTGTATTACTACACACCTAACACTATGGAAATGGCATATTAAAATTTTGCAGCACAAGTTCAGCTGCCATCACAGTAGAGCCCTAAGCACACCCTTATTTGTGTTTTTATTACAAGTATTTCATGGTAAATCTTACCTATTTGATTGTTAGGAAACTGCAAAACCTCAAGACCATCTGGATAAGTAGTATGGGTTGTCTGTGCATCAGCATAAAAATATATCTGAAAAGAGAGACAGCAACCCTTTAAGTTTACTAATACTCACCCCATTTAAAGCAAATCAACACAAGGTACTCACCACTCTCTGGTCTGCCATGATTTGTTTAATATCGCCATTGAAGAATGTCACTTTTATCGTCTTTCCATCAGCACATATCTCCTTTCTGCTTCCATTGGGGAAAATGATGATTTGGTCACCATTTTGCAGAATCTGTTCAATCTGTAAATATATTTAAACAATAATAACTGTTGCAACACATCTTTTGTAAAGAGTATTTCTGATTAATTACAGTTCAAGTGTTCAACACTGCCTGTATCATTCCACTGGAATACAAATGAACAAAACACAAATCTCAGTGAATGCATTTTAAATAAAACTGATATGTGAATACCCCACCTTTATAAAACATTAGAAAGTAGACTAAAGAAAAAACACATTTTGTCATGTAGTGTAACATTCAAGTACAAAAGATTTCTGATCAATATTTTATTTTATAACACATCTGACTAAGTTAACATCCCAGCTACCACTGATGTTCAGCTGTACCTATTACTGTACATAAAAGTGAATTATCAACCTCTTTGATTTGTAGAAATCCTACCTTTCCATCAGCATGGCTTATTTCCTGAAGGACTTCTTGTCGTAAACCACCTGAAGTAGTCTGTACAAGAAAAGCAAAAAGAACAAATACTGTGCTAAAATACATTAAACATTTTCTTGTTTATATATGACAAAGGAAAATTGTTTAAATCATTTAATTCAACAAATAGTTGTACAATTGTCATAGAATGAATATAAAACTAATTAAATATATTCAGTAAAATAATACTACTAAGCAGTAATTTAGTAAATTAAAAAAAAGACAAAAGGCTTACTTGATGTGGTTTTGTAGCCATTCCTGGATAGACTACGTTGTGCAACTGTCCAGCAGTTTCTAGTGCCTCCACTTGACATTTATCTGCTAACACTGGTATATTTTTTCTTCCTTCATTTTCTGAAAGTATTATGCATTTTATATATTTAATATATATATATTTATATATATATATATATATATATATATATATATATATATATACACACACACACACACACACACACACATACATACATACACACACATATATACACTCACCTAAAGGATTATTAGGAACACCTGTTCAGTTTCTCATTAATGCAATTATCTAATCAACCAATCAATCACATGGCAGTTGCTTCAATGCATTTAGGGGTGTAGTCCTGGCCAAGACAATCTCCTGAACTCCAAACTGAATGTCAGAATGGGAAAGAAAGGGGATTTAAGCAATTTTGAGCGTGGCATGGTTGTTGGTGCCAGACGGGCCGGTCTGAGTATTTCACAATCTGCTCAGTTACTGGGATTTTCACACACAACCATTTCTAGGGTTTACAAAGAATGGTGTGAAAAGGGAAAAACATCCAGTATGCGGCAGTCCTGTGGGCTAAAATGCCTTGTTGATGCTAGAGGTCAGAGGAGAATGGGACGACTGATTCAAGCTGATAGAGGAGCAACTTTGACTGAAATAACCACTCGTTACAACCGAGGTATGCAGCAAAGCATTTGTGAAGCCACAACACGCACAACCTTGAGGTGGATGGGCTACAACAGCAGAAGACCCCACCAGGTACCACTCATCTCCACTACAAATAGGAATAAGAGGCTACAATTTGCACGAGCTCACCAAAATTGGACAGTTGAAGACTGGAAAAATGTTGCCTGGTCTGATGAGTCTCGATTTCTGTTGAGACATTCAAACGGTAGAGTCAGAATTTGGCGTAAACAGAATGAAAACATGGATCCATCATGCCTTGTTACCACTGTGCAGGCTGGTGGTGGTGGTGTAATGGTGTGGGGGATGTTTTCTTGGCACACTTTAGGCCCGTTAGTGCCAATTGGGCATCGTTTAAATGCCACAGGCTACCTGAGCATTGTTTCTGACCATGTCCATCCCTTCATGACCACCATGTACCCATCCTCTAATGGCTACTTCCAGCAGGATAATGCACCATGTCACAAAGCTCGAATCATTTCAAATTGGTTTCTTGAACATGACAATGAGTTCACTGTACTAAAATGGCCCCCACAGTCACCACATCTCAACCCAATAGAGCATCTTTGGAATGTGGTGGAACGGGAGCTTCGTACCCTGGATGTGCATCCCACAAATCTCCATCAACTGCAAGATGCTATCCTATCAATATGGGCCAACATTTCTAAAGAATGTTTTCAGCACCTTGTTGAATCAATGCCACATAGAATTAAGGCAGTTCTGATGGGGAAAGGGGGTCAAACACCGTATTAGTATGGTGTTCCTAATAATCCTTTAGGTGAGTGTATATAGATATATATACACATACATACATATATACACACACACACACGTATGGTATATACAGTGAATCATTAATATTCGCAGGAGTAACATTGCAAGAAAAAGGTGCAACAATCAAAGATGCAAATGTTAACAGAAATTATGGGAAACAGAAGGTTAGGTTTCCACAACCACCAAAAACTAATATTTTGCTAGCGATTGCTCAAAAGACCACTTTTCCTGCATGGATTTCTTTATAACAAAATATTTCTTATAATGTGCATTTTTCAAAATATCCCGTAAAAGGCAGTGCACAAAATAAAATTGGTATCATGCAAAACATTTTTTCTTGCTAGTCTTTCTCTGAAATTCTGCCAAAAAGAAAAAAAAAACTTTTAGTTACTAATATTGTAAGACACCAAGACTGGCAAGGTCTCAACATCACCTCTGACACTCTCTCCTTAACTCCTGTCTACAAATTAGAAGGATTCACATGCATTTCACAACCATTATCATGGCTAAAAATGTAAGCAAATAGAGTTTTCTGTGTGGTCCCTCTATTTTACAGTCTATAATTTATATCTGAAATGTGCCATCATTAATCAAGTACACTATAAATTCAGCAGGTTTTTGATGCAATAGTTACAACATTCTCCACTTACCTTAGACTCGTTATTTGTGAATACTTTTAACTCAGGAAATTATTGAATCATCTATGAAAGTGCAAACCAGCAAATCCCACAAAGTTCTGAGATCACTTATTACCACAAACCTTCTAATCCCTGTTTCAATCTTATAATATTTATTGCAATAGCATACAGCTTTGTAGACCCACTGACAGACCACTGTGCTCTTCTGCTCGAAATGCTGTTTGCCTGTGCTGTGGTTCATGGCAGTGTGCCTAGAATGTGGACCTAGAGTACTGGGACAAGTATTTGATACTGTAAGAATGTAGTGTTTTACAAACAGAAACTGTGCAAATTTACTAATATAGATTTTGTGCAAGTACCGTATGGTGTTATTGTTGCATGCTAGTTTGCAATTTAACTTTACAGTGTTTGTAAAGTGTTTATAAGTGTAGTGTGATTAACAAGAATAAGCTGAAATGAATCATGCCAGCAGCCTTGGAAAGTTTCATTTTCACTGTTTTTGTAACAGAAACAGAACAAAACACACAATTATCTTATACTATAATGTGCAAAGGAGTACATACCTTTAATTGGTGAACAGCTTTCTTTTGGTGTCTCCGGTGCCACTGAAGCAGGTGTGGTTGCACTGAATTTTAGTAAGCCTGGAGGACTCTTTTATAAAAGAACAAAGTCATATTACTGAAGTCTAATTAATGTCAAACATAATATATATATATATATATATATATATATATATATATATATATATATATATATATATATATATATATATATATATATATATATATATATATATATATATACACACACACACACACATCTTAATATTACAAAGAATATTATGACTATCATAATTAATCTTATTGTACTGGACTTCAGTCAGGTATATAACAAAAATTAGCACTCAGTGTCTTTCTTGCATCTCATGCTCATTTGTAGTTATGAAATAAATGTTCATTATCAAATAACTTTGCAGGGTTAGAGCAATCATTCCAAATAAGTTCAACACAATAGATGTCATCTGATAGCTGCCATAGTCACCTTACTTACATAGTCACACTACTATTAAATAAAATATATTTCAGCCTTTATAAGCATTTATAAAAGGTCAAGGGATAAACAGAAAAATGTGAAAAAGAACTGAGACACACTGGTAAATCATGAAAAAAAAAAACCACATTTACAAATAAATGTCAAATACAGTTATGTTATCAGATGTATTAATATAAAATGATGAAGCATCATAATAATTGTTCCACTAAACCCCAAAGCATTTTTGAAGTCATCAAACAGTACATTAGCTTAAATGTAATCCACATAATCATTTCATCAAATCCACTGTAATTTAGATTTAGTGGAGAAAGATTTATAGAAATTTCTAGAAATAAAATAGCATAGGAAGAAGAACTGGAAATTTCATAAGATCCAGCCACCCATCTAATTTCTTAACAAGCTCACTGAATACACATTGAACATTAACAAAAAAAAAAAAAAGTTATTATACTTAAATTATTACTAAATCAGCATAACATAACTGATCACATTTTCTGTTTAATAGGTTTTAGAAAACCAGCTGATTGCATGCGTAACAAAGGCATACACATATTCTGAAACTAATTTTAAATCCAAAAGAAACTTGATTTATTAAAACACAAGTTCTAAAATAAATACCTAGAAATGTAACCTTTTAGCAAAAATAAAAGACTATTTGCCTTACATTTTTTCACATTTAATAAAAAAATGTTTACATTTACCATAGGCTTTAGCTTTTGATTGCAGGATACTATACTGTCCACCTGTTTATGTTTCTCATTTTCTGCTTCCATTTTTTTCCAAGCTTCAACTCTAAGTCTTTCCATCACCTTAAGTTCATTTCGGAGGTCTCCGTTTTCTTTTGTGAGAGACTCCAATTGTTTTTTAAGGCGGCTAAAGGTATTGGACCATCTTGTCTCTTTTCGTTTTAGTTCTTCTTGTAATTCAGTCACTTGCTGCTTTAACGCCTACAAAAAGAATTTTCTTAATACTGCACAACCACCACCACCAATTGATGAATAATTTGTCTCTAAGTCACCTTAGGATGTTTTTATAAATAAAATCAAAGGAAATAAGGAGTATTACCTGCATTTCTTCACGTTCTTTTTTGTCAGGGATAGCTCTTGCAGCTGCAGCATATTTTTCAAACACTTTTCGCTCTTTTTGTAATTTTCTCATTTCTTCTTTTTTATATTCTTCCAAACGAGTTAGCTCATCTGCTTTTACTTTTTCAAAATCTGCTACCTTTTTCCTGTAATAATGCAACCGCTAAAATAAAATTCTTTAGAAAACTAATTGAACTCCATATTAACACAACATTAATATTATGGAATAAAAAAATAATTGTTAATGCAGTAATAAACTGCTTTGCACATATGCAACTGCACCCTAGTGATCAACAAACCATATCAATGTGCATAAAACATGCTAGAAACAAACTACACAACATTGCAGTACATTATACAAGTGGTTATCTGTGCATCATTTTAGAAATGTTTGCCTTTTTTCCTGTTCAAATTGCTATTTAACTTGAAATGGAACGACACCACAAGTAAACTGTATGTGAGCCAACTGTGCACTGATAATATTCTATAATCCAATGTCCCTATACAACTGGCTATCACCTAAGCCAACAGTCTATTTCTCATATAATGTACCCCGTTGACACCGTTTTGCTTATGTCTAACAGTGTGTTGTATTAAAGAGGCATTAGTACTTTTTCCTGTTCAAATAGCTTTGGACTGTGTTGTAACCCATTTTCTTTTAACAGCTAGTGTATTAATGCAATAATATACCTCCATTCTTCTGAAGCCTTATTACTCTCCTGGCGTTGGTTTTCCAAAGCAGAATTTAAAGTTCTAAACCTCTCAATTTCAGCCTCCAGTTCAAGACATCGCTTATTCAACAAATCAGATTGTGCTTTGCTCTCTGCAATTAGGATGAAAAAATGTTCAGCTTTATATGCATTATTTTAAATACAATCAGAATAAATTAGAACACATTATTAAGAAAAAAGTTAAGGATTACTCAACACTGTGAAACTCCTTTATTAACTAAAAACCATTCCTCCACTCAATCTTAGTCACAACTTGACTGTGTTTAGGACCACCTCAAACAGAATCTGGTATTTGCCTGCTTTCACTTGCTTTTCAATCCAGCTTCCAAATCTGGTAATGTCTTTTGGTCATAATGAATTACTTTATTAATGTTCAAATGTATACACATACAGTGGGTATAAAAAGAATCGCCCCCTTTGAAATATTCCCTTTTTTACTTTACAGCCTTAAATGAAAACACACACAAAAAATATTTCTTCCCAGCTTTACTTTCTCAATGCAACCGATAACCTCCAAGTGAAAGATATCATAGCTACAGTTCAGAAAAATTGCAAAAAAATCAAAAACAAGACATACTGAGATTAATAAAAGATTATCCCCCAATGTCAATATTCTTTTGAACCACCTTTTGCTTTAATGACAGCCTTGAGTCTGTTGGGATACTTCTCGGTCAGCTTTGCACATCTAGATTGAGTAATATTTGCCCACTCTTCTTTACAGTTTAACTGTTCAAGTTCGATCAAATCAGATGATGAGTGTTGGTGGATTGCTATCTTCAAACCTTTCCACAAATTTTCAATGGGATTTAAGTCTGGGCTCTGACTGGGCCACACGAGGACATTCATTTTTTCTCCTTCAGCCTCTGTGTGGTCAATTTTGCTGTGTGCTGTGGGTCGTTGTCATGTTGAAAGGTGAACATTCTGCCCATCTTCAACTTTCTGGCGGAGGGTAGCAGGTTTTCCTCAAGAATTTGACGGTATTTTGCCCCCTACCCTAACAAAAGCCCCAGACCCTGCGGCAGAGAAACACCCCCACAACAGGATGCTGGCACCTCCATGCTTTACTGTAGGCATGGTGTGTTGTGGATGGTGAGCAGCACTGGATTTCCGCCAGGTGTACCGTTTGGTATTGAGGCCAAATAGTTTGAGTTTGGTCTCATCTGACCATAAGACCTTTTTCCACTTGACTTCAGAATCTTCAAGGTGCATTCTGGCAAAGCTCAAGCAAGCCTTAATGTAGCCTTTCTTGAGAAGTGGCTATTTCCTTGTGACCCTCCCAAACAAGCCACAATTGTGGAGCACTTGTAAAATCACATGCACACAATGACCATTCTTTGCCATAAAATCCTGTAACTCCTTCAAAGTGGCCATTCGCCTCTTGGTAGCCTCTCTTACCAGTTTCCTCCTTGCTCTTCCATCCTATTTTGAGGGACGGCCGGATCCAGGGAGGGTCCTAGTAGTACCAAACACTTGCCACTTCTTTATTATGGACTTTACTGTGCTCCTTGGGATTAATAATCCTTTGAGATTTTTTTGTATCCATCTCCTGTCTTATGTCTGTCCACAACTCTATCCCTGAGATCTTTTGAAAGTGACTTGCCACTCATAGTCAGTTGTTTGTTGTCAGTTGCGCTACCCAGCAAGCAAATGCTCCACTAATCACACGGATTACAGTTGATCACAGGTTGAAGTCAATATCCATGGTCTACAATGGAAATGGCGGTTACTTACCCCTGAGTGAGTTTAGGAGGGGGGTAATCCTTTATTAATCTCAGTATTTCTTCTTTTTTATTTTTTAAAATTCTTCTGAACTGCAGCTGTGATATCTTTCACTTGGATGTTATAGATTGCATTGAGTAAGTAAAGCTGGAAAAAATTTTGGTTTGTGTGTTTTCATTTAAGGCTGTAAAGCAAACAAAATGGGAATATTTCAAAGGAGGTGATTCTTTACTATACCCACTGTAGATAGCCAGGTTGTATACATTTGTAAATTTTATAACAGTGCCACTAGTGGGTTCAAATGGTCCATCACTTTAAAAACATATTTAAAAAATTATAGGCACAATAACAATGGATGTATCATGTTTTTACTACCTTATTCAAATTTTAGGTATTCATTAAATGTATTAAAAGATAAGGTACTCTGAATTTGAAATATGCACACTATACAAACATTTCAATTATATACCGGACTTTGTAGCCAGGAAAAGTCTTCACCATCATTTCTCAGATTTTATTACATTATGATACAGTAGTGTATTTATAAAAACATTCTTTCTAACCTGGACTTTGCTGGGATTCTGTGCTGGTCACAGTATTTTGAACTACTGCAGGCTTGTTCTTAGGCTTCAGAGATGGAAAAAGCTTCACCATTAATTCTGAGGCTGGCTGCTGTTCTATTCTGTTATCAAGAAAAGTATCTCCTGATTTGCGGTCACCAGTCTTTCCATTTGCCACCTTTCTTTTCATCTCTTTATTTGCTACAGTTCGGTCAATTGCAGTACAATGAATATGCAAGCGATCAACAACTTCATCATTCCCAGCAGTTTCTAGATGACCATGTTTGTCAAACACCTCCAGATCATTCCAGGTATCATCATCATCAAAGGTCAAGGGATCTATATTGCCTGGCTGTAGTTTACATTTCTTTTCAATAACAGTCGATTCATCACTTGTATATCCAACCTCATCCACATGCACACCATCACTTTCATCTTCACTCTCTTTGGTGTGATCTTGGTAAGCGGTTTTATCATAGAGGTTGATATGTTGACATGGAGTAATCTCAGATGTCAATACTCCTTGACTTATGCAGGGTTGCAAAGCTGTATCATCATCCTCCACCTCTGAATCTGAAATATCCTGACAAGATTCAGAACACCTATTTGCTCCTTCTTGGTCATTTGTAAAGCTTGCACTTTTTTTTGAAATGCAATTTAAAATAATAGCCTTGTTGCTGGCTACATGTGTTCTTTTGCAGTCTAGGGTTTCTTGTATTATTTGGGATAAAGTCTGCACTTTTCCATCTCTTGTAAATGGGCTGATTTTGGCAGTTTGCTGATGTTGTTTTAAGGTCTTAATGGGTGTAGAAGACAATCTATGCCCTGTCTGGCCCTGCACATCCAAATGCAATACCTTTTGCATGAAAGAGGAGTTGCTTGAAAAGGATATTTCATCTGCAGCTTGCTCCAACAGCTCAAATTCATTCAATTCAAGATTCTCTTTTTCTTTTTCTTCATCCCACTTTTCAATCTTCTTTTGAAAGGATAAATCAAATGAATACTCCTGTCCAGATGGTGGAACATTTCTTGCAGTTCTCGAAATGCTGTACTGTTTATTTCTTTCATAAGTCATTGGGTTTAAACTAGCAGATGAATGCATTTTAGCACTTATAGAATCACTAACTTTAGAAACCTCCTCACTACTCCAATTAGCTTTTACAGGAAATGGTTTCACTAGTGTTTTTTCCACAGGTTTTACTTGTATTTTTGGTTCAGTTAACAGTTTGGGTGGAACTTCAGCAGTGTTTTCTCCACTTTGGTGCCCAAAACTGTTAGTCTCTTGTATATGGTTCATTTTGCAGAGACTGTGAGTATCTGCCTTTTTTTGCAGTCCAATATCTTTACCAGAGAGATTTTTTTTCTTTAGCACAGATGTTTTGCGCTGTACTTGTGGCTTGTTTATCTTTGATACAGATTTTGCCTGTGCAACCTTTTCAGCGTTAATAGGTTGTGTTTCCTTACAAGGTGGTTTAACTGGAAAACTACGGCTTGTGAATCTTGCTAAACCTTCCCCACGCTTCAGAAATGGTCTTTTAGTGTTGCCTTTAACTTCAGCTTTAGCAGACATCTGAAAAATAAAAAGAGCAATTAAATATGGGACTACTTTGTCTAGATATAGTATAGCAAAGATATATTACAATTAAAGTTAACTGCAAATTACAAATACTAGCTAATTAATGTATATTGCAATTTAATCATGAAATGTTAACCTGCCTTCACCCTGCATATTTTAGCCAAATATTTTACCTTTAATTAATTGACTTTTTCGTGAAGAAGACCCTAGCTTTTCATAATGTACAGTGTCATGTCAAAGCAAATGCACCACATGAAAAGATTTGTTTTTGGACAAAAGGATATTTAGTAAGTATTTGACATATTTATCATATTTCTAATAAAAAACAACATTGAAACAAATTAATTATTCATTTATTTGTATTATTTAAATCAACAGTATTGTACACAAAATGTTAGTATAGCCCTACCTTCATAAATTTATCAAATGCCTAAAATTAGAATCAGGTACATCCAAACAACTGCAAATGATCAGAAAGCCGTTACCCAGTATTATGGAGGGCTTCACCTTATTTGAATAACAGAAACCTATGATGTTGTTTGGTTTCAGCAATTGAGCTCAGATGGTCTGGGAAGAGTTTTAAAGCCATTTACGAGTATTATGTAATGAATCACTCTACTGTGTGAAAGATCAGCTATGAATGCAAAAATTTCAACCCAATGGTAATCTATCTAAGACAGGTAGTCTCTTTAAATTCAGGATCAATGCTGACTAAAATATGCCTTGAAGAGTTTTTCAAGAACCCAAGGATAGGATCAAGGTATTTCCAGGAAAAATCTTACCTCAGCTATCATCAAAATGCATGAATCAACCATCCAAAATTGACTGCACAATTTGGCCGACCTGAGAAATGAACAGGAAGAGGAGGAAGGAAGAACTGGACTTTCCAGAAAAAAAGGTGAACATAAGATGCTGTCAGGGGCATGGCAAAGTAGTGCCTGAATGGATTATGATGGGAGGTCCTGAACAGAGAAAAAGTTATGGGAGTAAATAAAAAAAAAAAAAATCTAAGAGGAAGATGTGGCACCATGTGAGTGTTGGGGTCATTTGCCCACTTCATTGAAAAAAAAGTTGAGAAACAAATGCAATACAAATTCCTTTTGAACCATTGTGAATAGAATGATGTAATGAAATGCTGTATGCAGTTGAGAGGGATATCATGGCCTGATCACAGCCTGGCACGAAGAGAAAAATGCTTTTGTTGATATAGAAAAAAGCAAATGCATGCTAGCTACACAATTACACAAGGGCAAGAACTGACAAAAAGGTTTGCCAGAAACTAGTCTGAGAAATGCTAGAACTTAAATGTACCTCACTATTCACTTTAAACAACTGCACTTGAAATCAGGGAATAGCAAGATTGCTCTTGGGGAACTATAGCTTCTGTACACACCTTCTTTCCATTCAGAAGCATAAGCCAAGACTTATTCTAGTGAACAACTCACTGTTCTTTACAGTTAGGAGATGTGAACTTTAGTACAAGAGGAGAAATTGCTGAGAAACTGGGAATTAAAGGTTCAGTGTAAAGCAAGTATACAGAGTTGTATTTGTAAAAGGATTTTAGTAGAACTCGAAATGGAGAGATGGTGGAGCTACAGTATCTCACAAAAGTGAGTACACCCCTCACATTTTTGTAAATATTTTATTATATCTTTTCATGGGACAACATTGAAGATATGACACTTTGATACAATGTAATGTAGTCAGTGTACAGCTTGTATAGTAGTGTAAATAGTGCTGTCCCCTCAAAATAACACACAGCCATTAATGTCTAAACCGCTGCCAAAAAAAGTGAGTACACCCCTAAGTGAAAAAAGTCCAAATTGTCCCCAATTAACCATTTTCCCTCCCCGGTAGTGTTACAAGGTCTCAGGTGTGAATGAGGAGAAGGCGTGTTATCGCTCTCACACCCTCTCATACTGGTCTCTGGAAGTTAAACATGGCACCTCATGGCAAAGAACTCTGAGGATCTGAAAAAAAGAATTGTTGCCCAAGACCATAACGGTTGTCTTTTGAAAATAGACGTACGAGTGCTGCCAGCATTGCTGCAGAGGTTTGGGGGGTCAGCCTGTCAGTGCTCAGACCATATGGCGCACACTGCATCAAATTGGTCTGCATGGCTGTCATCCCAGAAGGAAGCCTCTTCTAAAGATGATGCACAAGAAAGCCCGCAAGCAAAAAAAAAGTTTGCTTAAGACAAGCAGAATACCTTGTGAATACTTTGCCTGAAGAAGGTGTCTGAGTTGCCTCGAAAGCTTGCATATTGTAATCTTTTTAGTTAGCCAATAAAAGGTGTCACTGTGCTTGACTTTTCACTAAATCCAAAATATAGTAATCCCAAAGCATAACAGCAGAAACAAAAGCATCAGATGTCCAAAACAATTAAACATGTGGCAAAAAAAAAAAAAAAACTCACTCTGCAGTGTAGCTTAATTTAATCAGTTTTACTTTTACTTTGCATTTCACCATGGCATTTTATTATCCTTTTCTAAATGTGGCAGCAAGAACATATACATACGTACATACATAATGTACACACGCGAGTGTACACACATAGGCATATTTTAAAGAAGGAAAAAAGTCAGAACAGAAATTCAAATTAACATAATATTGTATTAGCCACAGATTTCTAGCATTTAACCATTTGCATGAATGAACTTGGAAAGCTAAATGAACAATTGCTCATTTCAGCCTTTTGTTTATATTATAGCAGGTATAACTAGCTCTGGATTAAAAACTGTACTATTCAACTGTACAACACAGCGAACATCACATAATAGCAAAGCTCCATTTTGTGTTCACAAAACATCATTGGCACACTATTTACCAAAGGTAAAAGCACACAGGTGATTCAATTCTAAAGCAACAGCTAAATAAATTAAAAAAGAATCTGTATAAATGGTCATAAACTACAACACATTTATAAATTCACTTTCATAAATTCAACTAATTCAAAAAATGAACAAAGCAAAAGGATCAAAGAAAACTGACCTTTACTGGTTCTGTACACTTAAGTCTTTCTTCTTCTAGCTTTAACTGTTCTTCCAGCATCTCTTCAAATGACTGCATTTTCATCCCAATTCCAGGATTAATGGGCCTAATAAAGGAAAAACAACTAACTTCTGAGTTTCCTTATTAAATTAGGAAAATATGAATATTTGCTACTATAATCATAAGACATAACAAATGAACATGACAGGATGTTATAGTCTGGAAGTACTTCAATTTGCTTCTGGTCCTTTATCATCCTAACATACACTGAAAATGTGTAGAAATGTAACAAGTATTTAAAGAAACCTGAAATCAAAATAGCACCATATTACCACATATTTATCATGCTTTATACGAGTTCACCACTATAGCACCAAGTCCTACTAACCCCTGATATCCATTTTCTTACCTAAACCCTGTGTTACTCAGATTCTGAATTCTTCCCATCTACCATATATTGAAAATACAGCTACTTCCTTCTTTGTGTGCGTTGTTTACCAGAAATATGAAGGATGTAACAATAAGCATCATAATGAATGAATAAGGCTTCAAAATAAAAGCCATGTAAATCAAACATTAATTATAGGCATGAATACCATACCATTTTATAAGCCACTTAATCCCGAGTAGGGTTTTAGGAGACTGGAGCCTATTCCGGCAAACAAGGCAGGAACAATCCACTGGATAGGGCGCTAGTCCATCGCAGGTGAACACACTCACACATCATATATTCACTTGATCATGAATAACTTATTTAATAATAAATATGATTATTTTTTATATAGTTTATTTTATTAAAATCAAAAAATATTACACACATGCAAGTCAAATTTAACAAAACTGATTTGAAACAATTCGACCCCCATCCATGAGAAAGAGAGCTAGGTCAGCAAAGTAGCACTTCAATAATACTGTTGTAAAAATATGTAAAATAAATGAAGAAAAATTGATAGAATAGAAAAAGAGGGCAGAGAATTCACTTCCTCAATTTAAATTCTTATTCTGAAATATAATTTATCAGATCCTGCCAAGTTTTGAAAAGGTTTTGTTCAGATCTTCCAAGTGTGAATTTGATTTTTTCCAATTTTAGATAATATAGAACATCAGTTATCCACGGACATAAAAGAGGGGAGTTAGGATTCTTCCAGTTAAGCAAGATAACTCCACATGTCGATAGTGTAGTAAAGGCAATTACAGTTTGTTCGTCCTTCTCCACTTTAAGCCCATCTGGATGTACACCAAGCACAGCTTTTAGTGGATTAGGAGGGATTATGACACCAAGGCTGCCTGAAAGACATTTAAAGATTTTTTGTCCAAAGTGATGTTAATTTGGCGCAGGCCCAAAACATGTGGCCCAGTGAGGCTGGAACTTGATTGCAACGTTCGCAGGTTGGATCTTGCCCAAGAACCAATTTGGAAAATTTTAAACGAGAGAGATGCGGTCGATATATAAATTTAAATTGAATAATTGTATGCTTTACGCATATGGAGCTCGAGTGAATTCTGTGCATTGCTACCTTACATTCCTTTTCTGAGATGTTGAGTGAGAGATCCTTTTCCCACTGTTCTCTGGGATCTTTGAAAGGAAGCGACATTAAAATGTTTTTATATATTAAAGAAATGCTGTTTGAGTCCTCAAGACTGATCAATATATCTTCCAGTATATAGGCAGGTGGGAGGCGAGGTAAATTGGGTAGGTTTTGTTTAACAAAGTTTCTAATTTGAAGGTAGTGAAAGAAATGTGTTGCTGGAAAGTTAAACATGGAGTATAATTGTTCGTAGGATGCAAAGACATTGTCTATGTACAGAACTCTAAGTGATTTAATACCGGATGTTTTCCAGACATTAAAAACTGCATATATTTGAGAGGGTGGAAAAAGGTGGTTCTCGTGCAGATGTGCCACAAATAAAAGCTTCTCTATCATAAAATGCTTCCTACATTGGTTCCATTTTCTGAGTGAGTGAAGCACTATTGTGTTGTTAGTATATCGGCAATGACTTGTGCTTATTGGGGTACAGAGTAAGGAATATAAACAAGTACTGCAAGACTTTATTTCTATTGTGGACCAAGCTTGTGTTTGCTCGCCTATGTGTGTCAATGTACAGGTTTTTATAGTTTGTATATGCACCACACAGTAATAAAATTGAAAGTTAGGTTAAGCCATGCCACTTTCTTCCTTAGGTCTTTGTACGGTCACCTTTTGGATAAAAGGATGTTTTGAATTCCAAATAAATGAGGTTATGGTTGAATCTAATTTCTTAAAAAAGTATTTATTGATATATTTTGGAATTTTTTGAAATAGAAAGAGAAGCTTAGGAAGGATATTCATCTTGACTATTTTATTTCTTCTAGCTAAAGTTAAATGAAGGGTAGACCATAAAATGATTTTGTACGACACAAAAATGGATTTAAAAAAAAATCAATGATACAATATTAATGTTATGCTTTTAGACATTAGTTAAATGCTACAGAGCTGTAAATATACCTTTATATTTATATCCTTGTAGTGTCTTGATAGGGCTTATGAAAACAGCAACAATATTTATTGTAAGAAAAACCTGTAAAAGATACATACCTTCATATACACTTGTCTTCTTGCTTTAAATGTTCCTTCAATAGATTTTACATTTATAAAACACACTTAGTTTAACATTTTGAGATATATTAACTGTTCTACCTGACTACACCAAGAAGAGTGACAAAACATATGTTGCATGCATAAAATAAATAAAATGCAGATCTGACACTTTTGACTTCCTAAATAGCAGAAGGACAATTTTTTTATTTAGCACATAGTTGTTCTGAACATGTGAAATTTTACTTTGAAATAAAGTGTAAGATTTAGAGAAATAGAGATAATTTTGCCATAAAGAACATTTCATAGAATAGCAGTGATTGTTATCTCAACAGTTCAGTAAGAATATTGAAATGTCATAGAGCATGGAGAATGTGCCACAGTCATAATATATATATATATATATATAAGATATTCAACCACTGAGAGACAAATGAGGGTCATGTGGCACACACACTCTTCGTCTCGTTGAGCAACACTCTAGATGGATACCCACAAAGTGTCCATCCCCTCTTACTTGCCATCTTAAAAACCTTTCGTTAATTCACCTCAAGGAATAATCTTATTACAAATGTGTTGATTATTATTTGCCCTTAATAAGTTCAACCATTAGAGTTACTCAGTAGCAAATGTAAAAATCTCATTTTTTTCAGCATGCTTAAATAGTTAAAAATTCTGAATAAGTATTGCAGTCGACATAAGCATGTAATACTGGCATTTTTTTGCTACAATATCGTTTCAAATTCTTTTGAAATACAATCACATCAGTATTCAATTGTGTTTTAGAGATATTGAGGTTAAAAGGTATACAGATTCAACAAAAAGGCAACATTTATTGAGGTTTTTTAGTTTTTTTTAATATAATTTTTATGTAAAAAATGTTAAAAATTTTTAACAGCCTATAATTAGCGTTGGACTATTACAGCACTTTCTTTAGACTATAATGAAAATAACTGCAAAATTTAAAAGACATTTCTGGAGTGGTTTTCATGTGATGCTCGAAAGACAGACAGAAACAAATTCAACTTTATATGTACAGTATATATAAATGTATAAAACAATAAGATATATAATATAAATAGGTTCTAAGTAAAGAGTCACTCCTTCCAAGCAATTTCTAATAAAAGATACTATTGACTTGTTGCTATCTAGCAGATATATACTGCTGTCAATTTAGCATTATTTCAGCTGATAACAGGAAATTTCAATGAGGCAGTCTCTGTTTTTATTTTTTCATAGACAAACAAATCTAAAATTTTATTAGCCTATATTCTAAGTTAAGCTATACCAGAAATAATAACGTTTTTCCATGATTCTCTAACAGATCGTATAGATACATAATTCACATATGCAATAATGTAAAATTAAGCATACAGCAGCTGAAGTCATATTCTTATGTGGTATTAGGTCTTATAATAAAAAAATCTATTGATCATAAAATAAAAATTTCAGGGAAAACATAAAACATTCTATATATTCATTATTTTTCTTTGCTAATTATAAACTACTTAATACAAGTGTTTTTCTGCTACAAAAAAAACAGTATTTTATTTACAATATACATATGTATACACATAAACATACAAAATCTTATTTTGTGATAACTTTTTTTAATTTAACAAAGACAAAAAGATATGTATCAATATCTCAAAATGCGAAGCAGTAAAAATGTGAAATAAACCCATATGCTGCCCCTCAATCAACCACAAAATCCAATGCCCTATGCCATATGTCCAGGAACAAAATCAAGTGTTTGTCCAGATTAGACAATCCTTGACATTAGAACGAATTCCAGCTTCCTATGGCGTGATTTCAGGCCATCAGATTAGCCTGTTTCAGAACATCAGATTTCAATCTGCTCACATAATCTCAGATAAATTGATCCAGATTTATGTGCATTCACTACAAAATTTACAACACTTATGAGTCAAGCAATGAAAAGTCAATCAACCACAGATTACAAGTCTGAGAAACAGAGAGAATAAGTTTCAGGCGAGCAGCACAAGAGTTGTTGGTGAAGTGCAATAAGATTATCAATACATCTGACAAACGAGGAGTGACAAAGCAGCACCCAAGAAAAGTGAGATTATGTGGAGGAATATTGCGGAGAGAGAGAATGCATAGAACAGTTAATGAAACCCACAAAAACTTTACTGTGGTAAATTTCTGCATTGTTCAAAATGTACCCCACCGATATTACTCTATGTAAAATGTTATATGATCTTAAGTAAACACAGTATTCCTTTTTGTAATACCACGCATAGCAAAAAGAGTCTAAGACCACAGACAGTTGTGAGCATATATAGAGTTGTTCTAATCATTATTGTGAGAGATGTCAAACATTAACCTTTCTGAACTTAACCCTTTCTGATAATTACATGCCAAAAGAAACCAAAAAGTTAATTATTGTCATGTACAAATCTACAACAGAAGACTCACATGCCCACTCTTTGAATGGTAACCTACCCTGTTCAAATGTGAAACCCGGATATTTGGCCTCAACATTTGTCCAGAAATTATGTGCAAGACATCTCATATTATTTTAAGAATGGACAAGAGGACACACTGATATTTGATATACATACTTGCACTTCATTGCCAAAACTGAACTGCAATCCAATGCAAAACTAAGATCATTGCCTAATTCCATTACACAACCCCAAATCAAAACCACATTAATAAGCATATTGGGTATAGGCATCCGCTGAAGAGGAGAGTCCTCAGATGTTTTTCTTTAAAAGGCGAGGGACCCCACAGAAGGGCTAATTCATTCCACCCGCCTGTCTATTATCAGTTATAATTGTTCAGAAATGCCACAGTTGTGTAAATTTGACTGCTCTACCTACGACACTATGCAATTTCTCTTTGATGGTGGTTATTTACTGTATTTTTGTCTCAGGAAGACAGCTCTTCCTTGTCTGTGTGTGTGCAGGCACCAGTAGGCACACTGTTGTCACTGCTTCGAACTTTTATCACGTTGATTTGCTGACTAATGCTTATAGGAAGAGCTTAATTGCACACTGAAACAAACACAATGCATAGACAAAGCAATTCACTTTTCTTCCAATATATTTTCTAATACTAGACTTTTTGTGAAACCTGGAAATAGGCATGGTGCCTCATATAAACTATCAACTTTGGTCAATCACAAATATCCTTGCAAAGCATTTTTCTCTAAGTCAGACAGATTGAAAACAATTCTTTTTCTCATTCTCATTCCATGTGTAACAAAAGCAGTTATCTTTCTGGCTGCATACTGTAGCTGAAATACTCCAGTTTGTTAAAAATAATTTTGCTACTGATTTGTAATTTTTTTTTTTGTGTACTCCATTAAATGATTTCATTTTTTAAAATCTCACCAGTTTGCTCCTGATGGCACACTTTTAAAATACAATAATTGAACTTTAATAAAAGTTACACTGAAATATAGGTTAACTAATTAATTTAAATGTTTAGGGCTTATTGTGGTCAACATTCTTTGATATATATTAATGCAAATGTAGTCCTGATTTATACTTAATACAATCAGCAGGGTCTCCTTCAATAAAACGCTTGGGCCCAAATATGACAATGCAGTGGTGACATCTGAGTGTCTATATACCTAGACAACTGAAGTAGCACAGTCGGCATATACAGTAGACTTTGTTCATCAAAATAGTAGTGTAGTAGTACTATCACGTGTGTTTTTAAAAAAAAAAAAAAAAGTTGATACATCAATCCTTGACTAACACGTCATTTTTGAATTCCATGTTTCAGTGCCAAATAGATTTTAAAAAGTCTAGCTTTTATCATTGTGCTGTACAAAACTAATTAAGAGAAGGGTGGATGGAGGGATTTCAACTGGCAAAAAAGACCAACCAACATTAAAAAAAAAAAAAAGGAGCAAGGATTTAACATACCTGTCTTGTGACTTAAGCAAATCCTCATTACAAACAACATCTTTTTCTTGCTGGCATATCTGGGAACCTCCATCTAAGAAATCTGGGCCAGCTTGAGATTTGCCATAACCATGACAATTATTCAGTTGTTCCTTAGTATGCTCAGAATTCAAACTCCCATTACTTGAGTCTGTTTAATATAAGATATAAACAGTTACAATTATTTTTAAAATAAGAAAAGTTACTTGATATTAGTAAAATTGTAACAAGTAAAAACAAATTGATTTTAATAGTACAAAAAAACTAACAATATACATATAATTTAAAATTTAAGCAGTTAAAATACTCAGTCATTTAATTTCATTTCATGATTATGTTACAATATATTGTTTGTGTTAGAGCAACAAAATTAATATTTATTCTCCTTAATACTTTTTGGTTTTTCTCATCTTTTCTTCATATTGTTACATAAATATTTTAAGTCCGAGGATACTGTGGCCTTAACATTTTTTAATGAAATGTTTACTTTTAATGGTTTAAATTATATCTGAATTGAAATACTTGATACATCAACCATTTAGTGAACTTGGTAGTCTTCTTTAAGACTCAAAACCAAACATAATTATCACATTTAAATATCCTGCCTTGGTAATTCACCTAATGTTCTCTGAAGATATTTTTCTTCAACTTCTGGACATGGTGCTACTTTTTCATCAGGAAAACACATCTTGTCTACATACATCATATCACTTCTTGTAAGATAATGAAAATTTTCTGAAACATAAACATTTTTCTGTATGGGACGATGTATTTCAGCAACTTGTTCATAAATGCCAATTTTGGCAATACTCAGTTTGCCAGAAATTTCTTGATAAGACAGATTTCCAGATCCTCCATTGAGATGCCACACTTCTGAATTGTTCCTAAAATCTTTAAAAGTTGGGAAAAAGAAATTGTAAAAATGCTTATTGATTTATGACTGAAAGGAATCCTAATGAGTTGTTTTACAACCCCTGCAATACCACCATAGTAACTGATCATAAAGGTTGATAAATAAAAAAAATGTTTTTACTATTATACAGATTTATCCAGAAAACATTAGCGTATGTAGATTTCCTTATAATTCCACAATGTCAGATAAATCAACAGTGAACTAGAGTTGATATTCAAACTAGAGAAAGGAAAAAAGGCAAAGACAGTTAATAAAAAATGTAACCTTGACAATAATACTATTTATGCAAAAAATTGCATTTTTTTAATTTGCACTTTTAATAAACACTCATTATTTTATTTGGTAATTAAGCTTAATTCCAGAAATGTATAACAATTAGAAACACTTATGGCAATGTAGATCCATGTGTTTCTATGGAAACAATTTAGCATTTTTCTAGTGCAAAGTAAACCGTTGTTCAATAAGTATAAACTATAGTGATTACACACACATTCAAAATAAGCACTTAGTATACAAGCAACTGTCTAAGGGTGTAGTGTTCTGCTTTGTTTAGACCAGATAAACTACTTTTCCACATGTCTGTGATGCTCAAATTCCCAACACTTTAATTCAGCAAAGAAGCACACTATGTCAATTTTTAAAAATACTTTACAGCCAAATTACTGTGAGATTTCACAGTACATTACATTGGAATTATCATTAGCAGACATGGTTTATCTTTCCATTGCTATGCCGGTGACACTAAGCTTTATCTGAGGACTACTCCAACCTCCTCTATTGCTCCTCCGCTAATATCTACACTGACTACCTGTCTGGAGGAGATAAAGGCTTGGATGAGGCTCAACTTCCTTCAGCTGAGCAGTTCAAAAACAGAAGCCATCTTAGTTGGTACACTGCACCATCTCCGTTCTTTTACTATCACCAGTATCACTTTCTCTGGTCAAAATATCCTTCTTTCCACATCTGTTCCAATTTGGGTGTTAAAATGGACTCACAACTCACCTTTGACACCCACATCAAACACCTCTGTAAGTCATCTTTTTACCACCTTAAGAACATCGCCAAAGTACGCCCAACTCTCACCCTGGTAGATTCAGAGAAGCTCGTCCATGCCTTTGTCTCTTCCAGGCTGGATTACTGTAATGCGCTCCTCATCTGGATTCCCGGTAAGAGTATCCAGAGACTTCAGTATATTCAAAACAGCACTGCCAGGATCCTGATGAGGGTGCGAAAGCACGATCCTGAAAACTCTTCATTGGCTCCCTGTCCAGCTCAGAATAGAGTACAAGGTCTCCCTTCAGTGCATTTATGGACATGCCCCTCTTTACCTACAGGAACTTCTCACTCCTTATACTTCCTCACGTACCCTCCACTCTGTACACATAAACACCCTCCAAGTCCCCAGAACTAAGCTCAGCAGCATGGGTGATAGGGCTTTTTCATCTGTGGTGCCGAAGCTTTGGAATGCCCTCCCTGATTACCTGAGAGCCCCACAGTCGACAGATGTTTTTAAACGAAACCTAAAAACTCATCTCTTTAGAAAGACTTTTTGTTAAAGTATTTTTATAGACTCTTATTTTTGACTCTTTAGCACTTTCAGATTGCTAAAATATAAAGTGCAATACAAATAAAATGTATTAATATTACTACAGTACTTTTCATGCAACACCGGAGTAACTGCCAATATTAAAATACCTCAAAGATCTAAAAGATAATATCAGTGTTTAAACTTAAATATATAAAGCTTAAATTGTCCATACAGTAAAGGAGCATGATTGTCTAATGGACCTTATGCCTAGATGTAAAACAGGTTTAGTATGGCAAGACAGAAACATAAATCTAGCAGTTTACATACTTGCAGTAATTCAGTGTTTTGTAGGCACTGTATCAATGCATTGAAATAAAAAAATATTTTTAAAACATTTCAGTGTTAACTGGAAAGGTAATTTGTATTAATGAAACCTATGTCCCAAATGTCCAGAGAAATGGAGTGCTGTGCAGGAAATCTTCACTTAGCAACCAGCTTGGCCTTCATGATTTACTACCTCTCTTAAGACTAGCTAGGAATGTAAAATGTCACAAAGTAAAGAAGTAGCACATAAAAAAGTTAATTCTACAATGTTTTGCCCATACTACCTCTTAATGCACTTTAGCTTGCAGTTGAGCAATCATACTTGGCTAAATTATTTCTGATAAGCAGGAAACATAGAAATAACACCAAGCAAAAATTCACATTAATTAAAACTTGACAGGTTTGGGTTAAATTGTTTGCTGTTACTATTAATTAGCACAAATTAAAAAGTGGTGAAAACACCCTTACGTATTTAATAGCTGAAAAGCTCTCAACTAGAGACATTCTTTAGTTCTAGAAAAACTGAACCCTTCATGCAGACCCTGACTGAATATTTTTATCAAGGGGCACTACAGAAAAATTGGACTAATAGTGCATCTCCAAAACACTCTGCATGTTGTACATGATTGCAGAGATTTGCTTAGCACTTCAAAACATTAACAAATGTCTCACCAGTGTTGAAGGTTTTGAAACACTAACTATACAGATTTTATTTTGGAGTGATGTGTAGCTGGAAATGTGTAAGGTTGTTGCCCTATCCAAGGTTAGATTCAGTGTTATGCCCAGGGCGGCCCATATAGGCATGGGCTAACTGTCACCTTGAACTTGATATACCAGTTATAAAATGGATGGTTGGACAGACAACTGTAGCCAAGAATAGAACAATCAGAGGATAATGGGAAGCCTCTGTTCCTTTCTCATTGCTGTTTGGCACTGTATTAAAAACCAAATATTCTCACTGCTCACTCAACTGACAGTTGACTGTTTATATCATCGTGCTCTCACAGCAAACAGAAATCATGAATTGCTATTTCTTAGTTAATTCTATAATGACATAAAAGTAGCAATAATGAAAACATTTCCTTTTTTATCTTGAAAGATTTTCCTGCTTTATTAAATTAAAATAAGTAGGTGAGATACCTGCAATCCCATACCCCAGATTCTTGCCCTGAAAGGTCTGGTGTAAAGGTTGTCTCCAGAGTGACTCCACGGTTTAAGTTTAAAGTGACAATAGGTAACTAGTGCTATGCAAGCGTTTTCCAAGTCAGTTCTCCAGGAGTGGAACTGTTGATATAGAAGGTTGTCATGTAATTTTAGATTCTGAAAACGGAGATTTTTAATTTACCTGGTACTTTTTGCCTAGGCTGTAGAATTTAAGCTAGCGATCTGGTAATTGTAAGACTCTTGGTGATAATATGGAAAGGCATGTCTCAATCAGCCTGCTGGCTGACAAAGTTTGTTTTTCATTCACCTACTAAATTGCCAGTGATCTTGAAGCTGCAGATGAACTGGTTGAAGTTCTTAGAGTGCTTCAAAGATTTGCTAGTGTTTCCCTCCATTCTGCAAAAGTTTGTTTTACCATCTTCCTTTGCTTAGCTACTTCTGAGTCTCTCTCTACCCATATTCTTCTTGGTACTCAAATGTGGCACTTGAAAGAAGGGTCCTTTCATCAGATTGGCCGGCCCAGCACTGTTTTTAGCCGTGGAATGGCCAAATGGGGGGAGCAGCTTGATGGATGAGGTCTCCAGGACACTAAAAATATCCAAATCTTATTATATATCATCTACTGTTAAATTCTGCTCCGTACTTCTAAAATTTTTATTTTTATGCTGTTTTGAGAATTTGCTCTGTTCTGTGTATTGTATTGACCCCCTTCTTTTGACACCCACTGCACGACCAACCTACCTGGAAAGGGGTCTCTCTTTGAACTGCCTTTCCCAAGGTTTCTTCCATTTTCCCTACAAGTTTTTTTTTGGAGTTTTTCCCTACAAGTTTTTTTTGGGAGTTTTTCCTTGTCTTCTTATAGAGTCAAGGCTGGGGGCTGTCAAGAGGCAGGGCCTGTTAAAGCCCATTGCAGCACTTCCTGTGTGATTTTGGGCTATACAAAAATAAACTGTACTGTATTGTATATTTATACGTTACTGCCCTCAGTTGGAAATGAGCATACTGCATAGGGCCTGGAGAGTCCATCCTTCTTCAACAACTAAAACCAAAGGGGGTCCAAGGCTGTTTTTTTTTCATAACTACGTATATCTATCAGCTCATCTTTTGAAATCATCCTTTGAAGTAAGCGTGTATATTTAATTTGACAATTATTTGTGATTTACTTTATGATTATGTATATTGTAGGTATTATACATTCATTTGATTCCTAACACTGGAAAAATTTGATAGGCTTTTATTACATTTTTTATCACTTTTGTAATTCTATACTGGCACAGTTGACAGGCTCCTCCTATAACCTGTCACAATTTCAAATATCTAAGCTTCTTAGATCTTCCCACTTTATTCATCCATTCAAAAGCACTCTTAAGAATAATCTGTTTAAAAGGGCATTTAAATTACACTACAACATTTATTTATATAGCACATTTTCATACAAATAATGCAGCTCAAAGTGATTTACATGATGAAGAAAGAGAAAAAAGACAAACTAAATAAGAATTAAAATAAGAGCACACTAATTAACATAGAATAAAAGTAAGGTCCGATAGCCAGGGAGGACAGAAAAAACAAAAAAAAAACTCCAGACAGCTGGGAAAAAAAAAAAAAATCTGCAGGGGTTCCTGGCCACGAGACCGCCCAGCCCCCTCTAGGCATTCTACCCAACATAAATGATCAGTCCTTATTGTATTCAGGGTTCTCATGGAAGAACTTGATGATGACAGTCATGTGGACTTCTGGCCTTTAATCCATCAATGTAGGACAACCATACACTTTCTCAGCATTCACTCTCTATGACCAGCCCCTAATAATATTATTATTAATTTAGCAGAGACTTTAATCAAAGGTGACTTACAAAGCAAGTGATAATACATAGAAGAATGAAGGGGCAGGCATCAAAGAACAAGACAAATAAAGCAAACCCAAGGGAGAACAATTACTACTTGATTATAAATACAACTAGAGAGAGAGGTTAGGAGCACACACTGATACAGTAAATTGCCACACCCACCACATGACAAACCAACTCAGGATCCTAGATTAGGACCCGAGTGCAGCCATGCAATGGGTGACCCCTCAGCACCACACTAGTTCAGATGGAATAGAACAGTGTGAGGTCTTTTATGGTGGCTCTAATGCCAATTCTACCACCAACCCCAAGGTTTTCCTAGCAGGTTGGAGAGCCTACATGCAAGGCTGGATGCAGTTTAATGTCACGGAAATACAACTAGACTAAGACAAAAGCACAAAAAGCAGTATCCTAATATCCTCATCAGTAAAGCTACAGCTACCTTGTAGCTAAAAAGATCCAAAATATTTAATGAAAAGGTGTATTTTCAAAAAAGCCTAAATGGAAGTAAAATGGGTGCAGTTTGAACAAATAAAAGGAGATATACAGTAATTATGTATCTAGGGCTAGGTTTCTTTGATCATCATCTTCTAGAATTATGCATTTTAATTCTTTTTTTATTTTTTTTTTGTGTGTTGGCCCAGGTGTTTGCTTTATTTATTTCTCTTTTATTTAGAGTTTCACACTTCAATCATTAGCTTTCTTCCAGTCTCTTTTTCTGTGCTTTTACTCCAATGGTGTCCATTTTAATATGTGGAAGTGCACAGAGCATGGGAAAGTCACTTTACATTAATACTTTATACAGCAATTTATAGCAAATCGAATATTCTTTTTATTTTAAATAAAGGAAAGACTACAAAAACAAATAGTATATTACGTGGCATGATTATCACATCATAAATCTTCTTATATAATACGCTACCATGGATGTTCATTTGTCTGTCCAGGATTTTAAATCACCTGTAGCTCGCAAACTGTTTCACCTATTGACTTGAAATTTGGTACACATATACTATGTGATGTCTACTATCCGCTTGCAGGGTGATGATTTTTATTACTCTTTTTATTTTTATTTTATTTTATTGTAGAATCAACGGTCAGCAGCGCAGCCGTGTGGCGCATGCATATGGGCGCCATTCTCATTCCCTACCATCTTCGCTAATCGTTCTTGAGGCAGATTGAAGACTTAAGTGCCAGCTTAAGTGAAAAATTAAAGAAAGCGTACTAAGTAATTGCAACACAAAAACTAACTTAATCAGTTTTAACACGAAAAGATGCCGGCAAAAAAAGAGAAGCAGAGGACCGCTACGGTGGAGAAAAGAAGAGCAGCTCAGGAAGCAGCAAGGTGCATCAACCTCTGAGCAAACAAATGCTAAACAGAGACAGAGAAAGAAGATGAAAACTATAAATCAAGTGTATTCACTGCACGTTAGCATGCAGTACGCCGTTACTGGTTTAAAATAATTACTGTCAAAGCCTTAAAACACAGAGACACTATAAATAAGCAATATTTTCATTAATTACCAAAATAACTTGTACATTTTATAAAATTAACTCACCTAAAAAGAGATACAAGGCTTTTACAGTGTTACAGGATATCTTTGCAGTTATATGGCAGCTGACCCTTGATGTATTGAATCTTTATGGTTTCCACGTGTTCTTTAAACTTTCTACTGCATTGCTATACATTTGGTGCAATAAACATCCATAACTATCCTTGCCAACTTTCAATTAGAACTCAAACATCTTAGGTGTCTGCAGAATTTGTATTTGCACTCAAACCAAGCTGCTCACACAAATGTGCCTACTGTATGGTTATAGTCTGCACTCATAAAATCCCAAATCTAATAAAATAGTTATTGTAAACTTCAAGAAATGTTCTTTATTCAATGCCTCCCTGCTGACTACAGGATCACGGGGGTCTGCTGGAGCCAATCCCAGCCAACACAGGGCGCAAGGCAGGAAACAAACCTTGGGCTGGGCGCCAACCCACCACAGGGCGCGCACACACACACTAATTACACAGACACCAAGCACACACTAACAACAATTTAGAGTCACCAATGCACCTAACCTGCACGTCTTTGGACTGTGGGAGGAATCCAGAGTACCCTGAGGAAACCCACGCAGACACAGAGAGAACATGCAAACTTCAAGCAGGTAGCACCCAGGAAGCGAACCCGGATCTCCCAACTGCGAGGCAGCAGCACTACCCACTGTGCCACCATCAAGTGAATTATCAGTTATACTTTAAACACTTAAAAAAAGATGTGTACAAATGGGGGAAATCAAAAGAAAGATCCCTTCATACTTCCTACAATTTCAAAGTTATTATCTATAAATGTACTTACTAGTCTCTAACATACTCATTTTTATGTGTGTTTTTAACATATATAAAATGTAAGAGTTAGCAACTGTTTATGTGCTTTCTTTTTGTCTAACATCTCTTACCTAAAGGTACCTCTTGAGCAGAAACACTTTCTATAAGTTTCTTCTGGTCTTCAGTAACTTTCAGGAGCTGGTATGTCTGCTGCATTTTTAATTGCCCCTGCTTCTGCAGTTGCCATTCTTTCAACTGTAAACATACAAAAGTTAACAAATTTTAAAAGAAAAACATTTTAACCTTCAAGACAGGCATATATTTGGCAAATACTATAGATAGAGAGATACTATGATAAAATATGATGCTAAAAGAGAAACAAAAATGCAAACAAACATGTGAAAACACAAAAACTGAATGTGCAACCAAAAAGGATGATAATCACAGCAAAAAAATTCAAAACAGAAATGATGCACTGCAAAAAGTGGAAATAGATGTACAAGTAAGGAGAAACAGGACAATTCCAAGAAGGCATTTAACAGAACTTGAAAGTCCCCTAAAAATACACTTCTACCTATTTTTAAACTTGAATCCTGAACCTTAAGCAACAGTGCTGATTGTTGAGAAGCAAATGTATAGGATGCAGCAGCTGCACCACAAATTCCATGTCGGCTGAGGCGTTGATCTGCTGGACCAAGGCATACAAGCATCACTACCTGTGAAAAGGTAATACTGCCATTTTAAAAGGTTCAAGCTAGTATCACAATTTGTGTCCTTTGTATAACAGTTAAGAAAATTATAAAAAAAAAAAAAAAAAGTTGTTGATCAGGGATTTCTCATGTAGTGCCTAAAAAAACAAACAGATGTTCCTTTGCAGGGGACACTCATACACACACCTACCACCTGCTCATATATCACCAATTTACTGCTGATAATTTAACCAACACATTTTTGGGAATTGGAAATAAAACTTTAATATTGTCAGTACTTGAATATTTTGCTAAGTAAATAATTCACACAAAACATGATATTATAATTGTGATAGTATAAAAATGCAGTTTGATTAAGTAAATAAATAGCAGGAAAAAAATCTTTCTTTGAATTTCTGTGGAGCCCACAGCTAACCTAGGGTGGCACTAGGCACATTCACTCATTCTGGGTAAGTTTTTGGATGACAACACACACCACAGTGTACCCAGAGAAAACTCCCATACACATGGGAAGAATGTGCAAACTGTACACAGGAAGAGAAAAAATCATGACTTTGCATAAACAATTGTGGAGTGGGAAAGCACCAGCAGCATTTAACATCATATTTCCCTATTTTAATTTGTATTACTGTAATTACAGGATTGTGATTACTTAAATTTAACTTTGAAGATTAAAGCATCATCTCATTAATCATAGGTGAAAAATCAAATGGGTAATTAAATTCAAACAACATGAGAAGTTCTGTGTAAGGTGAACACAGTCCCATCCCCAACCTGTACATTTAGGAGTGATCAGCTACCTTAAATAGCTTTGAGGCACTGCACAAAAAATTCCTGAACATTTAAACTTTTATTTGAGTTACTATTACAAAAAGGACACATACAGATTACAAAAGCAGCTTATAGGACATTGAACCTTTCGTAGTGGGACTGTTCTTTTTTCAAATACAGAGTTTCTTGTTCACCTTGGTGAAACAGATCATCACATCTGGTGATGGAGAGTCTTCTTCCACACCTCAACAGGTGCAGATTCACAAGAATGTGTGCCTTGGGACAAACAGACCTACTCTTTAAAGTTCAAGCTGCAAGTTTATAAATAAAAAAAAAAAAAGGAAGAATCTTTATATATAATACACTACCGTGGCTGTTCGTTTGTCTGTCCAGGATTTTAAATCACCTATAGTTCGCAAACCATTTGAATTATTGACCTGAAATTTGGTACACATATATTACATGACGTCTACTATCTGCTTTCGGGGTGATATTGACCTCCAAGGTTATTCCTCTTTTTAATTTTTTATCTTATTTTATTGTAGGAACAACTCTCGGCAGCGGCCAGCAGGGCGGCCGTTCAGCGCATTCATACAGGTGCCGTTCTCATCCTTACCACCTTCGCCATCACTTCCCCTACCTCTTCATATTGTGAATCATTCTTGAGGCACATTGAAGACTTGAGTGCCAACTTAAGTGAAAAATTAAGGAAAACGTACTAAGTAATTCCAACGCAAACACTGACCGAATCAGTTATAACATGAAAAGATGGCAACGAAAGAAGAGAAGAAGCGGGCCGTTAGGGTGAAGAAAGGGACAGCTGCTCAGAAGCAGCAAGTGCGTCAACCTCTGAGCAAACAAATGCTAAATGTACAGAGAAAGAGGATGAAAACTGTAAGTCAAGTGTATTCACTGCACGTTATCGTGCCGTTACTGGTGTTCGCATATTCATTTTTGTTTCTAATATCACTTTTTCTTTGCCTTTTCATCTTTTTTGTTCAAGCTTCGTTTTCTGTTGTGGTTTTAATTTTATGTCAGCACTTTTGTTTTTTTTTTTTTCATTTTACTACACACCTCTGCATACAAAAAAAATAAAGACTTACAGTCAATAATAGAAAAATAATAAAGCTTCTGTTTAGAGTAAAGCACTAGCTAAAGTGAAATCCTCAACTACCATGTCTCCTACATGCCTGTAAACAAATTCCCAAGTATTCACATTTAAAGTTCATATGGTTGCCCTTATTATAAATTTTGAAGTCAAATGGTGAATATTAACTACAGACTTGGCAAAGAAAACTATCAACATGTGCTCACAAGGTGAATAATTGTATAATAACATAATATGAATTACTACTTGATGTAATACAGTGATTATTCTCTTCATGAGGTGGATTATTAATAGATACTGCAATGTATTCACTTAATGAAAATAAGAGAGCAGCAATTAATCAAATCTTGCTATTTAAAAGTAAGTTCACATTGGTAGGCATTTTAGAATATGGTTTCAAAAATTGTATAAGGTCCATACCAACGTATTACCACAACTGGAAAAATATTTACTAGTAAAAAAATTAATTATTAAATGAAAAAGTTAGCAAGCATCACATTTTTACAGTTAACTTTTTTTTTTTTACACTATAGAAAACACAGTATTAATAAAATAAAAAAAAAATCACTAAACACAAGTGTTGTTACCTTCTCCAGTTCTTGAATAAAGGAGGAAGAACACTGTCCATTTGCCTCTGCAGCATCTTTAACAGGGCAGTCTGCCACATCTTGATTGAAGACATCAGCATCATCCCACAGGGAGAGAGGATTACCATCAAGTGAAGGTAATTTAAGTGCATCAAGGGCATTATGAAAACCAGTGCCAGAGAGTTCCGCCTCACCACATGCAGAAGAAATATTTTTATCCATGAATGAATCCACACTAATACAGCTGCTGTTGCTGGATACAGGTAGAGGGGAAAACTGAGTAATAAAAGAGTCATTTTGGCCCTCAGGCAGCCATCCTGTTTGGTATGCATTTGTATTTAGTGGGTCAAATGGTGGGTTTAGAATTACACCAGCCCGGGAAGTGCTTGGCATCCAGCGAGCCAAAAAGTTCATTTGAGTTTGTAGCTCCGCTGTCACCGACATTTTAATTCTGTGCAGTCAAAAAACGTGTTTTGAAGACATACTGTTAAATCAGAGGTCTTGGTTCAGAAACTGAAAGAAATAAAATAAATTTAATATGATATAAAACATCTGTGGGGAAAAGAAATATACAGTGTATGAATCCTTTCAAAAAGCTCTAACACACAAGTCCCATAAAATTCTTTACCAGTTGTTTAAGAATACTGAACAGTATAAGCATAATATTTTTAATTTTATTTGCCTAATTTCATATGAGGATTATTTACTATAGTCTTACTTTAGCAGTTTCAGATGCTGGTATAAAGAACCTTAGCACCAACTAAACAGAAGCTGTAATTAGGTGAAAACTGATACAATATGCTCTTGAGATTATACAACTGATGTAGATCAAACTGCCAGATGGCTTAAGAATACATCAGGTTTGTTTTTTTCTCAAATGCAAAGCATTTTGCATGTTGCAGCGTGATAATCAGTTGCTAGATATAGCAACTCATAAAATCGGTTGGAAACACTTGGTGATTATTTAATGTAAAATTAATATAAATTAACATAATACCAAAGTAAAGACTACAAAACTTCAAACTACCAAATTCTTTGTGACTAGCCATATGGAAAAAGGAAACTTTAACAAATGTATTTCCTAATTTAGATTAAATTAAAATATACAATACATATATCATTTTGTCCTACAATATATGAAACACAAAGTAAGCGGTTTTAGGCTGCTTTAACCCTTACTTGGATAAAACACATTATTGTACTCCGATATTCTCCTATAAAAAATGTTTTGAAAGGCAGTACAGCCTATTGTGCTAAACTGTAAACTGCAGGGATGCCAGTTTAGTACATTCCCACCACTGACTCACAAAGGAATTCCGGGAAATTTACTTAACCTGCTAGTATTCCGATTAATAATAAATGTAAATAAGTAAACTCTGTTATTTGTCCATTGTTACTATAAAAAATAAACTCACAAAGCCTTTCCACTTTAGTCTTAACAAACATATTCAATTACGTGGCAACAGTACAAAATGAAGATTGACCTCCGCTTCTTTATGCATTCCTCTAACATGCATCTGCTGTGAAATGCATGCAATGAATTCTTTCATCTTTAATGTAATAACCAAGATTAACAATATAAATAGCATTTCAACACAGCAAACTATACACAGACTGTTGTAATGTGCTTTTGTATATTTTTAAATTTCAGAAATGTTAAAAATAAATTACCTAGTAATTGCAACAATGTGGCAAGACAAAAAACATCTAGCGGACGAACTACTTAGGTGTCTTTGCTAATGAAAAAATTGTTTATGTACCGTAATCATATAATTACATATATATTTATCTGCATACATTTTTTCCTCAGATATTTTCAGTTTCTCAGCATTATTTAAACTAAATTACTCTCGATAAGAATTCATGACATCGTGAAGCATTTTTCCAGGGTTTTTAACGCTTAAATAAAGTATTTTAGCAATTCTCCACCATAATTAAGATACCTTTACATTTTTATTTCACAGTGATCAGAACTGCTGTCTCTCTAATTTGAAAGACTTGTCATTTTTTGTTTTCTACCTTTGGGGCTTGCTTTCATATTTCCCTTTACTTGTATTTTCTTTTTGACTCAAAGTTTAGATTATTATTAATAGATTTTTACTTGCTGATACAGGATATTTTCATTAGACAACAGTGTATATATATTATATATATATATATATATATATATATATATATATATATATATGTGTGTGTGTGTGTGTGTGAATTTTGACCAAAGTCAGATCTAACTAGCCTTAACATACATATTTTTGTTTTTTTAGTTTCTCTAACTAAATGTGGCAGACAACTAACCATTTTATTTCTATACACACTTACATCCCATAATACAGAATATATAACACAGTATGCCTGCACATACACACGGTCACACAAATCCACTTGTTCTTCAGTTATGTACTGTACCCAGTTTTCCATGACTGGAAGATCAGTGTTCCAAAGCAAAACTGAAATTAATTAATGGGTGTCCTTTTCCAATTTTCAGACAAAAATGTTAATATTAGGTTACTAAAACCATATTATTTACTAAGTGATCTGAAACGTATTACTGTCCTGTTTGAACTAGCCAAATCATTTTAAAAACAAGCCAACTAACACTCTTTTAAAAAGAAACGCAGCTAATGCAGAATAGAACCACCTATTTAAAAAATTCTGTATTGTTCGTACTCGTACAACAGCATGTGTAAAAATAGTATTGATCAACAAAAAATACTTACCTGTACAAAAAAAACAGACAAAGCTTTTTTTACATTAGAATAATCCAAACCATAAATTTTGCACATCAGCAACTTACATTTTTTATTTCCAGATAATTTTATTTAACCGTTTGAGACTAGCGGGTTACCTAGAAACGTGTTAATTATGCCCGCAATGTGTACAGTATAGTGTAATATTCAATTCATATCATCCTGTAAAATATAAAAACAATGTTACCCTAAAAAAAACAATATTAAACATACCTCGTAAGTAAAACCTACTTATTAAATGCTCCTTCAGTGGTACGGAACACAATGTCAGTCTTCTGCAACTTCAGAAAACTATTTCGAAACAGGAAAAACATGTTAAAATCCAAACATACCGCCATGAAAACACAATACCCGCGAGACGATAACGCCCAAGATGGAAAGATAAGCAGAGATTGTGGACTTTGTAGTATTAATGCGGGTATAGATTCGGCTTACAAAAGTAAACTGCATGCCTGTTTTACTACATTACCCATGATGCATTGCAAAACACAGAACGTTAAAGGCCTGCGTGGATGACGCATCGTGTACTTGGCTTCTGTTTACATAAAAGTAAGGCGGGAAGAGGGCGCTAAAATCATAGTGCTTTAAGTAAGGTTGTAGAGTTTCGTTAACTATTTACTTTTATTGTTTTTATTATATAGGTGGACGTAAAACATACTTGGGAAACGAATCAGGACATTTTAACATCGCATTCCTTTTTTAACCACTTGCTGTTTTTTGTAGTATTTATATAGCTGATGCTATTATCCAAACCGTGACTGCCTAGCTGAATTTGTTTCTCTTTTATGCAATCGTAGCATTTAAACGCGACGTGTTCAGAGGTTCAGTAGAGGTTATTTAAATTACAATATTTTTATTTAAGTGCTGTTTAATGTTTATCGCAGTGGTTCTACATCATGTTCCTAATGAACCTTATTGTGACTTAAGGTCAAATAACATCCAACTCCAGAACTGAAAAGGGAGTGGCTGGAATTTCCAATCACAAATGTTTAATCCAAAATCGTCCTTCAGGCTTTCTTCATTTTTTATCTTATTTTATCAAATGTGTTTATATTTTATACACAAAAATGAGTTTGTTTTCCTTTATCTGGTTTGTTACATTTTTGCTGGTGTTTATTTTGAAGTGGTTGACTTGTTAATTTATTCCGAGGCATGTCAGTAAAAGGTTTGGGCCTCCTTAGAATTAATTGTCATTTGCACTCAGGGCTGCCCCATTCCTTTTGATTTATTACAATTATCCATATTGGAAAGTACAGAATTAAAGCTAACTATAACAAAATTACTTTTTTTTTTAATGTAATATTCAAATTTCTGAGTTATTTTGTTAGCATTGCGTGTTCTTCCTGTGTGTATGTCAATTATCACAGGGCCCTTTCTTTTCCTCTCACATTCCATAAATGTGCAAGTGATCTGATTTAGTGACATTGGCGAACTGTATATGGTAAATATAAGTATACGAGTGAATGTGCCCTTTGATGAATTTGTGCTCTGCTCAGGTTTGCTTTTTACTTTGGACTACTGGCAAAATAAGAAGGTTCAGTAAATTAGTACAAATCACACTAGGATAGATTTACCCGATTTACAAAAAATAATATCTCAAGTAAAACCCTCCACCTGTGCCCTTGATCCAATACCAACAAATTATTTCAAAGAAGTATCGGGCGTGCTAATTGATAATGTTCTGGACATAGTAAATTCGTCATTACATACGGGGGTCTTCCCAGACTGTCTTAAGACTGCTGTAGTTAAACCCCTTCTTAAGAAACATAATCTCGACCCCTCGGCTCTTGAAAATTTTAGACCCATCTCTAACTCGCCTTTCTTAAGTAAAGTTCTAGAGAAGGCAGTCATCACGCAGTTAAATGACCATCTCAATAAACATGCTATTCTTGATAAATTTCATTTTGGTTTCGGAACAAATCACAGCACAGAAACGGCACTCATTAAAGTAGTAAATGATTTGCGAGTGAATGCAGACAGAGGCCATTTATCTGTTCTCATCCTCTTAGATCTGAGTGCTGCATTTGACACCATTGATCATAATATTCTTAGAAATCGCCTTAGTCAATGGGTGGGCCTCTCTGGCAGTGTCTTAAATTGGTTTGAATCCTATCTGGCAGGAAGAAAATTCTTTGTTAGTTGTGGTAATCACATCTCAAAGACACATGATATTCTATATGGTGTTCCACAAGGCTCTATCCTGGGTCCGCTGCTCTTCTCAATCTATATGCTTCCGTTAGGTCAGATTATCTCAGGGCACAATGTGAGTTACCACAGCTATGCTGATGACACACAGCTGTACTTATCAATAGCACCTGATGACCCCGATTCTCTTGATTCACTAACAGAATGTCTGACTAGTATCTCAGAATGGATGAATAGTAACTTTCTCAAGTTAAATAAAGAGAAAACTGAAATCTTAGTGATACAACAACAACATTTATTTATATAGCACATTTTCATACAAAAAAAATGTAGCTCAAAGTGCTTTACAAAATGAAGAATAGAAAAATAGAAGACACAATAAAAAATAAAAATAAGTCAACATTAATTAACATAGAATAAGTAAGGTCCGATGGCCAGGGTGGACAGAAAAACAAAAAAAAACTCCAGAGGCTGGAGAAAAAAAATAAAATCTGCAGGGATTCCAGACCAAGAGACCGCCCAGTCCCCTCTGGGCATTGGCAATAATGGATACAATCAGGCTATTAGAAATAAACTGGATACATTAGGATTAAAAGTCAAGACGGAGGTAAAAAGCTTAGGGGTAATTGTTGACTGTAATCTGAATTTTAAATCGCATATTAATCAGATCACTAGGACAGCATTTTTTCACCTAAGAAACATAGCAAAAGTTAGACCTCTTATATCACTGAAAGATGCAGAGAAATTAATTCACGCGTTTATTTTCAATCGACTAGATTACTGTAATGCACTCCTCTCTGGACTACCCAAAAAAGACATAAATCATTTGCAACGAGTGCAGAATGCAGCTGCTAGAATCCTAACTAGGAAAAGAAAATCCGAACACATTTCTCCAGTTTTGATGTCACTACACTGGTTACCTGTGTCATTCAGGATTGACTTTAAAATTTTGCTTATGGTTTATAAAGCCTTAAATAATCTTGCTCCATTTTATATATCGGAATGTCTGACACCCTGTATTCCAAATCGTTACCTTAGATCTTCAAATGAGTGTCTCCTTACAATTCCAAAAGCTAAACTTAAAAGAAGTGGTGAGGCGGCCTTCTGCTGTTATGCACCTAAAATCTGGAATAGCCTGCCAATAGGAATTCGCCAGACTAATACAGTAGAGCACTTTAAAACACTGCTGAAAACACATTTCTTTAACATGGCCTTTTTATAACTTCAGTTTGACTTAATCCTGATACTCTGTATGTTCAATTCATAATAACTATTCATGGTGGCTCTAAAATCCGTACTGACCCCTACTCTCTCTTCTGTTTCTTTTTCCATTTTTTTTCCTGCGCCACCACCACCTACTCAAAGCATCATGATGCTCCAACAATGATGGATGGATTAAAAGTTAGAAGTCTACGTGACCATCATCATCAAGTCCTTCCGTGAGAACCCTAAATCCAAAGAGGACTGTTTCATTTATGTTAGGTAGAATGCCCAGAGGGGACTGGGTGGTCTCTTGGTCTGGAACCCCTACAGATTTTATTTTTTTCTCCAGCTGTCTGGAGTTTTTTTTTGTTTTTTCTGCCCACCCTGGCCATTGAACCTTACTCTAATTCTATGTTAATTAATGTTGACTTATTTTATTTTCTTATTGTGTCTTTTATTTTTCTATTCTTTATGTAAAGCACTTTGAGCTACTGTTTGTATAAAAATGTGCTATATAAATAATTGTTGTTGTTGCATGGTGGTCGAATGAAAGAGTAAAGTGTATATTGTTGAGATTTCATTGGACTTGAATTTTAAATTAAATATAAAATGTATTCATAGGTGTGAAATGAATTTGCCAAAATGTTCAAACATCCAGTGTGACTAGGTCAATGGCTGTGTGTGTTGTGTAGCCAACTCCCACATTCAAAAGGGGAATCATTAACTGCACATCACATGGTTTTGCATGACTCAAACACATGTCTAGTGATTTTTTTCCTTTCATTTCCCTGACATTTCATAAACACCAGTGCCAGATATGCCATTTAGGCAAACTAAGCCTAAAAAGGGACAGCATTTTTTTTAAATAATACAGCACATTACCTACAAAAACTCTGTCTCAATACAACTGTATGACTCCCATTAATTCTATCATATTCTTTTACATTATCGCCTCATAGTGGAGGTGTTTGGTCTTAACATATGCCTACACAAACTCTTTACAGGTGGTCTTTCATATCCCAGAATACACTGCACTCAGTTTCACAGACATTTTCTTCAGAAGCAATTCATAATTTTACTTTAGCTTTAATAAAGTTTCAACAAGTTTGTTCTTTATTTTATTTTCAGTTCATTTCATTTACTTCTGCTGAAGAGCTTGGGCAGCACATCTGCCATGAAATTTCTGCTTGAGAGTGACCTTGGATGATGCAAGATGACCACATTTTGTACTGTAGCTATTCTCAATCTTGCAATGGTCCAAGGATTGCAGATTAAACTGCCACATCTGTGGCAACCTAACATTTTTAGTGTGGTTGTCCCTTGCCCAGTTTTATTCTCTCTACGTGTTTTTTATTTCTGTTTCAGCTGATGACTTTGGGTTAACCTACATATCATATATTCATTGATCATGAGCACTTGTTGATTGTATTTGCTTCATGAAGTACTGGGCTATATGCCTACAAAGATCTCACATTTTTTATTGTAAAGTGGTCTATGGTAGTTTCTTTCTTTAAAAACATTCAAATATCATATGGTATTGCTTCACTTTTTTAAAAGTTTTAAAACTGTAAAATATGCCATTTTCTATTGTTACACTATTCCAAAGGACATAAAATAACCGTCTAAGACAAATATTTTTTTTTGATCTGTCTAAAGTACCGAGAAGCATCCACTTGCAGAGCCACAGCACCATACGTCACTGCAGTTGTAGACCCGCAGTTACAGACCCGGAAGTGGCGTCACCTTCGTTTCAGGACTGACTTCATAAAATTACTTTTGGAAGGTTTCGGCCGGTCTCGGCAAAACCCGGAAAGTAACGTCGGGTCAAGGAGCCGTTCAGAAATTAAGCGATAAAAATGAGAAGGGAAAAACAGTACACGAAAAACCAAATAATACGCATCATTGTGAAGTTCAGAGGGTTTCTGCCGTCACATCGTGCCATACTTCAAACTAAACAATACGGATCGTTTCTGTGAAATACACCATTAACATTTACATTGTGTTCGGGTCTGTGAGAACCGTTTAACATGTCGACAAAATTAAAATCATCAAGATCTGTGTCAATTGAAAAGTTTTTCGTTTACATTCATGAAGCGAAATATACAATATAATTACAATATTTACACCACGTTAAAGTTTAGTAAAACGTTAATAATAAAAGTTATTACGTTTTTTTAAATGTACAGTGCAATATTGTTCTAAACCAATATAGAATAAACATTTATGCCAATCTGATATTTTTAAACATGCATGTGAAGAAAACGGCAATACACATTCTACACTGAATTATGCTATATATTAATTCAGTATAGAACTACTCTAGTTTTTGTCACATATTACTATAAACGATGCACCATCAAAAGAAAAAAAAAGAAAAATACTAATAAGAACACAATTTATTTATATAGCACCCTTCCTATGCCCAAAACTCAGAAAGAACAACAGGACCGTTACAACATTGGCTACAAATAATATCTCACTAAATAAAGATAAATACAGGATATACAAAACATTCAAATAGAATAAAAGACAATAATCCAGGCTAAAATACAACATATAATGCTACAAAAAAAGCTTGAACAAATAGCATAAATTGTGATAAAAATGCAAACCCTGAGTACCTGGACAGATAGAGGGGGTAAACTGAAAGAAGGGGCAGAATGTCAGGTCTGTTTAATGTCTTCCTAAACAAATTAATGGAGTCAGCTGATCTCATTCATTTTGGGAGGTCATTCCACAGTCTGGGCGCTATACAGTTGAAGGCCCTGCTGTCACCCACAGAGTACAGTTAGTGAGGGGCACAGACTGAGAGGACCTTAGTGGGAAGGTTAATAACAGAATTTGATCTTCAATCCTGTAAGACACAGAGAGCCGTGAAGGTGCAGCAGGATGGCTGTGATGTGCTCGCTGTTGTTGGTTCATGTCAGGACTCTTGCAGTTGAGTTTTTGAATCAGCTGGAGCTGTGATATGATTATACTGTATTATTATAAAATTAAGATACTGTAATTATTATATTAAAAATTAAGGCATTAAAGGTTTGCCCTAGACATGACATAAGATACATAGGGTCTTACAATGGGTCCAAGGATTTCATCCCAATACCTAATGGCAGTCAAAGTGTTGTTGTCTAGCCTGTAAAGGTCTATATGTTCCTCCATGCATATGCTTCCCCTGACCATCACTGACCCACCACCAAAAGCGGTCATGCTGAACGATTTTACAGGCAGTATAACGTTCTCCATGGCTTCTCCAGACCCTTTCACGTCTGTCACATGTGCTCAGGGTGAACCTGCTCTCATTTGTGAAAAGCACAGGGCCCTCGCCAGTGGTGGACCTGCCAATTCTGGTATTCTTTGGCAAATGCCAATCAAGCTCCACGAGGCCCACTAGAGAATGTTGGGCCCTCAAGCCACCCTCATGAAGTCTGTTTCCTTTTGTCCAAGGTCAGAGACATTCATACCAGTGGCCTGTCTGCTGGACGTAATTTTGTAGGCTCTGGCAGTGCTCATCCTGTTCCTCCTGTACTGCTGATGGGATAAGGACCTTCTATGAGGGGCCCTGTCCAGCTCTCCTAGAGTAACTGCCTGCCTATCTCCTGGAATCTCCTCCATGCCCTTGAGACTGTGCTGGGAGACACAGCAAACCTTCTGGCAATGGCACATATTGATGTGCCATCCTGGAGAAGTTGTACTACCTGTGCCACCTCTGTAGGGTCCAGGTATCACTTCATGCTACCAGTAGTGACACTGACTGTAGCCAAATGTAAAACTAGTGAAAAAACAGATAAGGAGGGAAAAATGTCAGTGGCCTCCCTCCACCTGTTAAACCATTCATTCCTGTTTTGGGGGTCGTCTCATTGTTACTCCTGTAGTGCACCAAAGCAGCTGAAACTGATTAACAAGCCCTTCTGCTAATTCACTGACCTGATCAATAGCTCATAAGTTTCATTGACTTGATGCTATACTCGGCTTAAAAAGTGTTCCTTTAATTTTTTGAGCAGTATATTTTAATGTAATATTGTGGTTTTAATCAATCTCGCCCCAAGAGCCAGTTTCTGTAGCCGAGGATCAGACCGCCAAGGTCCCTGCCTCCGGCCTCCACCCAACTCACACTGCACCTGACCTCCTTGGCCCCTCCCATAGGTGGTGAGCCCATGGGAAGGAGGACCCACGTTACCTCTTCGGGCTGTGCCCGCCGAGCCATGGGTGCAGGCCCGGCCACCAGGCGCTCGCAATCGAGCGCCACCCCCAGGCCTGGCTCCAGAGGGGGGCCCCGGTGACCCGCGTCCGGGCAAGGGAAAACGTCGTCCACAGTTTTTATTCTTCATTGGAGGTTTGTCGAACCGTTCTTTGTCTCATCCCTTACCTAGGACCAGTTTGCCTTGGGTGGCCCTATCAGGGGCATAAAGCCCCGGACAACAAAGCTCCTAGGATCATTGGGACACGCAAACCCCTCCACCACGATAAGGTGACGGTTCAAGGAGGGGATTGAGATCGTGAGATTGACAGGCGGATCGGTGCGGGCTCTGCATCGGTCTGTCGTGGTGAAAAAAGCTGAGCCGTAAGGCAAAGCTCTCAATTTACCAGTCGATCTATGTTCCTACCCTCACCTATGGTCATGAGCTATGGATAGTGACCGAAAGAACGAGATCGCGAATACAAGCGGCTGAAATGAGTTTCCTCCGCAGGGTGTCTGGGCTTTCCCTTAAAGACAGGATGAGAAGCTCAGTCATCCGGGAGGGGCTCAGAGTAGAGCCGCTGCTCCTCCGCATCGAGAGGAGTCAGATGAGGTGGCTCGGGCATCTGATCAGGATGCCTCCTGGACGCCTCCCTGGTGAGGTGTTCCGGGCACGTCCAACCGGGAGGAGGCCCCGGGGAAGACCCAGGACACGCTGGAGGGACTATGTCTCCTGGCTGGCCTGGGAACGCCTTGGGATTCTCCCGGAAGAGCTGGAAGAAGTGGCCGGGGAGAGGGAAGTCTGGGCCTCTCTGCTTAAGCTGCTACCCCCGCAACTCGACCTCGGATAAGCGGAAGAGGATGGATGGATGGATGGATTGTGGTTTTATAAGTCACTACATAAATTACTGAAATACACTCAATGATAGTTTTGGATAGCCTCACACTTCAGTCTTTCACAAATGCAGTAGTTTACAAACATCGTATTTTAATTTCTCTTTGAGAAGCATGAAAAATAATTGTGTTGAATCTCAACTTATGATTACATTTTTGCTACGTGTGTACTATTGAGGGACTTTTTTTTTTAAATCAGATGGTCACTTTATTTTAACAAGCAATGTAAATAACGTGTTTACTGTTTACCCTATTTTCATTTTCTACACAATACTATACAGCTGTACAGTTCAGCTGGTTAAAACAACACAGTAAAATACACAAACACACTCACTATGCATACATACTACAGGTGCCGTCGTTGGTTCCCCTGTGGACTCGGCTGTACCTGCTGGGGTCTTTGGCACATGTTGTCCCAGTAGCATGTGAGGTGTCAACAATGGTTTACCCTGCTCCTTAAGAAGGCCGTGTCTCCTTCTCCCTGTTCCAGTCTCAGTTCAAGGTTGTCCAGATGACAAAAGTATTTTTTTCTAAGATGTTCAATATGTTGAAAAAATTACCTGCGGCCAGCATCCAGCATAATGTTTTATCTAAATTCTCCACTTCTCTTTTTGTAGCATTATAGTCCATTATCATTTCTGGCCATGGAATCTCCTATCCCTGTGCAGGTCACATTGTGCACCAAGGATGTGTCATTTGTTTAGACAAACTAATGTTTTCACTGGCCTATTCTGTGTGGCCAGCAGTTGAGATGGGAGCTCTGGCTTATTTGTCCTTATTGTACTAAGCATTGTTACCTTCCTCTTGAGGAGCTACTGTCCCAGTTTGTGTAAAAGTAAAGCTTGTTGCATATGGTGTTGTGGCCATGTGGCTTTTGTCATGTCCAGGGTAACCCTAAAGCTTTAATTTCTCACAGGAGTTCTTCCATCTGACTTCCCTTTGTTAATGAAATGTCATCCTCTGCTCTTCTGTATCTCTGTGCTTCCCCTTTAGCAAGTTATTCATAACTTTGGAATGGGTTATATGGTTATATGGGGTTTATGCAGATGATGCTTAGATCTGTTTTAGTGTAAAAGTGGCACACAGCTTTCTCAGCTCACAACTTACCTCAGTGAAATTAAATTTAAATTAAAACCTGAACAGAGCAAAACTTTTTAAAATTAAATTGCAACATAACTGATCTCCTGCAAAGTGGCACTAAAGTGCAACTTAAGAAAACAAGCTCCTCTTCAACCATTCTTGGCGATGATCTCATCAGATCTTTTTGTGCAAAGAATCTTGATGTCACTTTGATTCCTCCTTTTCTTATTTCACCCATGTAACCCATATTAAGAAACTTCCACCTGTGTCACATTTCTTATGTTTGCTCATTGCTCTCCTTTTCTAATGCTGAGAATCTTGTCCCTGCTTTTATCACATCCAGCATTGATTATTGTAAGTCACTACTGGCAGCAGGTGCCATTTCTAATCTTATATCACAGCTCCAGCTGATTCAAAACTCAACAGCAAGAGTCCTGACACAAACCACCATCAGTGAGCACATCACAGCCATTCTGCTGCATCTTCACTGCTCCCTGTGTCTTACAGGATTGAATATCAAATTCTATTATTAACCTGCCCACTAAGGTCCTCTCAGTCTGTGCCCCCCACTAACTTGCACGCTGTGGGTGACAGCAGGGCCTTCAGCTGTATAGCACCCTGACAGTGGAATGACCTCCCAAAATTAATGAGATCAGGTGATTCCATTCATTTGTTTTTAACTCATTTGTTTAGGAAGACATTACACAGACCTGACATTCTGCCCCTTCTTTCAGTTTACCCCCTTTACCTGTCCAGGTACTCAGGGTTTGCATTTTTATCAAAATTTATGTTATTTGTTCAAGATTTTTTGTAGTATTATATGTTGTATTTTATTCTAGATTATTGTCTTTTATTCTATTTGTAGCCAATGTTATAACGGTCCTGTTGTTCTTTCTGAGTTTTGAGCATAGCAAGGGTGCTATATAAATAAATAGTGTTCTTATTAGTATTTTAATTTTTTTTCTTTTGATGGTGCATCGTTTATAGTAATATCTGACAAAAACTAGAGCAGTTTTATACTGAATTAATATATAGCATAATTCAGTGTAGAATGTGTATTGCCGTTTTCTTCACATGCATGTTTAAAAATATCAGATTGGCATAAATGTTTATTCTATATTGGTTTAGAACAATATTGCACTGTACATTTTAAAACATGTAATAACTTTTATTATTAACGTTTTACTAAACGTTAACGTGGTGTAAATATTATAATTATATTGTATATTTCGTGTCATGAATGTAAACGAAAAACATTTCAATTAACACAGATCTTGATGATTTTAATTTTGTCGACATGTTAAATGGTTCCCACAGACCTGAACACAAGGTAAATGTTTATTGTTTAGTTTGATGGCAGAAACCCTCTGAACTTCACAATGAAGCGCATTATTTGGTTTTTCGTGTACTGTTTTTCCCTTCTCATTATTATCGCTTAATTTCTGAACGGGTCCTTGACAAGACGTTACTTTCCGGGCTTTGCCGAGACCTGCTGAAACCTTCCAAAAGTAATTTTCCGAAGTCAGTCCTGAAACGAAAGTGACGCCACTTCCGGGTCTGTAATATCTCCTGACCCCGAAGTGTTCCTAATCCCCAGTCCATGTGACTCTCAATCACTTCCGGGTCAGGTACAAGTTCTTTACTTCACCCCGGAAGCACATCATTCCTCTTGTCCACGTGTGCTTCCGGGGTGTAGGGAAAATATCCATTATTCCTCCCTGCAGCATCCCCTAGTGGCCCCCACGGCATCCAGCAGGGCTGCATATAAAAACTACATTGTCCATGATGCCCTGCTGGTCTTCTGGGGACCTCCATACTGCAAGGAGGGCTCCACCTGGCGGCTTGGGGGTATTGGCCGGGATAAACGGCCAGCCATCCACCACAATATATACCGTGCATCCGGAAAAGTATTCACAGCGCATCACTTTTTCCACATTTTATGTTACAGCCTTATTCCAGAATGGATTAAATTCATTTTTTTCCTCAGAATTCTACACACAACACCCCATAATGACAACGTGAAAAACGTTTACTTGAGATTTTTGCAAATTTATTAAAAATAAAAAAACTGAGAAAGCACATGTATATAAGTATTCACAGCCTTTGCCATGAAGCTCAAAATTGAGCTCAGGTGCATCCTGTTTGCCCTGATCATCTTTGAGATGTTTCTGCAGCTCAATTGGAGTCCACCTGTGGTAAATTCAGTTGATTAGACATGATTTGGAAAGGCACACAGCTGTCTATATAAGGTCCCACAGTTGATAGTTCATGTGAGAGCACAAACCAAGCATTAAGTCAAAGGAATTGTTTGTAGACCTCTGAGATAGGATTGTCTCGAGGCACAAATCTGGGGAAGGTTACAGAAAAATTTCTGCTGCTTTGAAGGTCCCAATGAGCACAGTGGCCTCCATCATCCATAAGTGGAAGAAGTTCTAAACTTAGCGATCGGGGGAGAAGGGCCTTAGTCAGGGAGGTGACCAAGGACCCGATGGTCACTCTGTCAGAGCTCCAGACGTCCTCTATGGAGAGAGGAGAACCGTCCAGAAGGACAACCATCTCTGCAGCAATCCACCAATCAGGCCTGTATGGTAGAGTGGCCAGACAGAAGCCACTCCTTAGTAAAAGGCACATGGCAGCCCGTCTGGAGTTTGCCAAAAGGCACCTGAAGGACTCTCAGACCATGAGAAACAAAATTCTCTGGTCTGATGAGACAAAGATTGAATTCTTTGGTGTGAATGCCAGGCGTCACATTTGGAGGAAACCAGGCACCGCTCATCACCAGGCCAATACCATCCCTACAGTGAAGCATGGTGGTGGCAGCATCATGCTGTGGGGATGTTTTTCAGCGGCAGGAACTGGGAGACTAGTCAGGATAAAGGGAAAGATGTCTGCAGCAATGTACAGAGATATCCTGGATGAAAACCTGCTCCAGAGCGCTCTTGACCTCAGACTGGGGCGACAGTTCATCTTTCAGCAGGACAACGACCCTAAGCACACAGCCAAGATATCAAAGGAGTGGCTTCAGGACAACTCTGTGAATGTCCTTGAGTGGCCCAGCCAGAGCCCAAAGTTGAATCTGATTGAACATCTCTGGAGAGATCTTAAAATGGCTGTGCACCGACGTTTCCCATCCAACCTGTGCTGCAAAGAGGAATGGGCGAAACTGGCCAAGGATAGGTGTGCCAAGCTTGTGTTATCATATTCAAAAAGACTTGAGACTGCAATTGCTGCCAAAGGTGCATCAACAAAGTATTGAGCAAAGGCTGTGGATACTTATGTACATGTGATTTCTCAGTTTTTTTATTTTTAATAAATTTGCAAAAACCTCAAGTAAATTATTTTCACGTTGCCATTATGGGGTGTTATGTGTAGAATTCTGAGTGAAAAAATTAATTGAATCCATTTTGGAATAAGGCTGTAACATAACAAAATGTGGAAAAAGTGATGCGCTGTGAATACTTTTCGGATGCACTGTGTGTGTGTATATATATATATATATTTACTTTGCAGATCAATAAACTGTAACCATGTACAGTATACTACTGTATATTGTATTGGCCCTTGAACTAAAGTGACTTTTCTAATTTCAAAAATTCAATGAAACTGAAGTGTAACGATTATCACTTACATTTACTATATAGTTTCTGATGTATGCAATTTATGCAGTTCTACTATCCAATGAATGAACGACGTCAGTTTTTCTAGCTATGGAGACCTTTTACAGCGTGCCAGGAGAAGCAGGGACTGTGAAGAGTGCAATCATCAAGCCACTGGTAGTGCTGAAAAATTGAGGACGGGGTTTGCAAAGTTTTTACAGCAAGCTTAAACGTAAGCTTATTTGGGAGATGGTTATACTTTGAATTTAACCCGTCTTTTGTAGTTCATTTGAAGTCTTCAGTTGCAATCCTGTTTACTTTTACTTTGCCATGTCCGTTTCTCCTATTATACTCCAGTCTGATGATTATTATATTATTATTTTTGCTGGATTACTATCAACATGTTGTTAGCATATCATTTTTGCCCTCCACCCCCTAATGTTTATGACAGGTCGGTGCACATTCATTTCGCTTTGTGTACATTCTGTTTGTACTATTTTGTTAATTTCTGGAATCTGTTTAGTGTCAGTCACACAACCGATGTCTGCACCACGCCTTGTAGCTTGCAGTATGGATTTTGAACAAGCGTGATCAAATAAGGTGTAAACAAGGTATTCACTTTAAACATTTCAATTGCTTTTAACTTTATTGCCCTTTATATTGTTTTAAAGTTAATCTTTTATTGTTTTATGTTTTTCCAGAAGTAAAATCTTTATTTATTTTTGTATACGTTGTTCATAAAATGCACTGTATCGTGAAACCTGTGTAATTTTACGTAATATTTGTGAATTAAGAGTATCGTCTCGTGCCTAGTAAAGATAAACCATGGATGTAAAATGCACTTTTCCACGGGTGGCAATATTGTTGTAGTTTATTTTTAATGTAAATTTTAAAATCAACGAAATGAAAACAAAATGTGACGTTAACGTTGCGTCCAGTCCACGGTTATTCCAGTGGTTCGCAGGTTCGGACCTCGGTCTCTGAAACTCTGTGTAATGTAATGCTGGGGGTCTGAAAAAGGATGTATGGATTGGATTATGTATGCTACACCTGAACGCGAGTCACAATCTGCATTAAATGACGAGCTGCGACATTTGACTGCATTCTTCCCCGCTGTATATTCTTTAATTACTACCTTTGTTTCGTTTTGAAATGTGGTTTTGTTTTCGGATTGTTTCCGTTCCAGCGAAGACTAAGCCTTCTCCTCCCCTTCCCGAAAACGGGCAGAGCCTAGACCCATGACGATCTCAGAGAAAGAAGTGGGAGGGGGGCGGACGGCTGGGTCCAGGAAGTACAGCCTGTGCGCGATTTGTTCGGCGGGCCTGACCTCCTCACCACTGTTGAGCGGTGTCCGTCCGCGACTGGTCCGGTAAGTGCAGGCCAGAAGGAGCCTTTAAATGGGTCTTTGGAATATCATTTGACGCTATGCAAAGCAGGGGCAAAGGTGATAAAACCTATTTTCGTACTACCGGTATTCTAGAAGGTGTACGGTTGGATACTCGGTTAGGGTGCACCCTGTATGGGATTCGTGCGTTCGTCCTTCGAAGGAACCAGCTGTCACTTACTTTGACGAATATAATGGTCGTCCCGGGTGTGTGCGTGAGTGTTGGTTGGTGCCGATCACGTGTTAAAACACTTGGCATTCACCTACCTGTGGTACTGGGCGCTCTGTCGTATAGGACGTTATTAAACCATATGTATACAGGAACAGAACGACCCGGGAAAGTTTCATTTCAACTTGAAAAAAACAATGAAAATGTTTGCAATTCAAACATTTACAGCTACCTGTAAAGCTCCACTATTCACATTCTTTTTACCAAGTATTACTTTATTTCTAAAACTGATCAGATATCAAAATGAGAACAAAGTTATCACTCCCAGAATACTTTGCACCATTCATTTTTCACTCATTTTGTTCAAAATTCACTAGAAAATATATACAGGGAATTGAGTATTCTTTTAAAATGCAAACACTGAATTGTTGTGTAGTTTAACAGGGCAGTATAATGGTGTGACGGGGGATGTTTCAGGGATGCGAAATAACTGCACATAAAATTGACTTTAGCTTGCAGCTATTAAGAAGCCACATTACTGTATGTCAATCTTTCCAATATTCCATAGTCAAATCCGTTTAAATCAATTCAAGGAAGAAATCAACCCTGCAGGAAAATCTAGTTTATCAAAGAGTACACTTGCACAATCAAATGCATACAAGGACTTAGCAAGAGTCCCTAATCAACCCAATTCAGAGTACTTTATTTCATCCGTTAGGCTCAAAGCTGCAAGAAGTCCATTTACTCATAGTGCTCAGGAAAAAGAATAAACATAATTTAATTACATGTACAGTAAAAGTGTACTCCATTTACTTATTTCTACGTAGCACTGTTTCCCATGGATTGTGCAAGTTCACAGACTGTCAAATTCAGAGCGCACACATGACAAGATGCAATGATAGATAGATAGAGAACACACATAATTCATGGAAAAAACAGTCAAAAACAGTCGCACATTTCCACTTACGTGTTCTAGTGAGGTTCATAGTGACAATACAAAATGAGCCACCCTGGCCCAACACTTGCCATTGTGTCCAAGTATTTCTGGAGAATTCCTAGATTGTCTCAGTCTTGCAAAGATATATAACCCTATAACCTGTCCTAGGCCTTCTGTTAGTTGACTCTGCGAATAACTCATAATTTGTTGGTCTGAAATGCTGCTTGTGGATGGATCAGTAACACCCTAGACCCCTTCCCATGTCAGTGTGGGGTACTGAGAGTCTTCTGTTGTTTAAATCACAAACCTAACGTGAAGGAGTAGGAGGCACCCGGCTGCACAACATCCACATTGTTTCCACTATTCCTAAATGGGTCTTTGTGTTGTCACTTCAAGAGGTCAGCATCACAGTTGGGTGGAAAGCTTTCCATGAACTTTGTTGAAAGTACTAGTGAGATGTCATGGCTTACTTTTCTTCAAACCTTTCACATTTTTTAGAACTAGGTAGAAGTTAAGTTGAAATGGCTGTGGTAATGCTCAGTTTTCACTCTTATTAAAATCTGTTCTTGATTCTTTTAAAGTACAGTACTGTTTTCTCAACTTGTAGTCTCACCTTTGGCTCCCTCACTCCTCCATTTCCTCTTTTGTTTACAGCTCCAGTCAGCTCTGAAATCTTGTTACTTGTCATTAAGTGTTACACTCTCATGTTTACACAGCTTTAAACCCTTGCCTCTCTCGTTCCAGTCAGGCTCTTCGTCCCTCTTTAATTCCCTAGTATCTAATATGTCCTATACAGCTGCTCCATTTACTAAATTTGTTCTTTGCAGTGACTTTCCTATTTCACAGAGCCACAATTATCAGTAGAACCAGATTCAGATTGATTTTGTAGCCTTTATAAGCAACACAAATGAGTTTGTTGCTTGTTTTCCTCTCACTTTTCTTCCCATATGACATTTCCCTCTAGATTCTCTTTACAAGATACTGTCTGTTTATAACGACCTTTGTTTCAGAGTCTTTCAATTCCCTAATACTCCCAAATCTAGTTTTGTTTTAAATGATATCTTTTCTTTAAAAGTTTTCCCAGAACAGTAAAGTTTTTATTTCCTCCTGGCCAAATTGTGTTTAAAGTTGTACTGAATTCTGGTGGAGATCCCCTGCATTAGTGACACTCCATCACTGGCAAACCAGTTTCTGTGAATTAAACCATACTGTATGGAGTTATATGGTGGGTTATACAGTTGTGTTCATAAGTTTACATACCCTGGCAGAATTTGTGAAATTTGCCATTGTTTGGAAATATAAGTAATCATGAAGAAAGCTTTCCTTTTAGTTAGGGAGTATACTCAGGTGAAGCAATTTATTATCACATAATTGTATGTGCCCTTTTTAAATCATAATGATAATTGAAATCACCCAAATGGGCCTGATCAAAATCTTTACATACTCTTGAATGTTGGGGCTGATAATACACACAAGCTTCACAAACACAGATTCAAATTAAGGTTAGTTATGGGAGGTACTTGAACAAAAGTGGGATGCACGGTCAAGTTGCAAGGAAAAAAACCCTTTAACTGTGCCAATACCACAAAACAGCCCACTTACAAAATGCCAAACAAGACAAGCCTCAAAACATCTGGAACAAAGTCCTTTGGAGTGATGAGACCAAAATTAAACTTTATGGTCACAACCATAAACACTGTTCAGAGAGGAAGCAAACAAGGCCCATGAGGAAAAGTACATCATCCCTACTGTGAAGCATGGAGGTGTATCTCACCTGCTTTTCAGCTGAAGTGGCTTATGAGAACTGCTTGGCAGATGATCCTGACAGTTGTGGCTGAAATCTTGGTTGGTCTTCTTGACCATGGCTTGGTGACAACAGAAACCCTAACTTTCCATTTTTTCTCAGAGTTTGAATGCTACTGACAGGCACTTTTAGATCTCTGGATATCTTTTTGTGTCCTCCACACACTCCCAAATGAAAAGGAAAGCTTTCTGCATGATTAATTATATTTTCCAAACAATGGCCAATATTTCACAAATTCTGCCAGGGTATGTAAGCTTTTTTTTTTTAATTTATTGATTTTATTGTAATCTATATATGTAAAATGTCTATAAGTCAATGTGTGTATATATGTATGTTCCAGCATCACGTCCAAATGGCTAAATCAATTTTCATGAAACTTGGTACTGTACACATTAAAAATACTGTTGGGTGAAATCAGCCCTAACCCACCCCCTTCTGGGTAGGGTGGGGGTGATCTTCTGGTCTTGTATGCATGTTATCATTCAGTTGACACTTGGAACAACCACCAGAGGGCGAACTGGAGGTGACTGCCAGCATTCTTTGTTTGAGCACCACCGTGCCCCCGTTGCTTTTGAAATTAAATAGAATTCTACTCGTGCACGTTTGTGTTTATCCGGCCCAGAAGTGAGACGTACAGTCAGGGTGAGGGCTCCATCTCCGAGGATACGCAAGCAGTGCCAGCACACTTTCAAAAGGAAACCTCCTAAGAAAGACAGTCGCTTAAATGCTAATGCACAAACGATGTGAGCACGTTGGTAACACGAATCCTCATAGCAGAGAGATGCCCAGAGTAGTTCTGACAATTTCAATACAGGGTAGTCCAGATCTAATTATGCAATTCTGAAAAGGCGAACACATCTCACCCGCTGTTCGACTGACAACCGTCTCCCCGCCATTTTGGAATGCAGGGCAGGTGCAGCCATCTATCAGCAAAAATATTTTTTTTGTTAATGTAATAAACTTAATAAGTTATAGCCTAATGAAAATTGCATAATTAGATCTGGACCACCCTATACTGTCTAGGATCCCGTACTTTTAACAGCACAGGCTTACACAGTTAGTATATAGCAGGCGTCTACCGGCATTCTTTATGTTTAAGCAGCACCGCGCCTCTGTTGCTTTTCATATTAAATAGAGTTGGCTGGTTCCGAGCATCAACTGGATGATAACATACATACAAGACCGCAAAACAAGCACATTAGTGAGTCTTTATTGTTTGTTAATTTATTTTTATTTTTAAAGTTCTTTATGTTTGAGCACCACCACACCCCTGTTGCTTTTGAAATTAAATAGAGTTGGCCGGTTCCGAGCATCAACTGGATGATAACATACATACAAGACCGCAAGATAAGGACATTAGTGAGTCTTTATTGTTTTCTAATTTATTTTTATTTTTCAAGTTGTGTTTTTTGTATTATGTTTTTGTCATAAAAAAAAAACTTTATTTTTCTCCCGGGCAATGCTGGGTATTTCAGCTAGTCATTCCATACAAATAGATAAATTTTTACAAAAAATAGGATTGAAAACAAATCAACCCCCTCCCCTGAGAAAGAGAGCATGGCCAACAGAAAAAAAGCTATTAGAAATAAGTAAATTGATGAGTTTAATAAGCGGATAAAGATAAATGGAGAAGAAAAAGAAATGGGAAGAGAATCTGCTTCCTCTGTGCTTTAAGAGCTTAATCTAAAATATTATTGATTAGATCCTGCCAGGTTTTGAAAAAGTTCTGTACAGATCCTCAAAGTGAGAATTTAATTTTTTCCAATTTCAAATATTATACAACATCAGTTACCCACTGACTTAAAAGAGGAGAGTTAGGATTCTTCCAGTTTAGCAAGATAAGTCCACGTGCCAATAGTGTAGTAAAGGCGATCACAGTTTGTTTGTCCTTCTCCACTTTAAGCCCATCTGGGAGTCCACCAAACACAGCTGCTAGTGGATTAGGAGGGATTGGGACACCAAGGCTGTCTGAAAGGCATTTAAAGATTTTGGTCCAGAATGATGTTAATTTGGTGCAGGCCCAAAACATTTGGCCCAGTGAGGCTGGGACTTGATTGCAACGTTCGCAGGTTGGATCTTGCCATGGAAACATTTTGGACAATTTTAAGCGAGACAGATTATATAATTTTGAGTTGAATAATTCTATGCTTTGCGCATATGGAGCTCGAGTGAATTCTCTGCACTGCTACCTTCCACTTCTTTTCTGAGATGTTGAGTGAGAGATCCTTTTCCCAATGTCCTCTTGGATCTTTGAAAGGGAGGGACTGTAAAATGATTTTATATATTGCAGATATGCTGTCTGAGTCCTCAAAACTGAGCAGTATTTTTTCCATCATAGAGGAAGGTGGGAGATGAGGAAAATCGGCAGGTTCTGTTTAACAAAGTTTCTAATTTGAAGATAATGAAAGAAATGTGTTGCTGGAAAGTTAAATTTGGAATGTAATTGTTCATAGGATGTAAAGAAGTTGTCTATATAAAGATCGCCAAGTAATTTAATCCCAAATCTTTTCCAGATATTAAAAACTGCATATGTTTGCGAGGGTTGAAAAAGGTGGTTCTCATGCAGAGGTGCCACAGATAAAAGATTCTCTATCTTAAAATGCTTCCTACATTGGTTCCATATTCTGAGTGAGTGAAGCAGAATTGAGCTGTTAGTATATTGGCGATAACTTGAATTTATTGGGGCACAAAGCAAGGAATATAATGAAGTACTGCAGGATTTTATTTCAGGGTATGTAAACTTATCAGAACAACTGTACATACAGAACATTCAGTACCTACGATTATCAAGCTGTGGTAAAAAGCTGATCAATCAGCCAATTTGCCTGTCTTCCAGGGATAGCATGGTGAGATCCAGAGGAGGATTTTTATATAGGTCCTTTATTTTCTTTATTTCATTTTTATTTAGGCTATTAAATCTTATAATTTTGTCTTGGGTGGGGGGATTGTGGGTGGCATTTTTTTGTTATTTGTCTGTTTATTGTTCGTTTCTTTACATCTAAACAAAAAGGTTTGCATAAAAATTGTATACTTGAACTTTACTTTTTCAGGTTAATTGACTTAAATCTCAATATTGTTTAGAAAAAAATAAATAAATATCATCCATGTGGAGTTTCTTCTGGCACGTTTTTTTTTCGCACATCTCAGATATGCAAAGGCAGAGTTTACAGGTGACTCTAAATTGGCACAGAGTATGTTATTTGCAGATATATGCCCAGAGAATGACTGGCATTCCATCCAGGGTTAGTTACAACATTGTGCCGAATGCCACCAGGAAAAGTTCTGGCCCTCCATGACCACGTCTTGGAATAAGCTTGATCAATGGACTTTGCACAATATGACTGCCAGTTCAGTCATCACCTGTTACTTACTGTATCCCCTAACTGTTTACAAGACCTGTGCTACAGTGAAACAACGCCCTTAAGCAGTGTGCTTAATAATATATAATTTATAATTCATTATATTTTTATAGTGCTTTTCAAGGTGCTCAAAACGCTTTCCTTAGTGAGTGGGAAGCCAGTTTGACCACCACTGTCAGAGACAGGGAATGATTAGGTGGCCAGAATGACTAGGCCACGGTGGGCAATTTCAGCTTGGACATCAGGATAACCCTACTCTTTACAAAAGAAGCCTATGGATCTTTTATGACCACAGAGAGTCAGGACCTTGGTTTTACATCTCAACTGAAGGACAGCGCCATTTTTAGCGCACAGTGTCCTCATCACTGCACTGAGGTGTTGGGATCCACATTTAGACCATAGGGCAAGCACTCCCTGCTGGCCTCACCAACACCTTCTTCCAACAGTAACCCAAGTATTTCCTGGTTCGTGTCCCATCCAAGTACTGGCTGGGTACAAACATTCTTAGCATCAGATGGATGACCCGTTCTGAAGTGCATGTGGTATGGCTGCTGGCTACTACAGTACTTGTTGAGCTCCTTGATTTTCAGTATCAGCAAGGTACAAAGTAAAGTTTGGTTTGGATAAATCTGTACAATGTGACCAGTGGACAGACCGCAAGGAGCCAGGAAGAATAATTGAGGCACTAGCCCCAGAACTTAAAATTAACAAGATAAAGCACTTTGGTTTGCTCAGCACAAGGATCAAGTGTATTGACTCACAAAAATAATCAAATAAATGCTAATTAGCGGGATCTACGTCCTGGTTACTTGTTGGTTCTGGAGTGAGCTGCCATCCTCTGGGGACCACCTGTTTTTCCTTGCAACCTGACTGGAAGGGGTAGAACCTACTTAGGGCTAAAGGCTTCTTTCTTGAACTGTGGCACCTACTATAGATCTGGAAACATTTTTTTTCTAGCTTAGCAAAATGTACAAAGCCATATTATGAAGAAACCATTGATTGACATCTATAAGAGTTTTTTGTTAATTCTGATCCATTCTTTGACTGTGCATGCTTAAGCAGATTTAATTTTTTTATTCTTTTCCCATTCCACTTGTGAAGCCTGGGCGCGTACAGTCGCCCTAACTCAACACAGACAGGCAGAGACAAGTTTGCCACACAACACACGCTTTTATTTACAGTTGGCTCACAGAGCATGACACACTCCCTTTGGCCGCCAGTCCTCCTCTAGAGCTTCATCCACTTCCTCCCAACTCAGGCCATTGAGTGGTGGTAACTGGCTCCTTTAATAGGGCACCTGGAAAGAGTTCAGGTGCCCAATGAGCTTCTTCCGCCAGCACTTCTGGGCATGGCGGAAGTGCTGCTAAATAGGGTCCTGCAGAAAAAAAAATCAAATTCGCACTTAGAGGATCTGTACAAAACTTTTTCAAAACCAGGCAGGATCTAATCAATAACATTTTAGAATAAGCATTTAACTTGAGGAAGCAGGTTCTCTCCCATTTTTGACTCCATTTATCTTTATTCCTCTATTAATTTATCTGTTTTCTTATTTTTGCTAGCTTAAAGTTTTACTCTGCTGGCCTAGCTGTCTTTCTGAGGGGTGGGGGTTGATTTGTTTCAAACCTTTTTTGTAAAACATGAGTAATTTTTATGGAATGCAATTTGATTTTAATAAAATTAATAAAATCAATAAAATCAAAAAAGAAAATGGGGCCCTGGGCCCCAGCAGGGTTAAGTTTCTATGCTCATGACCCATGGCCAAGCTGGAAACCAAGGGAACTGCCCTCTGTCGGTCCGGGGGAGAAAGGGTCTTGAAAAAACTCCCAGCCAGGTAAGGGCTTCATCCATCCGCCACACACCGTTAACTGCAAAGATGCCATAATAAGATGCTGTATTATAACCCTATGGTCATTATGAGATACTATTTCAGTTTTTTAATTATTTTAATGCATATGGTATTTATTAATTCCCCATTTAATTGGGCTGAAGTAAATGTTAAAATTATATAACTTTGGGCAAAAATGTATGATTGAATTACACTTAAGTAAGAAAAAACCTTCAGTCAGTTTATCCCACTTGACTATTTTTATTGTGGAAAAGGTATTCAAGCACAAATTAAGAATGAGAATACTCAATTATGGGATGTAGCACGCACATCATTACATCTTCTCAATTTTATTCTGGATGATATGCTCTGAGATAAACCCTGTTTATGTTCCTTTGGTCTCATATCAAGATTTTTTTCTTTTGACATCATAAAAACTGAAATTAGTCCAAATATTCAAATTTAATGTAAACCGTGCATTTTGCAATTAAATATCCTCAGCCATTGCATTACAAAATTAAGGCTAACAGTCATCCTTGCTTAACTTAACACAAGAAAGAAAAGTTGTTTATTTTGTTTCCATTCTCACATGAGAGAAGAACTACAGGGTAGTTTAGTGTTCAATTTAAAGAACATATAGAAGCAACATATTATACATTAAAAGAATAAATCTAAACTAAATTTAAAATTCAAATATTAAAAAAATGTTTTACAGAATTCTGTAATACTGCAGACTTTTGACCATTCACACCAATGTAAAGGTGCTTTGAGCAGGGCGGCAGAGTGGCGCAGTGGGTAGCGCTGTTGCCTCGCAGTTAGGACGCCCGGGTTTGCTTCCCGGGTCCTCCCTGTGTGGAGTTTGCATGTTTTCCCCGTGTCTGCGTGGGTTTCCTCCCACAGTCCAAAGACATGCAGGTTAGGTGGATTGGCGATTCTAAATTGTCCCTAGTGTGTGTGTGTGTGCCCTGCGGTAGGTTGGCGCCCTGCCCGGGGTTTGTTTCCTGCCTTGCGCCCTGTGTTGGCTGGGATTGGCTCCAGCAGACCCCCATGACCCTGTATTTGGGATATAGCGGGTTGGATAATGGATGGATGGATTCTTTGAGGGAGATAACAAACTGGATTTTCATAAGAGTGACATTCTGCATCTACAACAACAACAACAACAACATTTATTTATATAGCACATTTTCATTAAAAAAAAAAAAATGTAGCTCAAAGTGCTTTACAAAATGGAGAATAGAAAAATATGAAGTTCATTTTTAAATTCTTTTTTAGGTTTCTTAACCTTCTCAATTACTGTTAACCTTATCCTTCTTGCTTCTCCTACATATTGGAGATCTGGATTAAAATAGTGCCATATGTTTTCCACTTCAAAATGATAGTCATTCCTGTGTTTTAAGACATATTTAAAACATCTAGTCTTTTTTACTGAATATCTTCTAAAATCTCCTCATTTCAATTGTTTCTTTTCTAGCAGAGGAGATCTACATTAGCAGCTAATTTTATTCACTGAACTTAAGCACCTGTAAAATTTTAAAAGCAGTGAACCATCCATCTGTCCATCCATCTACATTACATTTTAGATCCTGTGTATCCAGTTAAGAGTGACATGGATCAAGTGCCTACAACAGGTGCCCTGGGCACAAGGCTAGAACCAACTCTGAAGTGGTTATAATTCACTGAAAGACACACATACACACACATTTGGTCGTCTGGGTCAATTCAAACTTGGCAATAAACTAGGTCTCCCACATTCTTTGGAATATGGGAGGAAAAACATGGAAAAACCTCTACAGACATTGGTAAAAAGGTGTAAATTAACATAGGATTTGAATCCAGGAGTTTCAAGCTGTGAGGGAGCAGCATTGACGATTGAATCACTTCTAGGAAACTAATACTGGAGCAAATTAGCAATTAATTTTATTAATGCTTGTTTATGCTAATTGAAACTATTTTTCTTGTTTGCCATTTTAAGTTAAATTTTCTGGTTTTTAACCATTTTGTTCATATGCAGTTTTTGTCTTACAGTGTATTTATACACGTTAGAAAATACTGAATGCTTTTTGTGTTAGCCTTTTATCCCAAGTAATGAGAACATTTTGAAAGAATGTGAAGATTTTTATAGACATTAGGCAATGTGTTGACCATTGATTATTTGCTTAAAAATATACTGTTGTGTTAGTGGTACAGTAGATTTTAAATTATTCTAAAGTAAGTAACAAAGAGTGCACAGCAGATCATTTGGGGGAGGTTACTAAGTCAAAATGAGCCTTTATTAGAACAATGGAAGGTAAAGAAAGCACACATATGGCTTGCTAACCCCATCTTAATTGACCCACTGACAGCAACACCTGGCTTGTTTTACTGGTAACTGACAGCCACCTTTATTAACAGTGAGTTGGCATCAATTCATGCACAGGATGGTCTTAGCTGTGATTCTGCCCTCAGCTTAAATTCCAAAAAGTCAGGCATAGAATGAGCTCTGTTTTTAGTTTCCCAGTAGCTCCAGATGGCCACATGTGCTATTTATTTGTAATTATATTCCAAACTAAACACAACACTTTTTCTACCACAGTTACCAGCATATGTTGCAGATTTGCTTACAATTCCGTTTTAATGTTCTAAGTTGAAAATGCACATTCAATAATTTCTAAGGTGAACTGAAGTGAGTAGCAAAATAAAGATGTAAAAAGTACAATTTGGATACTACTGTCATAAATGATATTTTACGTTTTTTTTGAACCAATGTGGCTGAATCAAGTAGTGCTGTTATTTTATTATAGAAGTGTGACAGTATGACAGCAGAAAAAACAATATTGTGCGTGTGTGGGATCAGTCTATATTTAATGTGGATAAAAATTGTAAAATGCATACTGAATGCAGGTAGCATAGCAATCTTAGGTGGTGTCAACAAGGCTAGGATTCTACTGCTCCTTATTTTAAGCAAGTCTGTTGAAACTAAGTTTTAATATAATACTTGTACAATGATTAATTACAGAATAATTATTTGAAAAGGAGGAAGCAAAATGGTGCTGTGATTACATATCTCAAAGACACATGGCTACAAATCTGTGTGGAGTTTGCACCACCACCTCATGTTCACATAGTTTTTATGTGTTATTCTAAAGATGTTCATTATAGATTATATGAAGTCTTATAACTCCTCCAGTGTGAATACACGTGGATGTTTAGATGCATTTACCCAATAATGGAAGGAGGACCTTGAAGGACTGATTCTAGACTTTCTCACAGTTTTAGGCTTAAATGGGTCTGAAAAGCACAACATTTTTCAAGTTAAAGTATTTAGTCTAACAGATGTTGGAATGGCATTACACATAGAGTAATGACATATCAAAAAAGTGTCAGAACCATGAAGAATGTAAATAAGTATAAAACCTAACAAAATGGTTGGCAATTACTTATGATACGAAATCAAATCAGAATGAATTAACTTTTCATCCTTCTTTCTTAGTTTTTCTGTTTTGTTATTATTGTTTTTATTATGGTCAATTTTTTATTAATCTATACTAATAAAATGCAAAGCCCTCACTCACTCACTCATTCACTCACTGACTCATCACTAATTCTCCAACTTCCCGTGTAGGTAGAAGGCTGAAATTTGGCAGGCTTATTCCTTACAGCTTACTTACAAAAGTTAAGCAGGTCTCATTTCGAAATTCTGTACGTGACGGTCATAACCCACGATAACGGTCGACAACGTCCGCCATGTTGAACTTTATTACTTATGTGCCCATCTTCAAGAAATTTGGTACGTGGGTTCCCAACGCTAACTGAATCCTACTTACGTACATATATACATCCATAGCCTGCAGCTCTGTCATCGTGTGAGGTGCCGTTGGGTCCCCCATCCCAACGCCTCCCACGTTGATGGCTGCCTGCCTATATAAGGCCGCTCCGGTCTCTACATTCCCTTCCTTGCTTCGCCATGGGATTCACATCTCCCTGCTGATAACTACAGCCTATTTATTTAATCCATGGCTTCTCCGCTGTTTTATTGTTCATTTATTACAATTATAGTTATCGTGTATGTATTTTAGACTTACTTTACATTGTTCAGGTACCCATTTCCTTTATCGTTCCAACCGTATCCCCACTAACATGTCTATCAAGGTGATCACTATCGATCAAAGAACTGTCACTTACCGAGTGGTTTCCATGCCTGGAGATGGCACCTGCCTTTTCCATTCTCATTGTTACATATTGCACAGCCATATCAGGCTCACTCTTGATATCCGGAGGAACATTGTGTCTTATGTATTGAATGACTGGGACAGGTTCAAGGTGTGGACTGATGACGGTACAGGAGATAATTATACTACACAGGAGCACTATAAGAGTGAAATACTTAAGCCCTTCACCTATGGTTCTGCATGTGAGTTGATGGCTGCCACTGAATTGTTCGGTTGTCGCTTTCAAGTGTACCGAAATGGCCAAATATTTTACACCTTTCGACAACCGGCAATGCCTCTTAAACATCTTAGATTGACAGGTGACAATTTTAGTAGTGTACATTTTGATGTTTATGAATGTTTAAACTCTCAAAAGCTGGATGCGAAGTTATCGATGAAACCGGTTGTATGCTAACAACGCTTGACAGATGCCGAATGTCACTTCAACACAAGTCCTGCAAATACTGTCGTAATTGAAACAAACCATGAAACACAAACTGATTATGACAGCAGCAATCCAAGCTGTGAGATTTGAGACGAGATTACTTTTCACATGGCCAACTGTACGTTGCATGCTCAAGAGTAAGCTCAGCGCACAGCTTGATCATATTACAACTGGAGGGCCGAACTGACAATGTGGTATACAAAGAGATCCTTAACAAATAATTATTGGTATATTTTCCCTCAGTTTTAAAAGGTTTAATTTTCTTCTTTATAAAAATTTTAAGGCAGTACTTTGCTGGGAGGCAGTGTGTTTAACAGAAGGCAGAAGTGAAAACAGGGGATAAGCTGATGCCTGGCATCTGAGATGATGGATTTAGCCCTCCTCAAACACTGGGTGGAGTAGATGGTATGAAGCTGTAGATGGTCACCCTATGTGATTTTAGAGGCAGTATGGGTGGTTACAATCCTCACAGTCAGGTTACCAAACCACACCATGATGCATCCAGTCAGTATACTTTCAATAGTGCAGTGATTGAAGTTCACCAGTATGTTGATTCTCACCCTTAGCTCCCTTAGGAAAAAGTGTCTTTGGTGAGCCTTTTTTGAGGATGCTGGTGGTGTTGACAGATCATGAAAGGCAGCGAGTGATACAGACCCTCAGGAATCTGAAGCCGCCTATTGTTTAGATGTGGGAACCATTGATGTGGAGTTGAGTATGATTTCCTTTGGCCTTCCTGAAGTTGAAAATGACCTCCTTTGTTTTGTGGACTTTCATGGAGGTTGTCATCATGGTATGATTCAGTCAGGTCTAACCTCCCTCTTGTATGTAGCTTCTTCATCGTTGATGATGCCAATCACAGAGGTGTCTAATGCATACTTGGTGATGCTGTTGCTCATGATCATAGGAGAGTAGACCGTATAGCAGTGGGCTGAAGCAGTAACCTTGTAGAATGCCAAAGTGAGTGAACAGTAGAGGTGTTCTCCTTTACAGTCCTCAATGACTAGGGTCTATTTGTCACAAAGTCAATCACCAAGCCACAGATGGAGCTGCTCTGAGCTTTAATATTAGGCTGGAGGGCTCAAGCAAGCTTAGTTGTGTTTTCCATTAAATGAAATGATATTACCGTATGCATTTTAAAATATATGTGCTTATCATAGTTGCCAGAGAGTGGCAACCTTTTAGTATTATTGTTACCAGAATTGGATTAAGTAAATTTAAAAATGCATGTATGCATTGAAGACTAAATGTGGGTATGAATTCAAATGTAATGGTCACATATACTGTAAACATTTCATTGTCAAACCCACTTATTTAAATTCAGAGTAGTATTCAGGGCAGTAACCAACTCATTTAAACACATATCCATGGGAACAAGCTTTGGAATCAATAATCAACCAAACATTAATTAAATTAATCTACGGAATATGAGAGGAAAACTGTAATATGTGGAGAAAAACCCAAGCAGACGTAAGGAGGATGTGCACATGCCACACAGACAGCAACTAGGCATGGAATTCAACCGCAGAATGTTTAATTTATGAGACAGCAATGTTACCCTTTTCAAAAATGTACTGCCAAGGTTACATATAATAAAATGTAAACATAAAACTTGATAGCTTTACATGGAAAGCATGTTTGAAAGTTAACTAAATGCATAATAAAGTAGAGCTTACACATTTTTATGCCTGAAGAGAAAGCTTTTCTGGTATCAGGATCATATAAAAGCAGAATTTAAAACAAAATTTTTGTAGTGTTCACCCCAGATCTTCAGTTAATGAGACATGCTTAGTTTGTGCACTTTAAGTTTACTGAGAAATTGTGAGATAGCAACTATTTTGGAGCTTTCTTTGGAAGGCTGTACAGAATTAAATGTATTTTAAGTCTGTAAATTGCAATAGCTTAGCTGTGGTGTGAGCAGTCATGGAAGTCTTAACAGTAGATAATTTAGTGTAGGCTAGAAGATAAGACGAAAATTTTTTATTTATGTGTATTAAGTTGAGTTGCTGCTGAGATTTATCTCTTGAAGAAATAGTTTTAAACAAGTCTTATTACTCTGAATGATATTGTTTCTTAAACCTTTAACATGTAATAAATTTGATCCTTTATACATTTTTAATGTTTCAGCAGTTTGCCATGGGTATCTTTAAGGACTGTTCCATAGTTCTGGAACTGAAAAATCTACCAATAAAGGAGAAGAACAATCTGAAGGCCCTGATTAAAGAAAATGGAGGGAGTGTTACATATGTGATCAATAAAAAGGTATTTATCTAAGCGGTGTCTGCACATTGTAAATGTTCATTTGTAGTTCAGCGTATTGCTAACACATATGATGGGATACTATATCTGTGGTGGGAAATACAGGAGACCAAGGGGGACTCAACCCCCTTGAATTAGACACAAGCTCCACTAAATACAGTAATAAAAATGATCTGTTTTTAATACTTTTATTTTTTCATCAATTTGAATTTAAAAATAACTGACATTTTCACAAAGTTTTCTTGTGGCAGCATTTCCATTCTAGATGTGTGATGTGTGTATTAGCTGTCAAGATGTGGCCCAATCGGAAAACTGGAATGCAATTTTATGAATGATTTTCAGTTGAAAATCGCACAGGCTTAAAATTTTATCTTAGCCACGTTATTTTGATCCACAGAAATGATCAGGGTCTTTCTTTAAATTCTTTGTTGATTCTTTCCTGTCCTACTACCACTGCTGCTACTACTACTACTACTATTTTTGTATGTTTATCACTAGTCATGTTTTGAATAGAGTGAGTTTTTAAAAGTGACCTGTTGTTTTACTGAACTTACCACTAACAATTCAGATGCCCCTTCCCATGTCTAGTCTTTTTCTCTTAAGGAGCCTTCTGTGTCTAGTTTGGAAGTAAATTCTGTTTTGAAGTCATCATGGCTTTTTGATATACTGTATGCAGTTTGTCTTATTTTAAAGCAGAAACAAAATTCAAAGAAGCACAATGTATTAAATTTAAAGGATAAGTTCAAGTATTTTTCAAGTCAATATTATTTCTTCACAGACAAGGTTTATATACATTTGTCTCATGAAATTGTGTTCTAAAGTTAAGCATTTTCTATAAATTAAAAAAAATATCCTCCTTGCCCTGGCGTTTTATAATGCAAACTATGGGGCACAGAACACCATCAAAAAATAAAAGCCTAAAAACTTACCAAATGCATCCATTTTGAACTGGCAAAACTTTTGATATAAGAAAACTTGTCTTCCATGTTTCCAACACATGTTTGGGACAATAAAAAAGATCTGGAAATATGAATCATATATTCCTAATACTATTTTTCTTATGGTAAGGATGTGTTTTCAGTTTGCTTATGTGAAAGCAGTGGCCTTCATGAGAGGAGTTCTAACAAACTGTAAATAAGAAAGTAAATCAACATGACACCATGCATGTGGCAAGAAAAGTTTACTTTGAGTTGGTCTTTCAAGAGGAAACCACACCCCTCAGGATGAAAGGTACTGAGGGAGTACACACAGTTAGTCATCTTTTAAAGTAACTGAATCTCATAATAATGCATTTACATTCACTTATTTGGCCAACACCTTTATCCAAGGTGGCTTGCAACATTTATGATATAATTGGTGACATTTCTTTTGTTTTTCCAATGGGAGCTCAGGCAGGTCATGTGACTGGCTCATGGTTACACAGTGTCAGTAGCAGGATTTGAACCCACAACATCTAGATTTAAAGTCAAAAGCCTTAACTTTGATACCACACTGCCTGTGCTTTTGTGTTCAAATATTACATGTATAAGCTATTTTACAATGTGAGTGTAATCTCAAGGCACGGATCAGTGCTCGGTAACTATCTTGGCTTGAAAAATGTTCTGTAAGTCTTTTTCTTTTACTCTTTGAGCAGAAATTCACACTTAACCACTTTATGAACTGTTTTATGATTGGCTGAAGCTTCTGTTGTTCTGTAAATAATTACAGTAGTACTTGTTTGTTTACAAGCCTTTCTTCTAATGCATCAGTATCTGTTTTTGATTATGCAGTGTACGCATGTTGTTGCAAATTGTTTGGACCACTTGAGTCCTAACAGGAAAAAGAGTATTGACAAGTTCCAGATACCAGTTGTTACAACAAACTACATTTTCAAATGCTGCGACGAAAAAAATCTGCTGAATGTGCAAGAATATACTTCTGCTGAAACCATTCTTCATAAACAAAGTAAAGACAATGCAGGTCAGTTTATAAATGAATCTTAAATAAAAAAATAAACTTTACTGTCACAGCTGTACCTTTAGTGATTTACTGTATATAATGTCTTTGAAATTAAAACACACAATCTAATAGATAGACTTCCTTTAAGTAAAAAGTAGCTGTATAAAAGATGTGGTTATATTAAATACATTAAAAAGACAGCCATTTCTTTTAAAAAATGTTTGTTTTTAGAGATACCTATCATTAAAGCATCTGTATTATAATCAGTAATTCAATTAGTCTGCTTTTCGGTTCAAGCCATTTATACCACATCCCTTTACTTAAGGTGTGCTGGCAGTAAATTCAGATATGGTGGATATTTGATGCAAAATGAACATATAATTATGTATCCTGTATCAACATTTGATATTACAGTTCAGGGTCACAGGAATGTATGGGAAATTGCTTTTTTCAAAAAGGTACTTCAAACAAATAAAATACAAATAAATATCTCATTTTGAAGTTTTTTAGTATTTTTTACAGTGTGTCTAGAGTGGCTCTCTTGTGGTTCCAGTCAATTCCCAATGAAAGACCATATGACAGAAATTTTCTCAGACAAATTAGAAGTTTTGTTTGGAACAGTTCTGGTTTTGCCTTTGTTTTACTTTGACTTCCTGACTTTTCATATTAATTAAATATTACACATAATAAAATATTAATTAAAATATATAACACTTTTTTTGCAAAAAGACATTTGTTACAGCTATAACTACTCTTCTGCCTTTTCCCTAACGAATGTATTCCCTCCTCACTTCCTCTTGTATATGTATATATTGTATGCATTACAGTATGTTGTATAAAGTTTTTTCTGTTGTTGGTATTGTATTACCGTCTGTAAACTGGAAAGCCTACGTTTAAGAATTTTATTTTATTATGTACCCAGGACAATAAATGTGAACATCAACATGAAATAATGATAGTATGGTTTTGATTGGTTTCTGTTTAGATATAGATAGATAGATAGATAGATACTTTATTAATCCCAAGGGGAAATTCACATAATCCACCAGCAGTATACTGATACAAAAAACAATATTAAATTAAATAGTAATAAAAATGCATGTAAAAGCAGACAATAACTTTGAGTAATGTTAGCATTTACTCCCCTGGATAGAATTGAAGAGTCGCATAGTGTGGGGGAGGAACGATCTCCTCAACCTGTCAGTGGAGCAGGACAGTGACAAAAGTCTGTCACTGAAGCTACTCCTCTGCCTGGAGATGAAACTGTTCAGTGGATGCAGTGGATTCTTCATGATTGTTAAACAGACGACCCCCGAAATTTGCAGGGATTACTTTCCTAGAGCACCGGCGAATTGTGAAAAAATGCAAATTCTGGATGTGATCAAAAAAATGCTATTTTTATAGTTTAAACCCTAAATATGCCCCCCAAAACACTTTCATTTCATTTCAAATTGAGCTTAATATGTTACCCTAAAAAAAAAAAAGGAAAGGTAAACCCGTATACTGTACAGTACTATACTGCTATGTCTCCTGCAATGCTAGAATGTAAAATACTGATGTTACCCCTATATGTACTGTAATTCATACAAGCACGTTTTCTTTGGTATTTGCTGTCGTTTTCTTTGGTATAAGTAGGGTAAATACGTAATAATTTAACTTAATAAAAATACAGTAAATGTATGGGCACTCACCAATAATGAATGATATTGATTGAGGTGATGATGATGATGATGAATTAGCTGTGCAGTACGATGAAGATATGTAATGAAGATATTGACTGCACAGCAAAGCAGAGGATTTACAGCACCTCGGGTTGCTACTGTGGCATAACTTTTTAGTTCCGGGAGCAAATCCAATAGTTCAACCTTCTCCAGGACTGTCTTAAACTTTTTCTGGCGCTTAGGTTCATTGACAGAAACCTTAGAAGGTGCAAGGTGTTTGGGCAGCATCTTAGGGTTTTTAAGAAGAACAAACGAAAAATACTCAGCAAAACACTTGAGATAGCTACACGCGGTATACTGTTATGAATACTGTTATGGGAATGCTGGGCTGCATCTGCTGGAGATGTGTCACAAAGCAGCAGCCAATCAGCTGCAAGGAGAAATGAATAATGCTCTTGGAATGGCTACTTTCACCATCACAAGCCGCCTTTTCCTCTACGGTTGCTTTGTGTTCTCTCTACAATACAGTATTGCCACGAAAAAAGCCTTAAAAAATTGTGGAGGATATTTGCGGTTTCCACTAACAATTATTAGTTAGGTTCTAAGGTAGAATCCTCGAACAACTGAGGCCGTGAACTCTGAACTGCAACTTCACAGGGGTCTACTGTATACATTATTTCACTAGGTTATCTAAAAACCTGTCTGTCTCCTCTCTCCATCTTTGTAACCAGCATCAATTGATGGTAATTTTAAATCATCTTTAAATAATTTTTACTAGTTTCTGTGACATTATCAATCACAGGCTTTGGATGCTGCTCCCTGTAGTAGACAATGAAGCAGCCTAAGCTTTTATGCATGAAACACAGGATGGATTAAAACTATAGAAATTGCTCATACTGTAGATTTTAATTTAAAATTCATTTAGTTCAGCAGTTTTTCAATAGTGACTCATACATAGTTGTTTTTCTTTTCTTTATTAGTTGAGATTGACATTATTCCACTTCTCGATGAATTTCCTAGAAAACCATTGGAAATAGTGAAAGAAAACTCTGTGGACCTTTTCAGGTATTTTGGTGACAGCATTGCAATATAATCATTTGTATTTGAAATTTGTTTAATGCTGAAACTTACTAATTTTGTTGTATTACAGTTCTAAGAAAGCACTTCCAGAATCAATTACATTGATATTATATTAGGCAAGAGCTTCCTGTTGTTTATAATCTATTTTATAACATGTTAATCCCTGCTTGTGATATTATGTTTTTTAAAATTTTAGTTAAACATGAATTCTTACAATATTTTATTCAAAATCAGATAATTCTAGTGAGAGCTTTGACTAGGGAGAGGAATGGAACAATTGCTGTTAACCAACCAACTAATTCATTATCTTCTTTGCATTTGACAATGTAAATTATTTATGAGATAGTTTGATAAGATTCACACTTTATTTTCTTACCTTCTTTTGTATTTAGTCTGTGCCAGACATTATACTTAAATAACAGAAACTGAACCACAGTTGCTTTAAGAAGCAGAAATATTGTAAAAATAAAGAGTTGGGATAACACCTTGGTAAAGGAGGAAAATAAAATGAAATTAAAGAACACAATGAAGGTGCAAATGACAGCATCTACCATAAAGTAAGAGTTCTCAAAAGAAGTAGTGCTTCTTAGTTTGAGCTCTGTCTTCTTCAGACATGTGTCCAAAATGAACACCCACCTCCAGTGGCCTTTGTAGTATTTTTAGTGATCTCCCAGAAGGGGCTGGGCTTCTTGGACTGATGGAATCAAGTGAGGTCACTCATCTTCCAGCTGATATTCCTCTGAACTGCAGAGAGAAAAAGAAATTGCATTAACAACTGTGACTTCGCTCAACTCAAGAAGGTATTGCTTACCAGACATGAGCCCTGAATATGTCCTTTAAGTGTATATGCCTGATAATATGTTAACATAAAATATTTTTCTTGATTTTACAAGATTGTTCATTTAGTGTTTCTCTTTTGGAATTTTAACATAACTCCTTAGTCCAATTCACAGCTATGAGTGAAAGAGAAATAGACAGAGAAAGAGAGAGAGTGTACTTTCAGTGTGCTATTGGTCAAAGCTGTTTTGTTTCCAGTTTAGTCAAGAGCTTAGAAAAGGTAGACGTTTAGTTAACACGGTTATTCTTGATCCTGGCACATAGCATCAACTAAATATGAGAATTAATTTATTAATTATTTATATGTATATAGTGCATTTCTAAGCTACTCAAAGTACTTTACATAGACAGTGGGGATCCACTTCAACCACCACCAATGGCAAGGCAAGTATTGTAACTATTTACTAAATGCTTAGAGTTCTAGTTTATCTTGATTTAGGTGAAACAGTTTTCAAAACCAAGCCTTTAAATAGATGTCTGTTGCTGCGTGCACTTGCATTGTCATTGCTTCAGTTTCAAGACCTTTTCTTGCAGTGGAATGCACTTGTGTTTGTCTATGGTGTGGTGTGTGTTCTTTCTCAGCTTACTTTGAGTGTGAGGCTCTTTACAATCTCCTCTTTAGATTGGTAAGGAAAAGGGGCAAGTCTTTCTGGCACAAGAAATTACATGCTGAGATTATACTGTATATTAGAAATAGTTTGGGCAGTTAAATAGACTTTTATTTTGCTAGAGGGAAATTTTTTTGCAACAAGAAAGCACAAAATATTGGTCATTATCGCATAAGACAACATATTACAACTTTTTTTATAATCAGCACACACACTCATATGATTTCTACAAATAAGAATAATGAACATTATCAAACTGACAACATTTTGGCTAATGTTGGATCTGCACCACAATTCAGCCACTCAATTTTATGTCTTGGTATAGAGGTCTGTCTTTCTGCGTCTCAGTCAAGTCTCTTCTTTAAGTCGGAAAGCTCTTTTTGCTGCTAAATGCCTAGCAAAATGGGACAGTGTCCTGTCTGTGCTATGGCTTTACCATGACAATATGAGATATTTTATTTATTTTTGTTCTCTTTTCTAATTGGACAGTAATGCTTAATACCAATTGTAAGCACATCATTGGAGTATCAAAGGATTCATTTACATGCACAATGTATGATACAATAATTTTATTATTGTGTTTTTTCTTGTAGAATTTACACAGAAAATGAACCCAATTTACCAAAGTTTTCCTCTGAATTTGAAGTTGCAAAATATGCTGTTCTGCTTAAGGTATGTTCTTTTTTTTAAACGGGTCCTGTAGCCACTAGGGGGCACTCCAGCTACCCAAACACCAGACACAGACAGGCTCGAACACAAGGCACAGCAAACGAGGATTTTATTTGTGTGAAACACTTATCTCAAGCATTTCCCACCACAGCCACAGTTACAAGGCACAGTGACAACAAAGCACTCTGTATCTCTATGTCTTCTCTTCCTCTACCTCCACCGCTCCTCACGCAAGCTTTGTCTCCTTCCTTCAAACTCTGACTGCTCAAGAAGTAGCAGGCTGCTTCTTATAAGTGATATCTGGAATTACTTCCAGTGTCCAAAAATCTTGACCTAGGAGCACTTCCAGGTAAGGTGGGAGCCCCATGAAGTAGGGCTTGTTTGTCCCTGCAGCAGCCTCTGGCATCATCCACAGAACCCAACAGGGGTGAGACAAAGAACTTCAGTTCCCATGATGCCCTGTGGGAATCTGGGGCACTGCTGTGAACCTGGTGGGGGCTGCCATCTAGCATTTTGTTGGAGACAATGCCCTATGCATGCTGTCTCCACCTGTCCTTCCGTGATGGGGGTGTTCTGGCCGAGCAAGGGTCCTGGCTGTCCCTTACAGTCTGTATTGTTGCCCACCATGCATTTGCTAGGAATATACATAATAATTATAGTCTGACATTTAATTGCCATATAAGGTACACTGTTTCTAGTTGTGTGTGTGTATGAGTGTTTCATGAATATGACTTTTGATAAATAAAATCTATTGTAGTTATATGCATATTCTACTTATGCTTTCCAAAGCACACCATGAATGCTGGAGGATATTTACTAATATAGTTTTTTTTTTCCTGAATTAACTAAATTGTACTTTTACTTGAGTAATTTTTTTAGAGTGTACTTTTTTGTTTTTACCTTTTCTTGACTAGTTTCAATTTCAGATAATTTTACTTAAGTGTATTTTTGTCTCAGTAAAATACTAAGTAGAATTTTTAGTATTCTTTGTACCTCACGTAATATTTAATCTCACTTTTCATCTTTTCTTTAAAATTATTCTTCATTTTTTCCTAGCATCCAATCTTCTCACTTTTTATAACTTAATTTTACTCTCTCTGTCTTTGCCAAAATGTCCTGTGTTTGTTTATCTTTGTTCTCCTCTTGAAAATATGCCCAATAAAGACTCAATAGCCAAAGTGAAGTGTTTCTAACTAACATTTTAATTTCAGGAATAAAGTTAAGTTTTAATGATTTTTTAAAAATGTTTTTATGAAGGTCTGTCTGTTCTTCTATACATGCTTTCTTAATACTGTATATCTGCAACCAAATTGCTAATTTCATCAATAATTTTTGTCGTAAATTCAGTAATTCATTAATTTTTCACATACTTTGACATCTGATCTGATTCAAAATATGCCTGTCACTAAATATGACATGCTTTCATAGTATGTTGTCTTATCGGTCAGCTAGTAGCTTAGTCCATTGCACCAGTTCTTTGATGTTTTCAGAAATAGTTTCATTAATATCATATTCTAAAAGGGCCAACAATATTGTAATTTCTTCTAATAAATCTTTAATTTTCTCTTTGAAATACATTTCATCAGCAGTAGTAAGCATTATTCTAATTGATTTTTGTGCTATTTCATTTACCTCCATCTCCCACAATGACATACTGAATTAGGCATGAGAAATCTACAGTAGACGTCTCACCAATCAAAACATAATATTTGCCAGAGCCCGTCCTCTCAAATTTGACAAGTAAAAGTGACAGTTTTATTTCAAACTATATTTCATGATTATGGGAGTTATTTTATGCAAAAAAGGCAATGAAAATTAAAATCATAAAATTAAAATGCAATCTGTCTTTTTCAATTTCATTTTCAAAAGTCTACACACAAGAATGCTGCAAAAATTAAAAACAGAATGAAATAACACCATTTGCAATTTCATTTTCAAAGCCTACACGCAAGAATGCTGCAAAAATGAAAAATAAAATGGAAGAACAGCATTTGCAATTTCATTTTCGTCCGGAACAGCAATGATGCTGCAAAATAAAACTCAAACAAGCACTGGTGCCACCTGCTGCTCATTGAATTTTCATTTTCCACTTCCATTTAATGTGAGTCAATGGGCTGGGCTTTGCACTTCCCGCAATTCTTTTCTCTTCGGCTGTAGCCACTTCGATCGATAGAATACTTCTCACTTCGATAGTGTTTATTTCTGTAACGCGAGCTTCACAGTGAAACCATTGCACAAAATCTGAAGACCACTCATAATCGTAGTTCTGAAGTTATCAATGTGCTATTTAATCACAATATTTAATATGACAAAAATGAGCATTTATTACATCATAATTTATATTTATTAATACTGATGTGGAAACGGGACACTTTGTATCTTTATTTTTTTGTAGTTTTATATAATAAACTAGCCAACCCGTGGCATAGCAAACACCGCATAATTATTTATTGATGACTGAACACTTCTTGAAAGACAGTTGTCCAAATGGGGTGGGTTTGAGGATGTAACTGTGAGTGAATGAAAAGATGGAACTCTGGAGAGAGCAACATACAATTGTCTGTGACTGAAAACTGGTTTTGGCAGATACAGGCATATCTTTTTGAAAGTTTGTCCCTGTGCCTTATTAATTGTCATTGCAAATGCCAATCTAACAGGAAATTATCTGCGTGTAAAAGGCAAATTTGAATCTGATGGGGTCAGGGATATCTGGGGAATAAGGACAGTTTGTGAGGTAGCAGCTATGATAGCCTTACACTCCAGTACATTGCGGTGAATGCTGGTAACAGAAAGTCTAGTGTCATTACAGAGACCTTTTGCTGGCAGGAGGTTTCTGAGAAGCATGATGACTGAACCAATTTTAATTTTGAGTTTATTCAGAGGCATGCCAGTGGGAGTAAGACTATTAAGAAATTCTTCGGGGAATAAAAGTTGATCTGCAGGATTGTCTGTGATGATGGAGTCAACGCTGGTGAATGTCACTTCGTCGGTAAGGATAAGTTTCAGCACTTGTTCATTAAGGTGTAGCGAGTCTTCATTGGTGATGCTTAATATAGCTCGCGTGCTGAGTTGTTCCAGAGTGACAGTTGAGAAGTCGATGTCGCCATATAGTTGTTGAACGGGATCAGAAATAAAAGGAAAACAATCTGAAGGCAATGTCACAGGTATTCTGTTTTTCCTGTCTCCAACATTGAGGAGCCATTTTGCGAAATGTTTTTCTTCAGGAAGAGCTCTCATATTTGTCGTAACTCTACAGCTTCGGGATCTGTCTTGTTGAGTTCAAACCATGCTAAGAGCATAGTGTTTTTGTTGGCTTGTCTTTGTGGCGCTTGTTCCTCGTGACCCTCATGAAAGAAGATGACTTGTTGTTCTGGCAAATGAACTGGTAATCATGTAATAACGTGAGATTTTTCTGAAAGACTGTACTCGTTCAAACGCCACATAGCTCAGGAGCACTAACATACCTACCATCAAGGAAAGTCTGTATTTCGTCATGTTGGAAAACACCATCGGCTGGCTCCATGTGAAGTGCAATGGATGCAGCGTTGTGTCCTTTGTAGACTTATATAGATACTTGATACATTGAATGGACACGCAAACTTCCACGTTAATATGACCATTGAATTTCTAAAAAAGCCAGGGATTGTAAGGAACTATCCAATGGTTGTCGATATCGTATTACCCAACAATGGCAGTTCTCCCCTGTCTTCGGCGGTATATGGGGTATCCTTGTGTGTTTTCTTGAGTCTCTGCATTGAAGTCCTTTGGGAAATTTTTGGTACACGTGCTGTCTTTCATGCAAGGTGAGTTTGCGTTGAGCATTCCACACGGACCATGTACCATGCATTTAGTGACAATTTGGAAAAGTCTGTCCGGATTTGGAAGCTCAGCGCAGACAAATTTGTCTATATCATCCTTGGTCCTTATTTTGGATTGTGAGTCAAGTGTAAGTAACATATGGCAATGAGACAATCCTCGTTTTTGGAATTCAATGACGAAGATGTAAGCGAGAACATTGCCGAAAACATTCTTCTCTAGAATATCTGTTAGGAAATCTCGTAGTTTGATATGAAAGACGCGAGCAACGATGTCAGGTCTGTGTTCTGTTTGCCCATGATGGGAAATGGCGTTAGAGATTTCTGGCCAAGCAGGATTGCAGGTGAAGGTTAGGAATAAGTCAGGCTTGCCACACTTGCGGACAATTACCATCGCATCTTTGTAGTTCTGTTGCATGTACCTTGGACTGCCTTGAAAGGCAGAGGGAACAATGATCAATTGTCCAGGGCGGAAGTTATGGTGTTGTGCTTTTGCAGCGATAGCATCCAGCAGTCCCCTGTATTGCTCTACCCGCAAATCTTGTTGATGGGACTGTAGGTAATTTAAACGCGCGCTTTCTGTTCTGACATATGCGTCAACGACATATTGCTGGAAGAGTTTGCCACTGGAATGCAAGACGCTAAATGAAGATCTCATGGCAAGCCTGTAAGCATAAAATTGGAGCTGCGTGACTCTTGTTCTTTTCTCGGTTCGCTTTTCTTCAACATGGGTCAATTGTATGTGCCAGCCTAGATCTCCGTAAGGGAATAGCAGTGGATAAACCATGGGGTCACAGTTCATATTGAGTACAGAGATACTCTTGCAAGCATTTCCCCTTGGGTATATGCAAATGTCGCGTTGTGCAGGAGGTTCCCCGTCTTCACCTACAAAGATAGCTGCAACAACAGTTTGACAGGATGGGGCGTTATACCTTCTCATATCTTGAGTTGGATTTTCTATGAATACCATTCGTACAGCAGCAACAGGGTTACTGTGAGTGATAATGTCACGCATTTGCATGTAAGACTTAGCAAAGGGAATTACCTGTCGTATCATGTGGTCTAGTTGTAGCAACATTCCTTTTGCAAACATTGAGTGGTAGCCTCAGCTGAATCGAAGATATATAGCTGACCGTATTGTGGTGACGTGTTAGGATTGGTATATAAAGGAGAGACCTGGTGATAAATTTGACTGTGGAGTCTGAAAGCATACGGTCCGTGGCCAGATGGCTGAGCGATGTGTGCACCCATTGAAGCTAAAGCAGTGTTGTATTCCCCGATATGATCACAGTAATTCCGTGACAGCGAGTTCTTGCTAGTCAAGAGGTTTTGTAATAAAAGAGGAGGTTGGGATAGCGGTGGCAAAGTGAGTGTGTATTTTGTGTGCACATACCGACATTGTCAATAGATGGTACCAGAACGTCAGCAGGTGTGTTTGTGAGAGGCAAGAGAACTTCATAATGCCCATGATCCAAACAAGCGCTAAAGAGCAGGGCTATGGAGAGACGTTGGCTCTGATTGTACACTCGAGGAGAGGCATGAGGACATTCTCGGAAGTGAATGGTGATAGTAGCTGCAAGTATTTGGCACATTGCCACAATTTCTGCATCACCAGCATAAACCAGTTTTACACTTCCTCCTCATGTCCCATACCCTTGTAGTTGATTGGCAACCCAATCTGACTCTTTATTGTTAGAACTTTTCAAAATAAGGTTCACGAAAGTCTCGGTACACTTACAAATCGGTTTACAACCAAAAAGTTCGCCAAACTTTTGCCTCGGTTCACGACTATACAGGCCAATTAATTAGCAGGATTTTAATGAGTAGGTACTTTCTATTGCCTCCTTGTTAAATTCAGTTTAAACATTTTGCTTTGTGAGCTCAATATTATCACAAAAGCTTTATTTAAGCAAATCATTGCTTATTTTTACAATACAAAAGTACGGAAAGGTATACCTGTTCTTCTGAGGGATTTGATATAAAGCATTGAATGCTTAGAAATGTTTCTTTCCAACTGAAGTTCTTCTTGGACCTTTTGATATACAATTTTCAAAGTTCATTTATTTTCTTTTTTTAATTATTGCACCTTAAAACAATTGCATTACCCCTCATTTTAGTGAAGGTTTCCAAAATCTTAGATGTCCTCTTCCTTAGTAGTATTTAACTTGTTTTTCTTTTCTGAATATGCTAGTCAAGAATATCTGCACTCTCCGAATCTTAAACATGCAAAATACCTTAATTCTTACTATATTTATTTTCAGGGGTGGCACGGTGGCGCAGTGGTAGCGCTGCTGCCTCGCAGTTAGGAGACCTGGGTTTGCTTCCCAGGTCCTCCCTGCGTGGAGTTTGCATGTTCTCCTCGTGTCTGCGTGGGTTTCCTCTAGGCGCTCCGGTTTCCTCCCACAGTCCAAAGACATGCAGGTTAGGTGGATTGGCGATTCTAAATTGGCCATAGTGTGTGCTTGGTGTGTTTGTGTGTGTATCCTGCGGTGGGTTGGCACCCTGCCCGGGATTGGTTCCTGCCTTGTGCCCTTTGTTGGCTGGGATTGGCTCCAGCAGACCCCTGTGACCCTGTGTTCAGATTCAGCGGGTTGGAAAATGGATGGATGGATGGATGGATATTTGTTTTCATCTTTTTGTTAACTTGAGTTATTAAATGTAATATCAAACTTATTTTTTCATATATATTAAGTTTTTTTTTACAAAGTGGCGAGTTCATCGGCAAGCTTCCATTTACCTTTTTTGCTATTAGTACAGTTGTTGTGTGGTTGACACATTGCATATACTCACATTTGTTGTTCCTAAATGTTGGTAAATTGTTGCACCATTTCTGGAGTGCTATAAGAAAGCTGTTTTATTTACATCCAACATTTTTCCTTAACTTCTGTTTTGTTTTATATCCTGGTGAGGTAGACGACTGGAAGTGAAATATCGCTTGCTGTAATAGAAGTTCAGTGCGCAACAGAAACTCAATGGTGTCCTTTCCGTGTAACTTGCTATAGTGGAGAACTTCAAAATGAACAGGTAAGTTGCAAATACATGTTCATCCTTCAGTATTGTAATTAGTGTTAATTAAATAAAATGACTGCAGTCTGTCATTTTTATTTGTGCCTTGTTGTTTAATATACACTGATTTATTTACATACTGTTTTGGCTGATTTGAATTCATTTCGTGTTAAGTGTTGTATTACTGTCTGGGATCTTGGGCTCAATAGATTCTTTATTAGTTGATCTTCATTCACACCCCCTAACCTGAAAACACACACTCACATGCACAGTCTACTGCTCCTCTAGGTAGGGATTCACTAGCATATGTGGTGTGGCAGAAAAGTAATGAGACTGGCAACACTGCAAGCGATCTGGCAACGCTGCGCTGTTGTCCTTGATAGAGCACGTGTATCAGTACCCTCCCATAGCTCAGTGCGAGTTTCAACTCCTTACGTTAACTACGTGATTTTTGTCACTGCTATTAGCGAAGTTGTGTTTTTGGTTGTGCGTCACGCAAAAGGGAACAGCGGAATTTGGAGCAACGTTGTGCCATTAAATTTTGTGTTAAGCTTGGAGAATTTTTATAAAGACGTCCTTGAAAGGCTCAGAAAAAGGGTCATTCGCGTGAGACCAGACATTGCAGACAAATGGATGCTCCATCATGACAACACCCCATGTCACACTGCCCTCTCCATAACAGAATTTTTTACCTCAAAAGGCATTCCTGTGGTCCCCCAGCCCCCTTATTCACCTGACCTCAGTCCGTGTGACTTTTTCCTTTTTCCTAAACTGAAAAATGTCCTCAAAGGACGTCATTTCGGGACTTTAGAAAACATCCAAAAGAGTGTAACGGACATACTGAAGACCATACCGGTTGAAGACTTCCAGCGCTGCTACCAACAGTGGGAACAACGTCTCCATCGGTGTGTAGCTGCCCAAGGGAACTACTTTGAAGGGGATAACATTGATGTTTGAAAAAAATAAAAACTTTGGTAAATAAAAAATCAGTCTCATTACTTTTCTGCCACACCTCGTATGCTAGAGCAGTCCGAATGGGCACCCTCAAGACAATGGAGGCTAGTGTTTTCACATACTGTCACATGCCATTGACATATTACACTTTTTCATGCTGCTTGTTGTTAGAGGTGTCTGTCCACAGCCTTCTAAGTAACAATCTACCCAAACCAGGTGCCCTATATTAATTTTATTTCCCCAATTTCCCCAGATCAGATCAACCAAGTTATAGGAGTTTAATGCAAAGCAATATTTATTAGCAAATAAAATAAGTAATAGCAACAAAACATAAAAGCAGAGTCTTGATATAAAGCTGTAATAAAAATACACTGTCAAAAACATTCATACCCATTCAATATAAAATTACACTGTCATAAAAAATATGAAAGCTGAAGAGTTCTGCCCATAAAGGATGCTACTCTGCCTGCTAGAAGTCAAGTTGGTGGATTGACAGCAAGGCTTACATACTACATCATTCATCCTTTATGTCGGATGGCCTACATGGGGTTCTGGTCCCCATGATGTTAACCATAGAAAATTGGCTAAGCATTTTAATGATGGATAGCTTGGACTAGATACCTTATTTATGAAAATATGTGCAAAACACCTTATGTTTTCAAAGGTGTCTGTACTTTATTCTTTACTTTATTTGGACTCATCCAACCTTTGAGTTATAAATTGACCAATTTTTCTAACCTAGGATGACAATGTGATGTATGAGTCCAAACATATTTGATTAAGCAGGCTTAAAAACAGAGCGATACATATGTATGTATCTAACTGTAATCAAGGTCCCATTGCCATTGAGTGTAATACAAACTTGCTACTGAAGCTTATCTGAGACACTTGCAGCAAAAAGCTATTAATTTTAACATTATGCAAAATGTCTGCCGTCACAAAATGGTCACCTTTTTCCCTCCAGCACACAGATAGTGGCCTAAGAAACTAAATTTATCTGAATTGATCTTTTTTTTTTTTTTTTTAAATTATGATTATTGGTTTTAATGATGCTTGAGAGACTGCACAAGGAGTCTGAGTGTCTCGGCTTGCAGGTGCCCTGGATAAAAGCCAAGATCCAGGCCTTAAATGACCTCTTGGGCATAGCCATCCGGAGAGCGTGTCAACTGTGTAAAGATGTTTACTTACCTCTGCAGCAACATTCATGTCTCTGGTGACACTTCCTATTATGTCAGTAGACTGATTGGGAGAGCATAGGGGGGGCGTAGGTTGCTGTAAAGGGGTCTCTGGCACTCCCAATATCTTTATAAAAGGACAAAGGTCCAAGTTTTTAGGGTCCTTGTGTTTCCTGTTTTGCTATATGATTGTTAGACATGGACGCTATCCAGTGACCTGAGATGAAGACTGGACTCCTTCAGTACTCTGACTCTTCAAAAGAATCCTTGGGTACTGCTGGTTTGACTTTGTGTTCAATGAGCGGTTGCTCACAGAGTCCCGAATGACGCACATTACCTGCATTGTGAGGGGGTGTCAATTGCAGCACTATGGCCATGTGGTGCGATTCTCCAAGGGTGATCCAGCTTGCAGGATCCGCATTGCTGAGTACCCAATTGGATGGACCAGGCTAAGGGGACGCCCACGTAACACCTAGCTGCAGCACATAGATGGTCATTTCTGGTGGGTGAGACTGGACCGTGTGTCTACCTGGGGCGTTGCCAGCCTGGATCCTGGGATGTTTTGTTGTGTGTTGGGTGCAGCAATGCTCAGCACAAGTGCATGCTCGCCTACCTCACCTGACCTGTTTTAATAAATGATATAAATGTGTTATGAGAGGTGACATTCCACGTCCCAAGAGCCAGCTTCTGTAGACGAGGATCGGACCGCCAAGGTCCCCGCCTTCAGCCAACACCCAACTCACTCTGCACCCGACCTCCTTGGCCCCTCCCATAGGTGGTGAGCCCATGGGAAGGTGGACCCATGTTACCTCTTCGGGCTGTGCCTGGCCGAACCCCATGGGTGTCTCAGGAGGGGGAAGCAGTGCAGTGTCAACACCGTATATGGTGCTCACCTCGACTCGGGACATTGTGGGTCGGTGGGGGGAGTACTTCGGGTGGATGAGATACGCTCGGAGTTCCTTAAGGCTCTGGATGTTGTAGGACTGTCTTGGTTGACATGTCTCTACAATATCGCATGGACAGTGCCTCTGGATTAGCAGACCGGGGTGGTGGTCCCCCTCTTTAAAAAGGGGGACCGGAGGGTGTGTTCCAACTACAGAGGGATCACACTCCTCAGCCTCCCAGGGAAAGTCTGTTCGGGGGTTCTGGAGAGAAGGGTCCGTCGGATAGTCGAACCTCGGATTCAGGAGGAACAGTGTGGTTTTCGTCCTGGTCGCGGAACAGTGGACCAGCTCTACACCCTTAGCAGAATCCAGGAGGGTGCATGGGAGTTTGCCCAACCAGTCTACATGTGTTTTGTGGACTTGGAAAAGGCGTTCGACTGTGTCCCTCGGGGAATCCTGTGGGGGTGCTCCAGGAGTATGGGGTACCAGACCCCCTGATAAGGGCTGTTCGGTCCCTGTACAACCAGTGTCAGAGCTTGGTCTGCATTGCCGGCAGTAAGTCGAGCCCGTTTCCAGTGAGAGTTGGACTCCGCCAGGGCTGCCCTTTGTCACCGATTCTGTTCATAACTTTTATGGACAGAATTTCTAGACGCAGCCAGTTGAAGGGGTCTGGTTTGGTGGACTCAGGGTTGGGTCACTGCTTTTTGCAGATGATGTCCTGTTTGCTTCATCAGACCGTGATCTTCAGCTCTCTCTGGAGCGGTTCGCAGCTGAGTGTGAAGCGGCTGGGATGAGAATCAGCACCTCCAAATCCGAGACCATGGTCCTCAGCCGGAAAAGGATGGAGTGCCCTCTCAGGGTTGAGGGTGAGATCCTGCCCCAAGTGGAGTTCAAGTATCTCGGGGTCTTGTTCACGAGTGAGGGAAGAATGGACCGCGAGATTGACAGGCGGATCGGTGCGGCATCTGCAGTGATGCGGGCTCTGCATCGGTCTGTCGTGGTGAAAAAGGAACTGAGCCGTAAGGCAAAGCTCTCAATTTACCAGTCGATCTACGTTCCTACCCTCACCTATGGTCATGAGCTATGTGTAGTGACCAAATGAACGAGATCGCGAATACAAGCGGCTGAAATGAGTTTCCTCCGCAGGGTGTGTGGGCTTTCCCTTAAAGATAGGGTGAGAAGCTCAGTCATCCCGGAGGGGCTCAGAGTAGAGCCGCTGCTCCTCCGCATTGAGAGGAGTCAGATGAGGTGGCTCGGGCATCTGATCAGGATGCCTCCTGGACGCCTCCCTGGCGAGGTGTTCCGGGCACGTCCAACCGGGAGGAGGCCCCGGGGAAGACCCAGGACACGCTGGAGGGACTATGTCTCTCGGCTGACCTGGGAACGCCTTGGGATTCTCCCGGAAGAGCTGAAAGAAGTGGCCGGGGAGAGGGAAGTCTGGGCCTCTCTGCTTAAGCTGCTACCACCGCCACCTGACCCCGGATAAACGGAAGAGGATGGATGGATGAATGTGTTATGATGCAACATTTCAAAAATGACATCAGCAGTGAGCACTCATTGGTGAGTTTAATAAATGGTTTATACTGTAGTTCCATCAAATGAATATTACTCATCTGTTACACTTTTTTCCAACAGGTCAAGAGGAAGAAGAAAGAGCTGATTTTTTCTTCCACTTCAGAAGTAGCTTTGAGATCATTTGGATTCTTCATGAAGAATCTTCAAAAAGATGGATTTGTTTTGCAGAAAAAGCTACCAGCTGCTGTGAAATTATTGGCTTCTGAGAAACTGCAAAAGGTTGGAAAATATGCCAGTATTTACAGCTGTCTGAATATGTTGAGACCCTTATTCACACTCTAAAAAACTGCCAATAAACAATTCTATAGTATCACAAATAAACACCTAACTTCACCTGGGACCTGGGCCAAAAGAAAATGTACAGTATATTAAAAACAATTCAGCAAACACATCAAACATTCTTACAGTCAGGTAATCCTTAGTGAAACCGTACTGTGTAAGCACCTCTCTGTCTTACTATATTTCTTCTTCATTTCTTTCAAAATGTTGTAATGAAATCTGTATCATTTGAAGAACCAGGAACAGGGAGAGTCAGTTCAGAACTTGGAGCTCTTCCAAGAAAAATGTCTTAATTTTAATTTCAGTTTCTGTTAGTACAGTATGAAAGCGTGCTTGGTCAGAAACATCAGCTATAGGATATGAATGTTTGAGATCATTTTCTGTGTTTCCAGTAAAAAAGGACCCTGCACCAATCAAATTAAAGACAGTAGTAGTTTTTGGACACATGAGATTAATGTCAGGGTGCAAAATATGGGTTAACCCATTTTAAATAGCTCATTACCTAGTGCTGGGTTTGTGAGAAGGTGTTCTTGTAGCTGGTGATCAGCTATTCACAGGAAGGACAGGAAGGAATCTATCTACTGTTGCTTTACTGCCTGGGCAGGGCTACGTTTGTTAGCTAACAGCAGCACATCGAGCAAGGAAGGTGAATATGTCCTTTGATTAGCCTTGTGAGGATTCAAGAAAGAGGGCTGAAGCTTTCATGTTAAATATATACATAGAAGTTTCATACAGACGTTGTTGTTTGTCTTGGTCTCAGTGATGCTGAAGAGTATGAAAAAGGTTGCTGGAACCAGGATACCAACAGTCTTCACATTGTAGGGGTACAGCATGAGGCTAACCCTTCCTTGTTCCTAGCTCTTCATTTTTGTTCTAGAGGCATTTCCTGTAGCCCATAACAACAGGAAGGTGATGCATTTGGACTCATTACTCTGTCAGAGTATGGTGTTGTTATTTATCATTGTTCAGTAGTCAAGCCAGCTACTGAGTTGAACTCCTATTCAGTGTGTACCTCAGTCATCCCAGTGTTCACTACATTATGCTCAAATACAAAATCTGAAAAAGGTAATTGTTTAATTACCTTTTAATTTTATTTTGCTTTACCCTTTAAATACAATTGCTCTGCCTTCCTTAATAACTTGAGCTGTAGCATTGGTCTGTGGCAAGTTGTAAAACTGGTTTACTAAAAATAAGTATCCTAATCCGCATGATGAGATAGCCACACAGCGTCCAAGTCCTTAAGTCTCATGAAAAGTGCTATTCTTTGTGATGTTGGAAAGAAGCAGACAGTGGTGTGGCTTTGGTTAGCAGATTGAATATCCACATATGATGTAATTCATCCACTTGATGTGCATATCCTAGCTGATAGCAGTCTTCATAGCTAATTTGTCGTATATTCCATAGTAACGTGCAACATCTAATATGTGACCTACATTTTTTCAAAAATCACCTTGCTGTTGTTTGTTTTCATTTCATATAACACATGGTTAAAAATACTCAAAATGACACAGGTTTAATTTTCAGTCACTATTGGGAATAAAATCCTAGTACCCAGTGGTAACCACTACATTAACATACTGTCCAAATTTACATTGGTTGCATTGTTTATTAAGTATTTTGTGTTTTTGTATTATGTTAATTTACGTAGTTTATTTAGATGTCTGCCATGTTTCCCTTATTTAAAGCAGGAGCTATAGCCACCTGACCATACAGCTGGGGAACTGCCCCACCTAGTAATTAAAGAGTAGTTCCATTGAAACTGGAGCTTAGACATTGTCTTTTGGTTTAGAGATTCTTGGTTTTGTTCAAATTTAGGTTTTGCTTTTTTGTTCTCGTCTAACTTTTTTGTGCAATTTTAAGTTTATATTGTATGTTTGTTTCACTGTCCTTTGGAACCAGGGGTTTTCCCCTGAGTGTGCAGTGCAGTGTTTTTCTGTTAATCGTGCTGTATGAAAGAGAAGATTTTCATGGTGACAAATGATCTTAAGGGAGGAATTTGTAGCCTTTCTTGCCAGATACAATTCATGTTCATGTGTAAGGTGAGAATAAAAAAATGTTTTTAAAAGATACTGAATGAAATGAGAATTGCACTGTCTGACTTGTCACACTGTTTCCGAATGTTACTGAACCGTACTCGGGCTCACCTCTTCCAAGTGGACCAGGGAAAGCTACAGTTGGCCCGGCACAGAGCAATTACACTAGTTGAACAAACTAGACTGTCGGGTTACATGCGGGCAAACGTGCCAGTGTGAGTACATCCCTAAGTTTAGGGTGACACTGCCTGGGGTGAAACCTGTGTAGATTACAAGTCTGGCTTTTTTTTGTCTTATTTTGAGGCCTGCACTCATTTGTGAAATTTATATAGGACAGTGATAACAACATATCGGAAACAAGACCTACTGAATGGTTTATACATGACACTGAGGAGGGATGTGCATTGCTTCTTTAATTTAAATGGCCCTCGTTTCTTTTTGTATTTCCACCCTTTGCATATATTTAAAGGCTACAGCCAAGACATCTTTGAAGCAAAAGTATATCAGACAGTTATTATACTGCATGGTCATATTTTGATTAGTCTTTTTCTTTTTAGATTCATTATAATTATCATATTTTCCTTTTTACCATTTCACTTGGCAGGTGCTACTTGAAGAAGCCTTGAGCAGCAGTATTATCTCTCAAGAAGTAGGAGTTTTTGTTGAATTGATTTGGACAGCAGCACATGGATGCCTTAATGAAGTGCTTTCTTGTCCCATCAACAGTATCAGCCCAAATGATGTAAGTTTGCTATGTACAAATCAAAATCCAACATTGACATACAACCTGTGTAAATGTTATGTTGTTTGTTTTCAGTATAGAACTGATTTAATAAATTATATAAATTATTAGCCTGACTTTCTCTTTTTGTATATTGTTAGTAAAAACAGATTGTAAATGCTATTATTAAAGAGATCTTTATTAACGTATACATTTTGAGATAATGAAAGGATTGCCAATACACATACTGACTTTAGAATTTGTGCTTTTTGACATACTTATTAGTACCTTATATTTGCAGCTACATTACAGCTAGGCACTATGCAAGTGTGAAATAGCAAAAAAATAAATAGATAAGCAGCGTAATTATTTGTTAACAGCTTGCTGATTTGGTGGCCTTCACCTAAAGTGATGTTACCAACCCCCAGCACACCACAGAGTAAAAAAATCACAGTTACCATCACAGAGTTATAGAAGATATGAAGGAAGTCATATTAAAGGAATGTAGTGTCCTAAAGAAGAAGAGTTGACTCTGCCCTTTCTTATATAGTTACTCTGTGTTCTAAGACTAGTCCAACCTGTCACTGATGTGGACCTCCAAGTACTTGTAGGAGTGCACCACTTCCACTCCCTCAATAATGACCAGAAGCTCTTTGGTGTTGTGAAAGTTTATAACCGGTTCCTTGGTATTTCTGATATTTAGGTGCAGACAATACTTTTTTGCACCAAGAAGTAAAATTCTCCACCTAATTACTTTACTCTGTCTTATTCCCTTATCAATACACCCCATAACTGCAGAATCATCTAAGAATTTCTGCAAGTGAAATGACTTGATGTTATATTTATAGTTTAAGATGTACAGTGTAAAGAGAAAAGGAGATAGGACTGTTGCTTGTGGTGCTCCATTGTTGCTCACATCCATATCAGAAGGACAGTTCTTGAGTCTCACAAACTGCTGTTTGCCCAACAGATAATCAGTTATCCAAGACACCATAGGCTTATCCACCTGCACATCTCTGCATATCTGCATACCTGCATATTTCAATATACCTTGATGTTGAATTAAGAGCCTGTGGTATGCTTGACTAGAAGGCACACTCTCACTCCTTCAGATGTTAATCTGTTGGGCCATTTAGAAAAATTGTGACCACATGAAGTATGTAACATTGATAATCCTATTTGCATTTCCATTTAGCTCAGTTAGTGGAACTCTCAATTGCATTTTTTTATCAGACATAGTAGACATCACACTGAGCCCATTCTGCAAAAGAATGATCTAATCTTATAATTCTGTGTAATTATTCCATGTTTCTATACATAATTCCATGCATACAGTTGGCCAAAATAACTATACTGAAATGGATTTTAGCTCTTTTAGTGCTACAATCCTGCTTATATAGTGACTTGTCTATATCTAATGGCCTTAGAGCAATCTTTGCCACTAAAAACACACAGCTGCACGATTTAGATCCATATTTCTTTTAAGGAAGATATAAACAGCCATTGCACTAATTTTCTGTTGGCATTACCACTATAAGTAGTATTTAATGGTGTATCTTTCATTTCTATAGGTAATCAGAGCAGAAGGGGTTCTTCATCGTGCACGAAAAGCTATGGAAAGTAGTTGCAGTTTTTCTGACCTGAAAATCATCATGTCTGAGTTCTTCCGTATCATCCCACATAAATGTATTGCTGAACCATTCATCAACATGAGGACAATTTCACAGAAGCAGGACCTATGTCAGGTAATAATTCTATACCCACCAGTGCGGACTGCTCACGCTGATACCCATCTTAATGTGGTTAAACTGAATCACTCTCCGTGTGTCAAACTCTAATTTGCAAATAGATCTTTCAATAAATCTGCGTTTTTGTAATATAAGAATACACACAGAAAAGAGGAAACAATGCACTAAGTCGGGTTGTTTGTTTAGTTAACAAGCAGGTTATATCATTATCTCATCAAATCATTTCCTTCACATTGGTACAGCATCAACTTTAGAGCAAGAAGATTGGCTTACAGATGCGGAAAACCTAGTAATTTCTGTTGCTATTTATCATCTGTAAATGTAAGTTTTGTGATGTAATTTGATTTTCTTTTTTTACCTCATCAGTTAATTAGGGATATTGTCAATGTAAGTGAATCCACTTTCTGGAGCCCTACACCCTCATCACTTGCCAAATACCGAGCCCTGAGGTGCAGCATTGAACATTTAGAACCAGAAACAGAAGAATACTTTAACCTTACAAAACTTTTAACACCACATGGTAAAAGGTAAACAAGCTTTGTCACATTTCGGACTGTTTTATCCAGATCAAGAATGAATGGGACTGAGGCTCTTGTCCGAGATGCCTCAGAGACAGAATTGCCAGATGTATATATTATTTTTTAGATTTTATCTCTCTCTCATTGCTATTAACATAATAATTATTTTTTTGTTGCTTTCGTTTATGAGGATATAGAATAGCCTCACAGTAAGGAGACTGGGTTTGAATCATGGGTGTTCCCAATGTGGTGTTAGCCTCTTCTCCCCGTGTCCATATAAATTTCCTCTGGGTGCACCACCTTCCTCCCACCTTTTAAAGACATGCAGGATAGGTGAATTGGCATTAATAAATTGGCTCTAGTGTGTGTGCGTGTCTGTGTGTGTGTGTTCACCCTGTCATGGACTGGTGACCTGTGCAGGTGTTGTTCCTCTCTTGTGCCCAATGTCTGCTTCAGGTTCCAGCTTCCCCACAACCCTGTTCAGGATAAGTGAGCTTGAAGATGGAAGAATGGATGGATGGATGAATATGAAATATGGCTTCCTGCATTACTTACTACTGTAAAATATATATATATTTTTTAATAAAACACAAAACATTACTTATGTATGTTTAATTTCGTATGCATCCAGAGGCTTGAATTTTTACACACTTGGTGAACAGATGCCACAGTGGCACCTGCACACTTAGCAAAACCCTTTAATCCCAGCTCTCCTACAGGAAAAGCTAGACCCTGACACACAACATGACACACTGCCCTGCAAAGCAGACCTGGCCAACCAGGCAAGACAGAAGCTATGGCAAACAGTAATAAAATAAGATATATATTTATTTAATGTTCACAATTTTAAAAGTCTATATCCAGAAAGGAGCAAATACAAAATCCAGTAGAACAAAATATAACAGCAGAGATATCCAACTAGACTCGAGCCAAATAGCAAGTCCAAAAAGAGGAAAAGAACATAAGTTCAAAAATGTTGTGTCACCCAGCAATGGAAGGACCAAAAGATAAACAGCAGTCAAAATAAGGAAGCTGAAACCGAGAGATAGAAAAGTACCTAGTATTCAGAGTTTAATTGTGATCCAAACTTGAAGTTGAAAGAATAACTAAGAGATTCAACTGCCAAGAACTTAAAAAAGGACACAAACTAACTTTGTTTCCTTTTCTTTTTGAACAATTCTTAAAAGTCAGACAAGGAAATGACCTCAGGGTTCAATCTTTATACCCCGTGAACCCTGACATCACTTTCTTTGTTAACCTTGATGCTACCATTTGCAGCTGCATAGCAACTGCCAAACCAAACCACTCAAAATGGAATCTCCCAATGGAACCAAAATGAGTCGGGGGAGAACACAAAATAAATAATAAACATTAAAACAATGATGAAAAACAGCCTTCAAAATTGATTAAACAAACCCCCAAAACATAGAGGGAGAGAAAAATAACGTTGAAACCACTAGTAATCATGACAAAAACAAATAATCAAAATGCATAAAGTGAGCTTGGCTAAAGTCACTTACAGTGACAGAATCCAAAATACATGAGTAACCTGTTTCTCTCCTGCTCCCCCTTTTATTAATTTGCCCCTGCCATCATGTTGCTGCTGTTTGATTAATACTCAAGGCAACAAATACAGGTAGGTGCCAATGGCAGTGAAAGACAAAAGGAGTGACTACTGTGGAACCCTAGAGACCTTCTGACAGGAATACTCAGAATAAAACTGAAAACCAGTTAAGTATAAGTCCCAAGGCCCACAGAAATCTTGGATTGGAATTATTAGGGAAGATAGATAGATAGATAGATAGATAGAGAGAGAGATAGATAGATAGATACTTTATTAATCCCAAGGGGAAATCCACATACTCCAGCAGCAGCATACTGATAAAGAACAATATTAAATTAAAGAGTGATAAAAATCAAGGTATAACAGACAGACAATAATTTTGTATAATATTAACGTTTACCCCCCGGAGTGGAATTGGACAATGACAGCAGTCTGTCGCTGAAGCTGCTCATCTGTCTGGAGATGATCCTGTTCAGTGGATGCAGTGGATTTTCCATTATTGACAGGAGTCTGCTCAGTGCCTGTCGCTCTGCCACGGATATCAAACTGTCCAGCTCCGTGCCTACAATACAGCCTGCCTTCCTCACCAGTTTCTCCAGGCATGAGGCATCCCTCTTCTTTATGCTGCCTCCCCAACACACCACCGCGTAGAAGAGGGCACTCGCCACAACCATCTGATAGAACATCTGCAGCATCTTATTGCAGATGTTGAAGGACGCCAGCCTTCTAAGGAAGTATAGTCGGCTCTGTCCTTTCTTACAGAGAGCATCAGTATTGGGAGTCCAGTCCAGTTTATCATCCAGCTGCACTCCTAGGTATTTATAGGTCTGCACCCTCTGCACACAGTCACCTCTGATGATCACGGGGTCCATGAGGGGTCTGGGCCTCCTAAAATCCACCACCAGCTCCTTGGTTTTGCTGGTGTTCAGCTGTAAACATGTGCATTTCTGTGAGATGTTTCTCTCATTAAATTAAGCCACTTGCTTAATTGGATCGAATACGCAAGACTAATATTTGTGCACTTACTTGTATGGCTTAATAAAGTAAATTACATTAGTAGTAATTGTTCTTTTTCATGCCTTTTTAAAGTTTGTTTTAATTTTGCTTGTGTTTGTCCTTTTTTGATATTTCTCTATACACTGTGCTCTGCTATGGATCAGAGTTTTCAAGTAACATTCTGCATAAACGGCAAGTATTACATAAAACAAAACGATTCAAAACATTTGAACATAGTTTTTAAAAATGTTTCAAAAGTGTCAGGTGTAATGTTTCACATGGGAACAAAGCATCACTTGTTTTATGCATGATTACACTTGCTTTGCTAAGGCATGAAATAATCTACACAGGCTTCATGTACAGAGAAGGAACCTTCTATACTTTTATCTTTTAAGGAATGTTTCAGGAGACTTTGGAAAGAATGCAGTAGAAGCCAAGCACAGCCTGGTTCCTAGTTTATGAATTAAAAAAAAACATTTAGATGGTGATCCTTCTTTATATAAACTATTGTGCTGCTGTGATACCCCCGTAGCCATTGTTACAAGACCTAGTAGTTCATGAATCAAGGTGGACTAGGGCAAGTTAAGAGACAAGAAGAAGTGTTGGTGCAAAAATGCATATTTAATAAAATAAAAGTGCCCAAGTGCAGTTATAAAATGTCTTCAATAAATAAATACTTCCATAAACACAGTGCTCAATGGTCTTCAATAAATAAATTAAAATGCAGTATCCATCTAGAAAACTTCCTGTCTCCTCTCCTTTCCACTTGGTTATTAAGCAGAAATGAGACACTACTGAATGTGGTCTCCTCGGCTCTGTAACAGCTAACTCTATTGGTACCCGCAAAGAGTCCTCTCGAGCCCGGTTCTCTCTCCCTGCTACCTCCCTCGGTCACCACAGTAACTCTTCACGAGCCCTCAGTCTCCCCTGCTCTATACTGTTCCTTAGCAGGTTCGACTCATCTATCTAGAACAGCATCTCATGCTCTCCTGGAGACCTTCACCTGACCAGTCCAAACTTCTGAGCGTATTCTTACTCTTCCTGGTTGTCCCAAAAGTTCTCAGATTTCTTATTTTTACATATTTCTTTTACCCTTTTCTCTATTTACTCAGACCTTTTATAGAATAGTGTAGGCACGGGGGCTGCTAATGAGAGATGGTTGTGCTGATCTTTGTCTTATGTGCATACTGAATTAGCCAATTCCCTCATTAACGCTAGTCCTTGCCTCATGTATGCTACCGATATGAATCGCCGCTTTCCAAACTAAAATTTAACACCACTGTTTTCCAACAGAGCCATGAAATGGAGTATTGCAGCGGTATTTATAGCAATACTGTCTTGTGAATATATTGTTTCAGTTTATTTGCTCTGATTTTCCTCAGGAGTTATTCTGTTGTCTGTTATACTTTTTTTTAATGTGTATCCTTGCAGGCTACCCAGAACACATAGTGTTCGTAACTGTTGTCTTTGATTGTCTTCAAAGCAATAAAGAAAATGCACTGAAATATTATAATATGTTCCTCCTCTTTCAGTTTTCTTCCAGTGACTCTTCACCGTATTTTCCACGTTAGTAGAGTGGATGAAATGCTTGACTTCCAGAGAAAGCTCGGCAATGTGCAGCTTCTGTTTCATGCATCTTCCTTGAGCAAATTTGTTGGTATTCTGTCTCGGTTAGTAGTTATGATAATTTTTTATTGCTGTATACATTTGAATTTGGGATTCCTATAGGCTAGGGTTGCTAATTTTTATTAATTCTTTTTGTTGTTTTTTTTTTTTTTGTTGTTTTACACAAAAAAGTACAGCTTGAATTAAAAGAAATAAATGAATCATCGCAGCACAGTAAGGAGACCTGGGTTTGCTTCCCAGGTCCTCCCTGCGTGGAGTTTGCATGTTCTCCCCATGTGTGCGTGGATTTCCTCCAGGTGCTCCGGTTTCCTCCTGCAGTCCAAAGACATGCAGGTTAGGTGCATTGGTGATCCTAAATTGTGTGGGTGTGTGTGTGTCCTGCGGTGGGCTGGCACCCTGCCCGGGATTTGTTCCTGCCTTGTGCCCTGTGCTGGCTGGGATTGGCTCCAGCAGACCCCCCCGTGACCCTGTGTTAGGATTTAGTGGGTTGGACAATGACTGACTGACTGAAATTAATCATCATGTGAACCTTTTTTTTTTTAATTAACATGTTTTTGTGTAGTGCTTAATAGACCATTTTTTGTTGATTTTGAATTTATTCTCTCAACCTGCTCTCTATTTTTAGTATACTAATCAAACTGTATATACAGTTTTTTTGAGCTGATCCAGTGTTTTTCTGATTTTTAATAGTGGTTTGCTGTTGCCAAAGGTAGCAGTTGAACAACATGGAATTGCTAGAACAGATGTTGGTAATCTTGGAAGTGGCATATACTTCAGCAATGACATAAGGTTTGTGGTTATGATATCCTTAAATCAATCAATAAATATAAAGTAAGGGTTTAAAAAAATTCAAATAATAAAGCTTACTTGAATACTTGTTATTTAAGCTACTATGATTGTTCTATGACCCTCTTCTGTGCTAACTTTTGAACTAATCTTGCCAGACAGACTCAAGGAGACTTGTATAAATAATGCTGAAAAATAATAATTGTAATTATCAGTTTATATTAGTTATCTAAGCAGTTTATGTGACTAAGGCCGATAAGAAAAATCAATGATTAAAGTTGCTGCTTCATAGAGGATCTAACTCAAAGTTGAATTAGGCATCGACTTGTGTTAAGAAAGATATACAGAGGTAGGTCATGGTAACATAAAAGTGCAAGGTTAGAGGTGTTCATGAGTATAGGAAAATCAACTAACCTACAAATAACAGACATCCTTCCATGTTGATCTGAATGTTGACTCTGATACCACTGAATTAGTAGTTACCTGTGAACTACTCCATCCAGAAAAATCATAAAATGATAGTGTAAATCTCAGTTCTTAGATAAATAAACACATAAACTAAGGTAGACATGTTAAACATTATCTGTGTTGGAAAAAAGGTAAGGTTGCCAATTCTGGAAGACTAATGTAGTACATGTTGTACATTATGTGGCACAAGCGATTGGCTGGTCTTTCATAAAGTTCTTTCTTTGTTGTGCCCAAGTCTAGCTAACATTGAGCATATCAGAACATTTAATACATGGCTCATATTTTGGTTTAAGAGAGAGAAGCATTGGTGTATGGGATATTGGGACACATTTTATATTAGATGGCACTTGTAACCTCAAGACAGTTTCCATTTGATTCAGAGAGGTTCTGATATATTCTTTCTACTTTCTAATTTTTGTCTCCAGAATTGCCCAAGGAAACATTGCTTATTTAGGATAGGCTTTTTAATGATTTTGCAAGATTTCTGGCCTATTAGCCAGTTAAATGTGTTAAATATGTTTCGCATAGCATCGCAAGAAAAGAATGTAACTCATAATTGACTCTCTAGCTGACCTTATACTGATGCCAAAAGTACTAAAACGAAGACTAATTTTCCTAAATAGACTAAAGCTGAACAGTAAAATTTACAGGCATGCTCGTAGTAAATCAATACAGGTGAAATCGAAATATAACAAAATAATTTGGCATACATTTTTCTGGCATGGCTTTAGCTGTATTTTTTTGCATTTTATTGTAGCTTTACAACAGTTTCCCTTGGCTTGTTGTTCTTGATGTTTATTTATTATTATTAAGTTTGCTCTAAATAAAGTACTAGAAACAGATCTCATTAGATTAGATTAAAAAGAACTTTGTTTGTCCCAAGAGGGAACTTTTGCTTTGTATGGAAGCTCAGTAAATAAATACATGTATAAATATTTCAGTTACAGACAAATACTTCACCATAAGAGGCCATTGTTCCATCTAATTTATTAAAATTATTATTTTCAGTAGGAATGCAGGTTATCTTGTAAATCTAAGAGATTTTAATTAGAAAATATTTATATTTTTCTCTCATGTATAAACCTCATCTGTAAAATATTTTATTTTTGATTTGCAGAACAGCCATGAAATATTCGTCACCTAATGAAATAGATGGAACGTGCATACTGGTGGTTTGTGAAGTGGCACTGGGTCTGTGCAAGCAACTAACCCAGAAAGATTGTAGTTTGACAAGTGCACCAGATGAATACCACAGTGTGCATGGAGTCCGTAACACACCACAGAAACCCACTGAATTTGAGGTGAGACTTCTCCTTTCTCAGTTTCTTATTTTCAATTTTCTTATTCTTATTTTATATTTTATTTTCTTGAATTCATTGATTGATAGATAATACCTACGCTTTCCTCATAGTGATCCATTTACACAATTGGTGCAAGATAGAAATCAGCCCTGAACATCCAGGCCTTCTGTAAATATCTTTTTCTTGATAATGGCCAAACCAAAAATTTGTGGATGCTTAAATTTCAGTCTGATTTCTAATTCTGTCTCTTCTTATTTTCCCTTCATCCTCCTCAGGAACCTCATCTTGATAGCCCTTAAAAACCTATTAAACCATAAGTGGCCCAATACCAGGCCAACAAGGGTTCAAGAAGTGTTTTAAAACACCTTTCGCTGCATCATGAAGACAAACTATACCACACACTAACACAAACAATACCTCATTTGAAAGCCATGTTTTTCTACTACACACTCATAGTGATTTCATTGTTACAGTATGTATAGTTCACTTTTAATCTGGCATGAAATTTTACGTGTGCTGCCTCATACAATGTCATAAAAAATTAAAACCAGCATGGTAATTTTTCTGTACAAGGAATACCCAACTGTTATACATCAATCGTAAGGTCTTGAGCAGATTTTATCTGATGCCCGCTACGACTGAGCAAACAGCAACAGACAGACAGACAGACAGACAGACAAACAGACAGACTGACTGACTGACTGACTGACTTTATAACCTCCTTAAAGGAAATTGCAGGGTTACAGCACCACACAAAACAGGTACAAATATACATCTAAGAAGAATTATAATAATCTTTAGTATGCTAACAAGGTGCAAACATACCTATAGTAAGAATTATATATGAGTAAATTAACAAATGTAGAAATTTACTAACCGTGAAGTGATTAGAATTGCAAATATTTCAATTTTCACAGTACAGGATGGCAGTCATTAGCTGCTCAGTATCATTCAGTATACAGATAGCTGAGGGTAGAAACGACCTCACATAACACTCCTTTGAGCAACACATTTATCTAAGTCTGTTACTGAATGTGCTCTTCTGCTTCAGCCAGGACCTCATATAGGGGATGTGTGTCATTGTTCAAGATAGTAAGCAGCTTCCTAAATGACATCTGTCCTACCACTGCCTCTAGTGAGTCCAGCCTGAATCCCTAGACTTAACTACCTTTTTAAATCAGTTTTTTTTTTTTTTGTCTGTTGGCATCACCTGCACGAATGCCATTTCCCCAACACTCTTCTCCATAGGAAAATACCCTGGCCACAGCAGACTAGTATAAAACATGAAAGAGTGACCTACATACAACAAAAAGCTCAACCTCATGAGGAAACAAAGGTGACTGTAACTCTTCTTGTATACAGCCTTCTGTAGTGGTACTCCACTCAAGCCTGTCATTCAGGTGGAGTGTAAGGTACTTGCATGTCCTCATCACCTTCCCATCTTCACAACCAATTATTTTATGGCTTTTCTTTACTTGACCTCACTTATGGTTTAGCAACACAATAAAACCTGTATGTACTTTGACTCTATTAACAAGTAGATTTTTATTTGCAGGATGATGAGTTTGTTGTATATAATATCAACCAGATACAAATGAAGTATGTGATCCAGTTTTGTTTGGATAAAGACAGTATCACTATATATGAGCCACAAGTTAACCTTACTGGTGAAGAAGTCATTCCATATGAGTTGGATGCCCAAGGTGAGACACTATGACACTAGACAGACTGGACTCTGTTGTAAAGTGATCTAATTATTATTATTTTTTTTTCTATGATAAATTAACTTTCATTTGATTAATTTAGTGAGAGTGTAGTGCAGGCTTGGCAAGTTAAACTATAAATATATATATATATATATAGTAAAAGGCACTGTATAGCGCCCGACTCGGCACAGACCACGCAGAGGCACATGTATAAAACACACAGGCTTTATTCTTTTTTCCTTCACCCGTGGGCGCACGTCTTCCCCGTGACCCACAGGCAATACACAGTCCCAAAGCACAAAACTCACATTATATACAAGCCTTTCTGGCACCACCACTCCTCCCAGGCAACCTCGTCCTCTTCCTCCCAATTCTGGCTCCGAATGGAGGGAGGTTGCCTGCTTTATAGCCCACCCGGAAGTGCTCCAGGTGCCTGACCAGCTGGCCTTAATTGCACCTCCGGGTGGGGCTGGTAAGTTGTCCGATGTGACGGCTGGCCCATGGCCAGAGAGACTGCCCCCAGGCGCCCCGGGGAAGGTATTGCATGGTCCATGGTGGCTCCTCCGGGACGTATGCAGCAAAGGCGTCCCGGCCGGGCATGGGACCCGGCTGTCCGTCACAATATAAACTGCTCAAAAAAATTAAAGGAACACTTTGAAAACACATCAGATCTCAATGGGAAAAAGAAATCCTCCTGGATATCTATACTGATATAGACTGGGTAATGTGTTAGGAACGAAAGGATGCCACATCGTTTGATGGAAATGAAAATGATCAACCTACAGAGCCCTGAATTCAAAGACACCCCAAAAACCAGAGTGAAAAAATTATGTGGCAGGCTAGTCCATTTTGCCAAAATTTAATTGCAGCAACTCAAAATTGTACGCAGCACTTTGTATGGCCCCTGTGTTCTTGTATACATGCCTGAAAAACATCGGTGCATGCTTCTGATGAGATGACAGATGGTATTGTGGGGGATCTCCTCCCAGATCTGGACCAGGGCATCACGGAGCTCCTGGACAGTCTGAGGTGCAACCTGGTGGCATTGGATGGACCAAAACATAATGTCCCAGAGGTGTTCTATTGGATTTAGGTCAGGAAAGTGTGGTGGCCAGTCAATGGTATCAATTCCTTCATCCTCCAGGAACTGCCTGCATACTCTCACCACATGAGGCCAGGAATTGTCGTGCACCAGGAGCCACTGTACCAGCATAGGGTCTGACAATGGGTCCAAGGATTTCATCCTGATACCTAATGGCAGCCAAGGTGCCTTTGTCAAGCCTGTAGCGGTCTGTGTGACCCTCCATGGATATGCCTCCCCAGACAATCATTAACCCACCACCAAACTGCTCATGCTGAATGATGTTACAGGCAGCATAATGTTCTCCATGGCTTCTCCAGACCCTTTCACTTCTGTCACGTGCTCAGGGTGAACCTGCTCTCATCTGTAAAAAGCACAGGGCACCAGTGGTGCATCTGCCAATTCTGGTATTCTATGGCGATTGCCAATCGAGCTGCATGCTGCTGGGCAGTGAGCTCAGGGCCCATTAGAGGACATGGGGCCCTTGGGTCACCCTCATGAAGTCTTTCTGGTTGTTTGGTCAGAGACATTCACACTAGTGGCCTGATGGAGGTCATTTTGTAGGGCTCTGGCAGTGCTCATCCTGTTCCTCCTTGCCCAAAGGAGCAGATACTGGTCCTGCTGATGGGTTATGGACCTTCTATGGCCCTCTCCAGCTCTCCTAGAGTAACTGCTTGTCTCCTAGAATCTCCTCCATTCCCTTGAGACTGTGCAGGGAGACACAGCAAACCTTCTGGCAATGACACGTATTGATGTGCCATCCTGGAGAAGTTGGACTACCTGTGCAACCTCTGTAGGGTCCAGGTATCGCCTCATGCTACCAGCAGTGACACTGACTGTAGCCAAATGCAAAACTAGTGAAGAAACAGTCAGAAAAGATTAGGAGGGAAAAATGTCAGTGGCCTCCACCTGTTAAACCATTCCTGTTTTGGGGGTCATCTCATTGTTGCCCTTCTAGTGCATCTGTTGTTAATTTCATTAACACCACAGCAGCTGAAACTGATTAACAACCCCCTCTGCTACTTAACTGACCAGATTAATATCCCATAAGTTTCATTGACTTTATACTATACTCTGATTAAAAAGTGTTCCTTTAATTCTTTTGAGCAGTATATATACAGTGTAATATATATTGTAAACGCCTGGGTTCGCTGTTGCCCCATTGAACCCACCAGACAGACGTCCCAGACACACTTGTACAAACACCAAGAAGCTTTTAATAATAATTTCCTCAATAATAGTGCCCAAAGCACCATACCTCCACAATTCTTCAATAATTAATACAATTAACAATCCTCCAACTCCCAGCAGCTCCGTCACACTACCACCCAACTCCTGCTCGCTCTGCTGGGGTTTCCCACAGTCTATGACCCAGAAGCATTTCTTCTTCGGGTCAACTACACAACTTCCTTCATCAGGTGCCCTGGAAGTACTGCGGACTTCTGTCCTCATGACCCCGAAGTACTTCCGGGGTGGCCTAATCATAAAAGTCCCTGGGTTCTTGGTGAGCTCCCCCTGGCGGCACCCACGGCACCCAACAGGGCTGAAGAGATGGACTCCATGTCCCATGCTGCCCTGTGGGAATCCGAGGAGCCATTTCTATCCACTGGAGCTGCCATCTAGCGTTCCTGGGGATGTAGTGTCCTTGAAAGGCTGTTTTTCCCAATTGAGGGACGTCCTGTCTGGACTGAAATGCCGGCCATCCCTCACAATATATAATATATGTGTGTGTGTGTGTAACTTTAACTATAATGCAGAGTCCCATAGTCATTGCCCCTAGTATGAAATATTTGTGAGTTAAGGTTCAAATCTGTAAACAGTTCAAAAACAAGTCACTGAAGTTTATTTAAGCAATTTGCAGCAAAAAGCAGTTCATCCTAGTGTTATGCCAAATGTCAGCAGTCATAAAATGTTGATCTGTCTCACCAGTACAGTATGGTATTCACCAGTATGTGAATAATCATACAAATCTAATTAGGTGTCCTTCAAAGACGCTCATCTGTCATTTGCCTAATTTAATATTAAACTACCAAATTTTTAATTCCCAAACTGAGCTACTTTGTCTTACAGGCAGCCGTAAGCTTATGAGTAGACCAGGTACAATGTTGGTAAATCCATTTAGGTAAAGTAGTTACTCCTAAAGTACACATACTGTATATGTATATATATATATATATATATATATATATATATATATATATATATATATATATATATATATATATATATATATATATATAACATAAAATGGTAAAGCAAGAAATGTACAGGATGTCAGTATGTATTGTATATGAAAGATGATTTTGCAGTTTCTAGTACTTATACAGAACAAACTTTAATAAACATCAAGAACAACAAGCCAAGCGAAACTGTTATAAACAGTTTTTATTAAATTAACTAACAATATAAATGTTGTAGTTAAAGGACTACATCTTGTCAAATTGATAATATAAATGTTTTATAAGCAGGTTGACATGGATACCATTTTTATTTGCCTCATGACAATGATTTATGAGTGAGAGTATTTAAAAATTGGTCATGTTTCCCCAGTCACAGACACTGATAGCAACAAGGAACATATAAACCCACTTCTCGGGGTGACTGCTGGTCTTCAGGACAGCTCTGGAAATCAAATTCCTCTAGAAAGCGTTCATATTAAAGGTCGGATGATGGATCTTCTGGCACAGGTAAATTGGAATGTATAGTACTTCTATGTAGAGGCTAATATGTAACTTTTTATTTTTTTGTGTACAGAACTTTTCAACAATTTTGTATTTGAGTTTCATTAATGTAATCATTTGATTCAACAGTATTATCACAATAGAAACTTTTCAGAATTATCTGTATGTATAACCAGAACTAATAGCTCTCAGTGAATTAATTTCTTTTTAACTACAGGGGTTGAATTAAATACTTTCTAAAGCATTCCTTCAGGATGAAAAAGCAGCAATTTATTTAATGCAGATGTTTTACATTATTCAGTAAGAATAGCTGAAAGAGGTTCATTGAAAAAATGAGTGACTGTCTTTTCTTCTGAACAGCAAAAGCATTTCATTCTCTGGCCAGTGTCCAGCTTTTTTCAGGATTTACTCCCTGTGTGTTTTTTTTTTTATGTCAGGGTCAGCTGATCAAGTAAAGACATATATTGAAGTCCTTTCTATATTACTTAAAAAGCACTGCTGGTCTGTTAGAATAGCTCGGTTTTTCCTGGAAGTGGCTCATTTGCTTCAAAGTAAGACTATTCCATGTGTTTTTCCAGTAATATCTATAACAATCTAAGTGCATTTTTATAAGATGACTATATTCGCATGCCTTAGGAAAATACTGTCAGATGGTCTACACTAACTGCCACAAAGTTAGTATATTTAGAGGCCATAGTGATGGAAATTGTTAGATTATATATACTACTAGAGCAAGACTTTCTAATAACAGTGTGTTATCAATGTATTGCTGCTAAATATGAGAGGGCACTTGCCGAATATACAAGATGTAAGGATTGGACAGAACGCAGGAAACAGCCATGAACTTGTTGTTGTTGATTCACAGAACCCACTCACTAAACTCACACTTGCACGTCAGTTTACAATCACCACTTAACTTCAAGTGGATGCATTTGGGAATGTGAGAGGAAAACTGAAGTAGCTATAGGAAAAAAAAACATGTATATAAAGCCAATTGTTACACCTTAACAGTTTATGTGTATCATAATAAAAAGGTGACTACTCAGAAAATCAATTATTTTATGTTTAGTAATTGTAATAAATTTAGATCAATTTGTTGAGACTTCAACATTTAAGAGCCTTTTTCTGATGGTCAATGTCAAAAACTCCCAATTAAACCCACTGTGGGAGCATTTTCTAAATGTTATAAAGCAATAACACAAATAACAAATCCAAACTGGCAAATACTCTTTATAGGCACTTTTCTTGGAGAATGTATAGACTACACGGAGACAGCAATCAGAGATGTGGTTTAAACCCTGGATGCTGGATACATGAGACAGCACTAACGGCTGCTCTCCATGTCACACTAAATAGAATAAAATGTGACTTATTCTACATTTTGGGTATTTTATATTTTGTGGAAATGAGGTATTATATTGTAAGATAGTTGCACTTGTGAAACTGATCTTGTTTCTCTTTTCAGGTGGTGGTTTTTCAGACATATACCAACCATTCTTCAACTCCAATAGAAGCCAAGTATGTTTTTCCATTGGACGAAACAGCAGCTGTGTGTGGGTTTGAAGCATTTATTAATGGAAAGCATGTAATAGGAGAGGTAAACACCTACAAGTGGAACATCTGTGGTTATTAAGTAGTTGTATCGCTGCTACTAGGAATGCTTCCAAGTACTATTATTTCATTTTCGAATGGGACAGCCATGCTAAACAGTAACATTACATTATAAGAAATGACTGATCCTTAAGAATTCAGTTTCAGGGCAGACAAGTGTGGCACATACACCACTTGTCGAAAAGATGTTTTGCCTTCTTTTAATGTAAAACTTGGACTGATGAAAAATGTTGTGAAAGTGATGAACAAGAAAGGTGAAGGATTTCAATATTTGAGAAGGATGTTTCCTCAAATAACTAATGCCAATATTAAGGAAGGTATTTTTGTTGTTCCAGACACATTATCAATCAATGGCATTCAAGAATGTTGTTAAGCATTTTCTTTATAACTACAGAGCTCCAAACTGCATGCTTCAAACATACAAAATCATATAGTGCAACATGTTGCTAAAGATTCATTTTCTTCATTCACACTTGGGACATCCTCCATGCAAGTATTGATGCAGTCAATGGAAAAAATGGTGAAAGGTTGCAAAAATGGAAAAGAGGTGTCAGGGCAAATGGAATCCAAATAGTGTTGAGCATTGAAACGAGAAGCATAAGATGCCGAATTACAAACAAAAACCAGCTGCAAACCATTTTTAACTCAATTAAACTAGTGCAATGTGTCAGCGTCAATAAGCAATTTGATAAAATATGACTTCATATTTCTCCAAATTCCTGTGTGATACAGTCGATCTGAAATTATATTTGTGTTTTGCTTGAAGCTTATCATAATCAACAAACATTTTTAGGAACAAAAAAAAATGTGTTGTCCAGTATAACCACTAACTTTTAGATTATTCCAATGTATTTAATTCAATAATAATTAATCGCAAAAAATAGTTTTGCTCACTATGTACTGTAAAACATAAAATAATGTATAAAAGATTATAGACTAATACACATTGTGAAAAAAAAAATTGTTAAATTCTTATGAAAAGAAAGATGGTTTTAATATATATATGAAATAAAAAAAATTGTTGACTGTTATCTAGAACTGCTGTTTTCAAAAAAATTTACAATTAATATAAAACTTTGCTGGATTTCCTATGTCCTTTTCCTTGTCTGTGTTACCAGTACAGTAAAATATCCTCAGCTCATTGAAACACGTGGGTTCCTGCCAATTTTTTTTATTTTAATTTTACTTTTGAATTGGTGAAATTATTAGGAAATTTTATTAGGTACATACAAATGTTATCTTTTCATTTATTTTCAGGTTAAAGAGAAAGAAGAGGCAAGACAAGAGTATCAGCAAGCAATTAGAGAGGGTCATGGAGCTTACCTTATGGACCAAGATGCACCTGTATGTATCCCAACACTGAATTAAACTTATTTGTTTTAGAGGTCAAGAAAAAATATTTTTAAAGACAAATGAAAAAATATGTCAACACATCCATCAAAATTAAACAAAAATATTTGAAAGATTCCGATGTTGTCATATGGCTGACAGCAGTGATTTAGCTTTTTTCTTTTTTGATACATCGTTGTAAGTTTCTCTGAAGGCGTTATTTAGTACATAGCTCTATTTTGTGAATTTGTCAAGGATAGTAAAACACTAGTCAGTCTGCAAAGACCACGGATTGCCTTTGTAAGCAGTCAGAATCATTGCCTTTTACTTCTTCATGTTCTATATGAACAGTCTGGCTAACATATTTAAATGAACCACGTGGAGGAACCGTAATCTGAAACTACAGGTCCAGAAAACACATGCAAATATAACATTAATGTAATAACAATTTTATCCAGTTTTAAAGTAGACAAAAGTTTTTTTTCAATGGTATAAAATGGTCCTTCTCAGAGAACCTCCATTACAGTTCTAAAGGCTTGGCAGAGGGGTAGATCCAAGATTGTTCCCAAGGTCAATGAGGAGGCAGAAATGGTTATAGAAGTCCAAATGGACTATGGTTTTATAAACTTCAGTGTCCTCTATTTTTCATATACTTTAACAAGTGATGTAAAGTAACAAATTACTTTACTTAAGTGAAAAATTGTAATTTTTAAAGTGTTATAAATACTGTAGTCTACTTTGTAATGACTATTTTTGAAAAACTAAAAAAGTACAACTGATTGCTTGTGTTCTTTTGAAGCTCACAGTGGTCAATTGAAATAAGACTACACAGAAGTGTTTTTTGAAGTGTGAAGTGTTTTAGTAAATGACCCAGTGATGTGCAGTTCTCTCTGGTTGCATAACTGGTTGCAATTCAGTACATTGTAGTATGATAGCCGATTTAAATGGCCAAGAAATGAGTATGCACTGTAAAAGCCCCCAGCCACACCTTAAATCTAGTGTGCAGTAGCTTTACGATTTTCAGATTTCTGTCCAATGGAGGACACAGCGAAGTATACAATCTATTGCAGTATAGCAACAGCAATGCAGCACTCTTTACAATGTAGAGAATAGCCAAAATTAGTAGAATCATTTACAGCTATAAAGCAAAGCTGCTTTATTATGCAATGTAAAATTTGTGTCCCAAAAATTATAGTTATCTTCATACAAAAACTCTTCCTCAAATTTTTGAAAACATATGGATATAAATTATCTTTTTAAACTAGCAGGGTGTTTAAAATAATAAAGCATAATATAAAAGTCATAGTTGCTGGTAGTGAAGATACCAAAGTAAAATTCTAATAGCCAAGCAGTAAGTAGGGCCTATACGTTGCAGAGGATGCTGCAATAGATTTAAAATAATACATCATAAATTAATAAAGTCGTAATTTGTGGTATTAAAGATACTACCGTAAAACTTAGCCAAGCAGTAAGTAGAGCCCCCATATAACAGAGGACCCAGCAATAGATTTAAAATAAGACTGAACACAAACAAGCTGTTTTTGTACATTTAAGCAACTGAAATGCTTGCACTATGTGTGATTTAAAAAAACAAATTTCAGGGTTTCATTCTTATTGGCTCACATAGTTTCTGCACTTTCATACCGTCTCAGTTCACAATGTGGGAAAGCGGCAGCAAAGTTATTCTTGACTGGGTTATTCCTGACTCATGGTGGGGAGGATCAAGAATGCTCTCTGAGTGAACCTGGTGGCTGTTTTCTCTGCAGTGCACAGCATTGTTCAGAAAGTCATTAAGAATTTTTAGTAAGTGTAACATTAAATGTCAGTATCCATTAGAAAGTAGGAAAACTATGAGCATACGATAAGATAAGCATATGATGGATCGTGGACTATCTTAAAGACAGACCTCAGTATGTGCGTCTCGGGAACTGCAGGTCTGACATTGTGGTCAGCGACACAGGAGCGCCGCAGGGGACTGTACTTTCTCCAGTCCTGTTCAGCCTAAATACATCAGACTTCCAATACAACTCGGAGTCTTGCCACGCGCCACTGCGATTGTGGGCTGCATCAGGAGTGGGCAGGAGGAGGAGTATAGGAACCTAATCAAGGACTTTGTTAAATGGTGCGACTCAAACCACTTACACCAGAACACCAGCAAAACCAAGGAGCTGGTGGTGGATTTTAGGAGACCCAGGCCCCTCCTGGACCCTGTGATTATCAGAGGTGACTGTGTGCAGAGGGTGCAGACCTATAAATATCTGGGAGTGCAGCAGGATGATAAATTAGACTGGATTGCCAATACTGATGCTCTGTGCAAGAGAGAACAGAGCCGACTATACTTCCTTAGAAGGCTGGCGTCCTTCAACATCTGCAATAAGATGCTGCAGATGTTCTTTCAGACAGTTGTGGTGAGTGCCTTCTTCTACGCAGTGGTGTGCTGGGGAGGCAGCATAAAGAAGGATGCCTCACGCCTGGACAACTGGTGAGGATGGCAGGCTCTATTGTAGGCATTGAGCTGGACAGTTTGACATTCGTGGCAGAGCAACAGGTGCTGAGCAGACTCCTGTCAATCATGAAGAATATTGTTTGAAAATGGCTGGCATGTCAAATTAAGTGACTGCGTCCTGACTTTACAGCACAGTCACACTTGTCCTTTTTCTGACAGCCTTTACGAAGGGTTACAGTTATCCAGTTACGGTATATGCTCACGTATAAGTCAGGTCTTGAAACCTAAAAAATCGATCATAAAATCAGACGCATCTAATTTTGTTGCAGCAACGTAGTTACCAATTTCTTTTGCTACTTCAACAATGTTTAATTTAAAACCAGCTTCATATTTTCTTCTGATCAAACGATCCATCATAGATAAGGGATGCTCTTATGATAAAAGTGTATGAGGGCGTGAGATACAAAAAACACAAATCAGTGCAAATGTTGCTTTGGAAGAATAGTTCGGCACAATAGAGAGAGAGAGGTTAGAAGCATGCACTGATACAGCACATTACTGCACCCACATAGGAAAAAAGGCAGTGTGCTCCGTGGTTACTCTCTCAGGTGGGCGTTAGCATATAATAATCCCTTGTACCACTAGCTTGAGCTTTCTGCATTTGACTTATACAACCGACATTATAAAATACCTGAAATTATACTATAAAATCAAGTCCTGACTTATCCGCAGGAGAACTTTTTCGCAAGTATATACGGTATATTTTAATGTATACTGTAAAGTTCTGAGAAGTATTACATGTGAGTTTTAGTTTTCTTAACCTTCTTTTATAGGTCAAGTTTTTGATGAGGATGAGGTATTACATAGAGCTGATATGATGTTGAATATTGAATGATTTTTTTTAGGATGTGTTTACAATTAGTGTTGGAAATCTCCCACCAGAAGCTACAGTTCTTATCAAGATCACGTATGTAACTGAACTTTCTGTGAATTTTGGATTAATCAGTTTCCGGTTACCAGGAAGTGTGGCACCATGGCAACAGAGCAAAGCCTTAAATGAAAAAACACAGGTAATGTTTTGTATTGTTAATCAAGTCAACCAGAATAAGCTTGTTATGTTGAATAATACATTTGTGTTATCTTTTCCTGTGAAAATGCAGTTTAACATATTTTCTCTATTATCAAAGTTTAATCATCTGGTTACAGGGAGTTAGCAGAGTTTTTAGAAGATTTTAATGGACAGTAAGAGTTACTGTTATTTGTTAAATAGAATATGTATATTTATCAGATATCCTTACAAATGAAGGAACACTCAAACTGAAAAAGTAGATCTTCAAAGCATGCAGTTAGACAGTTGTTTGAAAAAATAAAACGTCTTCTGTAAACACACCCTTTTAAAGAGGATCTTTTCTTATAAATACTCTGTTTTGAAAAAGTGATTTTGAATTTGGCCTCAGAGAGTGCTACATTTCATATCAACTCTCAAGAGTACTTTGTCAAATAAAATGTTAGTCCAAAATAATGCTACAGTATTATCTGTTCTTTTAAAAAATACAAATAAGCCTAGGGCTTCAAAACCAGCAACAGTAAGAAAACATTTTAATTTAGGAGGGTAATGACAGGAATGAAAACCTTTCCCCTAGATCCGTGCAATCTCTCATATCTGTTTATGAATTCTTCTTTGTCAAGCTATGTCATATTTTTAAAGTTTGTTGACATCCTTCTATGAACCACTCATTTCAAGTTTTCCACATGAGTTTTGGTTAATATCTTTTGACTTTACTTTTCCAAGCACAAGATTCTTTATGTAAAATCTTTCTCTGGTAGAACTGCTGAACTGTTCAGGAATTTGGAGGACCTGTTTTTACTATAACTTCAAATTGTAGATAAGACATTTCACTTTCTGAATATTTTATTAGTTATTCTAAATTAAAGGTTGCATCATAAATGGCGGATTGTGTAGGTTGACGGGTATAAAAGTAGATATAATATTCCTATCCTCCTCTTGTCAGAAGAAATAAGATGATTGTTGAGGTATGATAATATAATTTGCCCTACAATTTATTTGCGTATAGCCCAAAATCACACAAGGAGTGCCACAATGGGCTTTTACAGGGCCTGTCTTTTGACAGGCACCCAGCCTTGACTCTCTTAAGAAGACTAAAAGAAAAAACTCAAAAAAACCCTTATAGGGGAAAAAAATACAAGAAACCTTGGGAAAGGCAATTCAGAGAGAGTCAAAAAAGGGAGTAAATACAATACAATACACAGAACAGAACACAGTAATCCTCAATACAATACATTAGCACAATAGTAATATCACTAGTACAGAGCAAAATGAAGGAGTAGATGATATCAGATAATGCAATTCAGATTTGTTCAGAGTCCTGGAGGCCTCGGCCATCAAGCTGCCTCCCTGCCACTGGCCAATCCACAACTGAGTCAGTGGCGGGCCAGCCAGTCTGATGAAGGCCCCTTCTACCCTATGATTCCAGTGCATCTCTGTCAGAGATGACTTTTCCTTACGTAGGCAAACAACTTGGCAGTAGGGCAGTGGCAGCAAGTGCCACATTTGAGTTCCAAGAAGAGAAACAGAATGGGTGAAGTTTAGTAACAAATTATAACTATAATATTCCTTATGTTTTAGTGCTAATGACTAACAAAAGAGATGGGGTATGCACAGTTAATTAGCAGTTGTAGTCTGGGTATGCTAAATGGAATTGAGTGTTTAGCCAGGACTTGAAAGTATAGTAGCAGGCAGACCATCCCACAGTATAGGGACCCTGTAATTAAAAGCGTGACCTCCCACTGTTATTTTATTAATCTTTGGAGTCACAAGCAGACCAGCACCTTGAGATCTTAATGTGCGTTCTGGTTTGTAAGTAGTGATAAGTTCGAATAAGTAAGCTAGACCTTTGGGATTTAAAGTTTTATATGTTAAAAGTAGGATTTTGAAACCTGCCCTTAACTTAACTGGGAGCCAGTGTAAGGATTTAATGTGTTTGTATTTTCTTGTTCTTGTAATAATTATTTCAGCAGCATTTTAGATTATCTGGAAGCTGTATAAAGAACAATTTGAACATCTATTGAACACTGCATTACAGTAGCCAATCCTACTAGAAACAAATGTTTGACTTAAGTATCCTGCATATTTAGAAAATGCCTTAATTACCCAACATTTTTAAGATGGAAGAAACTTGTTTTGGACAGTTTTGTAATGTGCGCTTCAAATGACATAATAGAGTCAAAGATAACACCTAGATTGCAGACTGATTCAGTTAAAGAACGTCAAAATACTGTTGCGATCAGCATCATTCCCTCCAATAATTAACAACTCCGTTTTATCTGTGTTTAAAGACATGTAGTTTTCATCCATCTACTCCTTTAATTCACTAACACAAATAATTGAAGACAAAATCAGAGAAACTTAATTTGGCCTAAAAGAAAGGTATAAGTGGGTGTCATTTGCATATGAGTGAAGATTAACATTATGTTTTCTAATGATTGATCTCAGTGGAAGCATGTAAAGTGAAATCAGTAAATGTACCTAGCCTTGCTGGATGCCATATCTCACTTCTGTGTATAACGATGGAATACTGTCAGCACATTTCTGTACATACTAGAATCAATTTCATAAATAAAAACTAAACCAGGCAAGGACTTTGTCTGTGAGCCCAGTGTCATTTTCCAGTGTGTATGGTAAAATAGAATTGTGAATAGTGTCAAATGCTGTGCTTAAGTCTAACAACATAATTACAATGGAGTTTCCTTCATCAGATGATATCAGAATGTCATTTATAACACGCATTTGTGCCATTTCTCTACTTTGACCAGTGCGGAAGCCACACTGGAATTTCTCAAATAAACTGAAGCAGATTAGTGACTATTTTTTCATGTATTTTATAGAGAAAGGACAAATTTAATATGGGTCTATACTTATACTATACATATTATAATTTGATGTTAATTGATCTAAATTGTTTTCCATGTTCCACATTTACATTTGATGTTAACTGATCTGAATGGTTTTCTACAATTACACTTGACTTACTCAAAGTATCTGTAAATCGTGAAGCAGAATTACAATCTAGATGTTGCACTCCCTTAGTGTTTTGGTAAGGGCAAAACCAAATAAAATATAATTAAGTAGTGATCAGAAATAACTTTATTTAATGGAGTAATATTTAAATTTTGAACTTCAACTTTAGTACTAGGGTGTTGTGCCGTGTTAGCCATAATGAATGTAGTGACAAGTTAAGCAAAATGACTGAGGAGTCAAAATGAGTGAGGAGGGCCCTGTCCTCCTCCCTGCAGCCCAATGAGTCTCTTTCAGATTCACGCTAATAAATTGGTACCGCAAGCGAACTATGATACTTACCACAATGAGAAAGTCGCAAAATCAACGGAATGTTCAAGCAAATTATAGGGAAAAACCCGATCTAAATGTGTTAAGTAGTTCTCTCCTGAAAAGCAGACAGACATACAAACAGCTCTAAAAAACTATAAGAAATTTTGCTCTTGGACCACAAAATTTTTAAAACCGTTTTTTAGCGAGCACCTATGGGCCAAGGTTAACCTACATTCCAAATTTCACGTCCCAAGTCCTCAAGGTTCAGGAGATTTCATGATGAGTGAATCAGTGGTATTTGGCTTTTACAGTGCATCCAGAAAGTATTCACAGCGCATCACTTTTTCCACATTTTATTATGTTACAGCTTTATTCCAAAATGGTTTAAATTCATTTGTTTCCTCAGAATTCTACACACAACACCCCGTAATGACGTGAAAAATGTTTACTTGAGATTTTTGCAAATTTATTAAAAATAAAGAAATTGAGAAAGCACATGTACATAAGTATTCACAGCCTTTGCCATGATTTGATGTTTCCCCTGATCATCCTTGAGATGTTTCTGCAGCTTAATTGGAGTCCACCTGTGGTAAATTTAGTTGATTGGACATGATTTGGAAAGGCACACACCTGTCTATATAAGGTCCAGTTGACAGTTGATAGTTCATGTCAGAGCACAAACCAAGCATGAAGTCAAAGGAATTGTCTGTAGACCTCTGAGACAGGATTGTCTCGAGGCACAAATCTGGGGAAGGTTACAGAAAAATTGCTGCTGCTTTGAAGGTCCCAATGAGCACAGTGGCCTCTATCATCTGTAAGTGGAAGAAGTTCGAAACCACCAGGACTCTTTCTAGAGCTGGCCGGCCATCTACACTGAGCGATCAGGGGAGAAGGGCCTTAGTCAGGGAGGTGACCAAGAACCCAATGGTCAACCCGAAGGACAACCATCTCTGCAGCAATCAACCAATCAGTTCTGTATGGTAGAGTGGACAGACTGAAGCCACTCCTTAGTAAAAGGCACATGACAGCCCATCTGGAGTTTGCCAAAAGGCACCTGAAGGACTCTCAAATCATGAGAAACAAAATTCTCTGGTCTGATGAGACAAAGATTGAACTCTTTGGTGTGAATGCCAGGCATCACGTTTGGATCACCAGGCCAATACCATCCCTACAGAGAAGCATGGTGGTGGCAGCATCATGCTGTGGGGATGTTTTTCAGCAGCAGGAACTGGGAGACTAGTAAAGATGACTGCAGCAATGTACAGAGACATCCTGGATGAAAACCTGCTCCAGAGCGCTCTTGACCTCAGACTGGGGCGACGGTTCATCTTTCAGCAGGACAACGACCCTAAGCACACAGCCAAGATATCAAAGGAGTGGCTTCAGGACAACTCTGTGAATGTCTTTGAGTGGCCCAGCCAGAGCCAAGACTTGAATCTGACTGAACATCTCTGGAGAGATCTTAAAATGGCTGTGCACCAATGCTTCCCCTCCAACCTGATGGAGCTTAAGAGGTGCTGCAAAGAGGAATGGGCGAAACTGGCCAAGGGTAGGTGTGCCAAGCTTGTGGCATCATATTCAAAAAGACTTGAGGCCGTAATTGCTGCCAAAGGTGCATCGACAAAGTATTGAGCAAAGGCTGTGAATACTTATGTACATGTGATTTCTCAGTTTTTTTATTTTTAATAAATTTGCAAAAACCTTAAGTAAACTTTTTTCACATTGTCATTATGGGGTGTTGTGTGTAGAATTCTGAGGAGAAAAATGAATTTAATCCATTTTGGAATAAGGCTGTAACATAACAAAATGTGGAAAAAGTGATGCGCTCTGAATGCTTTCCGGATGCACTGTATATGTATAGATTTACTTATTTGTTTTATTTCATATTGCTTACATCACCTACTATTCAACACAAAATGTATGCATATAAAAATTTCTTTCAAGGGCTAGTTTATTAAAAATGTTATGTTTATAGAATGACAGTAGCATTCACAGACTTTCAAGCAGCACTTTTCCTGGGCTGGGGCCTGCACTTCTATGTACATGTATTTTAAAGCTGTTTATTGCCTTGTGATATAGTGTCTCATACAGAAGACTTGTAGTAAAAGCTTTGTTTACTTCTAATATGTATAATGTTTTTGTTTTTATCTTTTTTAGGACACATTAGAGAAAGTTAAAGTTAGTGAATTTCAGAAGGAAGGGTAAGTATATTTATTATACACTGATTCCCTGAGACTCTGAAATAGGTAAGGAGGCTAGTTGGCAGATGGATAATACTTTTTCATGAGGCCTTGATTGATTATAAAAACAACTTGCTTGATTCTCATAGCATTTTTGACTTATCTAAAAAAAAATCTTTGTGTCTGAAGTTAGTCATCTGGTTTCATCTTCAAAATCCTCTTTATTCCTATTTGCCCGTTACACTGAAGTCTTTTTTCACTCAGTGTAACAATATAGTTTTTAGTAAATTGCACATTTTCTTGAAACAAGAATAAAAAAATGCAATCACAGTATTATATAAGCGAAATTATAGAGTACAGAATGGAAGACTTATGTAAGCTTTCCATTTTCTTGGGAGGCTTAAGCCAAGATCATTTGAGTGCCCTTTTCCCAAAAACATCTATTGTTCAGTTTGTGCATTGTTTTTCTTAAATTTGTTACATTTTAAGTAGCATGTTCTATTCTCAGTACCCTCCATTAGAAAGAGAAAATGAAACAAACCATTAGGTATGCATCTCCAGGTCCCAGTTACATGTAATGGCTTCAGCTTGACCTCACTGACAAGTTGTACAACTGAAATGGCTGTAATGGATCCCTATATGTACAGTACTGTATGTTCAGTTCATAGGACCAATAGATCGTCTCTAACATCCAGTGCCAAAAAATAAAAATGGGAAACGAGCTGGCCAGCTTTTTTATTTAATCTGTACAGCAGATATAGCAATTCTGTATTTTTGATTACTGTTTAACAGTATTTGTTAAAAATATGTTATTACTTATGTCTAAAGTACAAAGTATATTATATATGCTAACAGTATATGCAGTATATACATAATAAATGTAATGTTTATATCCTATTAAATTCTGAAACCATCTGATGTTGTTAAATGTGTGTATTAAAAAAATAATATTGAATCATATTATTTTGTCTTTCAAGGGGGTTTATGTTGGATATGTCTGTTGAAATGCCATATGAAATCCAAGAGATCTGGTCTGAAACACACAATATTGATCTTAAGGTATTGTATATAGTATCAATTAACTTTACAGAACCTACTGCTTGACTGCATTTTTGTTTTTGTAGGCACTAAATGAATGGAACTAAACTTATTTACTCTTTATAAATTCTATGTACATTCTAAGATTTTCTTTCTTGGAAAAAAATAAGTCTGAATTCTTCCTAATACTGAGATTTTTGGGTTAAAAATACAGTTTATTGCACAATTTTAGCACTTAGAAAGAATTTAGTAATAAAACAAAAATATAATAGTGTGCTGTCAATGTTTGATGATATGGATTAATTTTGAACCACTTTATTTTCGGTACACTTTTATTTACCGTAGCACATTTGAAATTTGCATCATACTACTGCCTGTAATTTTGTCAATTTTAAATACAGAATGTCAAACACTCACACATATAAACATGTTCACATTAAGATTCCACCCTTTTAAAAATTTTCTTTCTGTCTAGTTGCTTTGCTGAAAGAGGAAATTATATCAGAACCAAATGTTTGTTCTTTACTTTTCAGAAAACAGAGTGTAAAGCTGTCATTAGAACCAAGGAGGGCAGTTCTTTAGGATCTGATGGTTTCAGCCTCAGTGTTCGCTTGTCTGAATTATACCTGCCTAGGATGTGGGTGGAGAAGCACCCAGACAAAGAGAGTCAGGTAAAGCTAAAGAAAGGTCAGGAATGTATTTTGGTAATGCTTCACTTAACACATGCTGTGACAGTAGCAGAAAAAGACAAACGAAAATATGTTTTTTTTTTTATATTTATACTACAAGAATAGGATATTCAATGCTGTTCACTTAACTTTTGCAAAAAATCCAGTCAAGATAATCGTCAAAGTACTACTGTTTACAATACTGCTTTTTAACTGTTTGCATATGTTATTGGTACTCTGTGTGAAGAAAACCTACTAACCTTTAACCAGCTCCCTGATTTGTTCATAACAATGTCATATACCTCAATTTATTTTTTCATATTTTAAATACTTATTTCATTTTGTCTCTTTGTAAATATTCCTAGTTTTAGTTTTTATATATTGTATATACTCCAAAACATGGCGAAACATATTATCCCCATGATTAAATTACTTCTACCCATTGATTATAATAGAATATATTTTGAAATACTACAGTGCATCTGGAAAGTATTCACAGTACATCACTTTTTCCACATTTTGTTATGTTACAACTTTATTCCAAAATGGATTAAATTCATTTTTTTCCTCAGAATTCTACAAATAACACCCCATAATGACAACATTAAAAAAGTTTACTTGAGGTTTTTGCAAGTTTATTAAAAATAAAAAAACTGAGAAATCACATGTACTGTACATAAGTATTCACAGCCTTTGCTCAATACTTTGTCGATGCACCTTTGGCCGCAATTACGGCCTCAAGTCTTTTTGAATATGATGCCAGAAACTTGGCACACCTATCCTTGGCCAGTTTCGCCCATTCCTCTTTGCAGCACCTCTTAAGCTCCATCAGGTTGGAGGGGAAGCATTGGTGCACAGCCATTTTAAGATCTCTCCAGAGATGTTCAGTCAGATTCAAGTCTTGGCTCTGGCTGGGCCACTCAAAGACATTCACAGAGTTGTCCTGAAGCCACTCCTTTGATATCTTGGCTGTGTGCTTAGGGTCGTTGTCCTGCTGAAAGATGAACCGTCGCCCCAGTCTGAGGTCAAGAGCGCTCTGGAGCAGGTTTTCATCCAGGATGTCTCTGTACATTGCTGCAGTCATCTTTCTCTTTATCCTGACTAGTCTCCCAGTTCCTGCTGCTGAAAAACATCCCCACAGCATGATGCTGCCACTACCATGCTTCACTGTAGGGATGGTATTGGCCTGGTGATGAGCGGTGCCTGGTTTCCTCCAAACGTGACGCCTGGCATTCACACCAAAGAGTTCAATCTTTGTCTCTTCAGACCAGAGAATTTTGTTTCTCATGGTCTGAGAGTCCTTCAGGTGCCTTTTGGCAAACTCCAGGCAGGCTGCCATGTGCCATTTACTAAGGAGTGGCTTCCGTCTGGCCACTCTACCATACAGGCCTGATTGGTGGATTGCTGCAGAGATGATTGTCCTTCTGGAAGGTTCTGCTTTCTCCACAGAGGACCTCTGGAGCTCTGACAGAGTGACCATCGGTTTCTTGGTCACCTCCCTGACTAAGGTCCTTCTCCCCTGATCGCCAGCTCTAGGAAGAGTCCTGATGGTTTCGAACTTCTTCCACTTACGGATGATGGAGGCCACTGTGCTCATTGGGACCTTCAAAGCAGCAGAAATATTTCTGTAACCTTCCCCACAAACCTTTGACTTCATGCTTGGTTTGTGCTCTGACATGAACTGTCAACTGTGGGACCTTATATAGACAGGTGTGTGCCTGTGAATACTTATGTACATGTGATTTCTCAGTTTTTTATATTTTTAATAAATTTGGAAAAACCTCAAGCAAACTTTTTTCACTTTGTCATTATGGGGTGTTGTGTGTAGAATTCTGAGTAAAAAAATGAATTTAAAAACTGATGCGCTGTGAATACTTTCCGGATGCACTGTATATGTGCTAAAGAGACAAATTTCTATTCTGTGGTTAAAAACTATAGTTAACTGCTTAAGTTAAATGTTAAGTTGTTCAGACAGTCTTCAGTGAGCTGATATTAAACTGTGACCTTTTAACTGCAAAGATGTTCCATTCATAGAGCAAAAGCAATGGGACTCTGTTTTATATTTTGATTTATAATATATATACTAATAAAAGGCAAAGCCCTCACTGACTGACTCACTGACTCATCACTAATTCTCAGAGTTCCCGTGTGGGTAGAAGGCTGAAATTTGGCAGGCTCATTCCTTACAGCTTACTTACAAAAGTTGGGCAGGTTTCATTTCGAAATTCTATGCGTAATGGTCATAACTGGAAGCTATTTTTCTCCATTTACTGTAATGGAGTTGAGCTGGATGGCCGTGGGGGGCTGAGTTTCGTGTGACATCATCACGCCTCCCACGTAATCACGTGAACTGACTATCAACGCAGTACGTAGAAAACCAGGAAGTGCTCCAAAAAGCGCTAAAGAAAACATGCATTATATAATTGAGAAGGCAGCGAAACAATAAGAAGCGAGCGACTGACATTTACAACCATATTCATGAGTGCTGCTACTTCGGAAACAAAGCACGGTGTAAACCTAAAGTTTAAATTAAGTTCATAGACACGCTGCCGCTGGCGTTTGTCATGCCCACAGCTAATGCGGGATACAAGTTTAATGAGAGGACGCAGGATATAAACGAGTTTTGATCACTTTGTAATTAAGTTAAAATTGCAGGTTAAAGGCTGTATTTATGCAAATTCCGAGAGACTGTGTTTGTGGGGGATTGACAGTTAAGGTGGGTGGGGGAGTCACATCATCATCTCCCCTCCCATTCACCTCATTTGGTGAAGGACTGTGCTTATGCAGACGAAGATGAGATGGTCAGGGTGGTGTTTGGCAGAAACTGTGCACAGACAAAATGTCAACTCGATCTGAATTGCGCGATCACATTCGAAAGCATACATCTTTTCAACTTCTATTTAATCAACACTTAGCATATTCATATGTAAGGCTGCTGCGCAACTCAGCACACCTCCCATGTAATTGACTGCCTGCCCATATAAGGCCGTTCTTCGCTGTGGCGTGTTCATTCATTTCCTTGCTTTGCCAAAGAAGCAGCCTTTTCATAGGTTCTCCATTGTTTTAGCATATGCATAGGTGCAGCTGCTGTGGAAATCAGCACGCCTCCCATATAATTGACTACCTGCCCATATAAGGCCATTCTTCGCTGCGGTGTCTTCATTCGTTTCGTTGCTTGAACAAGGAAGCAGCGTTCTCACAGCTTCTGCGCTGTTTTATAAACAAACGACATATATTTTTCCTTGCTTCGCCAACGAGGCAACCTTTTTATTTAATCCACGGGTTCTGCGCTGTTTTATTGTTCATTTGTTACGATTGTTATACTTATTGTGTACGTATTTTACACTTAGTTTACTGTTCAAGTACCCATTTCCTTTATTTAATCCGCGGCTTTTCTGCTATTGTTTTGTTCGTTTATTACGTTTATGCTTATTTCATTCACTTTCTTTGCCTGACTGCCTGCCCATAGTAGGCGCTTAGCAGTTTTTTTGTGAAGCAGCTTTCTCACAGCTTCTGCACTGTTTTATAAATGAACGACATATAAGAAAGTCCTTTTCCTTGCTTCGCCAACGAGGCAACCTTTTTATTTAATCCACGGGCTCTGCGCTGTTTTATTGTTCATCTGTTATGATTGTTATAGTTATTGTGTAGATATTTTATACTTTTTTTACTGATCAAGTACCCATTCCCTTTATTCTTCCAACTGTATCCCTATTAAAATGTCTATTGACGTAATCACCATCAATCAAAGAACTATCACTTACCGAGTGTTGTCCATGCCCAGAGATGGCGCCTGCCTTTTCCATTCTCTGTGTTACATATTGCATGGCCATATCAGGTTCACTCTTGATATCCAGAGGAACATTGTCTCTTATGTATTGAATGACTGGGACAGGTTCAAGGTGTGGACTGATGATGGTACAGGAGATAATTATACTGCACAGGAGCACTAGAAGAGTGAAATGCTTAAGCCCTTCACCTATGGTTCTGCATGTGAGTTGATGGCTGCCGCTGAATTGTTCGGTTGTCGCTTTCAAGTGTACCGAAATGGCCAAATATTTTACACCTTTCGACAACTGCCAGTGCCTCTTAAACATCTTAGACTCACAGGTGACGATTTCAGTAGTGGACACTTTGATGTTTTTGAATGTTTAAACTCTCAAAAGCTGGATGTGAAGTTATCGATGAAACCGGTTGTATGCTTACAACGCTTAACAGATGCCGAATGTCACTTCAACACAAGTCCTACAAATACTGTCGTAATTGAAACAAACCATGAAACTCAAACGATTATGACAGCAGCAATCCAAGCTGTGAGATTTGAAACAAGATTACTGTTCACATGGCCTACTGTACGTTGCATGCTCAAGAGTAAGCTCAGCGTACAGCTTGGTCATATTACAACTTGGAGGGCCAAACTCAAAATGTGGTATACAAAGAGATCCTTAACAAATAATTATTGGTATATTTTCCCTCAGTTTAAAAAGGTTTAATTTTCTTCTTAATAAAAATTTTAAGGCAGTACTTGCCTGAAGCTGGTATTTTGCTAGTTTTTAATAAGTGTTATTTTGCATTAAACTTATGTAATTGGTCTGCATGTCTTGGCTGATTGATGTAATAAAGTAATACAAGGCACCTAGTGTGGGCAGATTGCTATTTCTTTCCCGCAGTATTAGTGACTAAGACAGGAGTGCCTCCAGTAGTGAGAAACATGGGAAGAAATAGTATGCCATTGATAAATGTCAATAAATAAGATGCATAAGCATCAAGTGACTAGGGGACACCCATATGCTCAACCCAAAGCTAGCGAGTCCTTATCTAGAGTACTGAGGAGTAACAGGCTATGCAGGGATCACTTATAATCAGTGCTCAAATGTGTGTATGTTTGGATTGTGTGTGTATGTTCATTTTAAACCACACGAGAGTAGTCCAACCCGTAACAAATATAGTGAGCCTTGCTCACCCTATGATACTACACTAGGTTAAAAAATACAATAAATGATTTCATCACTGAACTCAAGCTCCTGAGCTCCACTATGTGTATCCCTGTTTATTAATTAACTTTACCCTCTAAATTAGCTTTTTTGTTAATGTTTAAAGCTATATATTGACATCATTATTCACTTGGGAGTATATATCAAGCACCTAGTGTAATATTACTATCCTTTCATCTTTCTTGTGGAACTCAGATGTCCTTACTTGAGTCATGGCTCATATCCTATTTGACACAAAATCTTATCTGAAAATGTAATTGACAGACAGCCACATTTTCTGATTTTTCCTAACTTTTCTAAATAACATGTCCCATGTAATATTATTTTTATTTCTTTATCATTAACATTTCCAAAAACATCTTACTGTCTTCAGAATTCAGGCAAATTTAACAAATGTGTTAAAGTTAACCGTCTGGAAAACAAACAGCAGTATCAAGTTATGTAACCATTGCTGGTTATTAATATGAATATATCAGGAGTTCTTAAACATTTTAATTTGATTACCGAAATAAGAAAATCAGTACTATACTGGGACCCAGAAAGAGGACTATTACCATAACGACAGTAAAGCTATACATAGAAAAATAACAATGGCCATACAATAAACACAGTAAAGGTTTTTGCTTCCCTTCAAGCTAATTTCTCACATAAGTATTACTAAAAGAAAAAAGTGAAAACCAAGCATATTGTTGTTAAATCAATAATTAATATTCAAAACTAACAATGAATTTCAGAGATATATCTTAGCCAGTGTAAATATTTAGTGTGAGCTTTAGTTAGGCAGAAAGAAAAAAATTCTTCTTTATACCAGGGGCAGCACTAGGTTAAGATGGTTTTCTTAAAGCAAAGTACGAAACTTAACTTAATCTCTCAATGCACCAATTAAGCAATAAAATAGTCCAAAAATAATTCATTTATGCCATTTAGTTACCTTGTCTTTGGTAATTTTTTTATATTATTTTTCAGATGAGTTCCACCTTTAACAATATCTCTGAATGAGTTGAATTCCACCAAAGTCCACTCTGCAGCCTGTCTTTCCCTTTTGATATTTTCTACTGCTCATGCAGTTCTCAATGGTCCAACAAACACATCCTTTACACTATCAGTAGATTGACATTAATTGAACCACTTTTAAAAAGTGTTAAGAGAAGAAATTTGTCCTTTGTTAAGCATGTTATACTTAACGCAAAATCTTCATTACATGTGTGTTACAGATTTGGATACAATGGATACCACAAGATAATTTTTTCAACCCACACAATAGCTCAGTTTGGTGAAAAAAAACATCTGGCAACTCTTGGCCAGAGTCCCTTCCCTTCCCTGATTCTTTGGAATGACTAGAAAGAGATCTCTCAATTAAAATTTTTAAATGTCCTCTCATAGAATTTATTCTAGTTTAGTATGGGCCAAGCACACCACAATTCAACTAAAAATGATTAATATATCACATACATCTTGTTTATGTGTAAAATGTACGCAGGGAAAGATTTAACCTGGAAGTGTTGTCATCGAGAGTCTACATTGCTAGGCTGTATTTTTTACGAATGCCCTAAATCTAAATCATTTTGGGCAGAGAGTTTTGCAAATTTCTTGGGTTATCTTGGACATTCACTCCTAATGCATTGATGGCAATATACTATGAAAAATCAGCTGTAATATCCTATCAGCTGGTAGTATTTCAATCTGCCTTCTGTAACTCAGTGGAAAAGCTATGTATTATTTTATCTTAAATTCGAAAAAATCTCTTTACGGGGATTTGTTCTGAGCCTTTTCAAAACATAACATGAACTCATAAATATAATATTTATAATCCTAAACTATGCATGTTGTGTCTGTGCTCACGTTTTGAGCTCTGTTTGCTTTTTTATCATATATTAAGCACTGTTGATGGAAAGAAGTAGATTACTGTTCGTAATGGATGAATGCTGAATGTTAGGATATGACATACACAAGCTCACATATTCAGTATATGTGCTAATAGCATGGCAACAACATGCATATTTGTAAAATATGAAACTTACAAATGGTGCTGGTAATAACACTACTGTTAGAATCCTTCAAACCCTTAAAAATAAATCAAGGACAAAATATCAAAATCAATTAACACCTGACATGTACCACATAAGATCAAACATGATGTTGTTAATATAATGGTCAATTTTGGTCCAGTGAACACAACTGACCAAACAAACTTTAAAGCAAAGCTGAAACAATGAAATAATTAATTTCTAAATGTAACCTTCAGAATTCTGGTAGGTGGAATCTTCTCAGTTTGTTGAGTAGAAAAGCCAACATACAGTATTATTGCAATCCCAATAGTCTATTTTGGTCATTTTAACACCTGACATGAAGTACAAAATACAAAGCATTAACTATGAGCTCCACAAGCTACAGGTATGGATACTGTTTTGGAGAAAATAAATCATATATACCTTCTTATTTTTTAACTGTATGCATAGACCTTTCTTATGTATATATTTATCAGTTTACTTCAAGATTCCGTACTTCTTTTTTTCAGGCTTGCATGTTAGTATTTTGCCCAGCGTTTGACTCCAACAGCTTGCCTGAAGGTAGTGAAGTTGTGATCCTCTTGGACAATTCCAATTCCATGAAAGGGTCAAAGCTGCAGGAGGCCAAACAAATTGCAGTCCTGGCCTTGGAGGCACTTGAATGCAAGACTAATGTTATCATGTTTGGAACAGGTTTGTAGTGCTTTTTTACCTTCAAAGTTTCACATACAATACACATGTTTGAGATTAATACGACAAACTATATTAAAATTATAAGATTCCATCTAACAGCTGTGCTCAAATACTCCTCCTGCTGAACAAAAGGGAGCAAAATTGGGAAATAATTAATATAATTAAAATTAATATAATCATTCAAAAATGCTTACATATCTGAAAAGTTAACGACTGTTCACTTAATTTTAATTTTTGTTTTCTTATTTTAAGCAAGATAAATCATTTTCTTAAGACAGCAGAGCGGTAGGTAGTACTGCTGCCTAATGGTTTAATGTTAACTTTTCCCCCAGACATCATGTGCCTGTTAGCTTAATTTGAAGTTCAAAACAGGCCCTGTGTGAATGTGGATGTATCCATGAGTGAGCCTTACAATGAACCAATGCCTTGTCCAGGAATTTTTGCTACCTTGTACGCTGTGCTGCTGGGATACACATTGGCCCCACGTGACCTTGCTTTGGATTTAGTGAGTCTGAGGCTTCTAAAATGAGCACAATCAACTGGCATTCTAACCTTGTGGCATAAGTTATTCAAATAGATTGTTCATTCAGCAATACTGGGAATTATTTTGAATAAATCCAGTGAAGGATTACGGATTGCTGTGGTCCCAAGGCTGGTTTATAATAATCAAACCTTTTATTCTAAAATGCTTTAAGCAGGGGCTTGTAAACATAAGACCCAGGACATGTTGAAATATTGAATTTGTGTACCTCAGTGTGTATAACCTGCACATTTTGATAAAAGAGAAAGAAAAAACAATACCATTCTTTTATATAGTCTCAAATGTTAATGGATGAATGTTAACTAAGAAAAATCATTTTACCCTAATGCTGCTGTTTTGCCCTTTCAACAGATTATAATGAACTTTTTCCCTATCCAGAGGATATTCATACTGGCCTTGCTGCTGCTAAAACATTTATACTTGTAAGCGTACTTTTAATTATTCAATATCTTACAGAATAAATAAATAAATTAATTTTTTGTCATGATACAAATGTCTAGTACAACTCACAACACACAACACATTAACAGCAAGTTTTTAAATATAAATGAAAGTTTAATGTGTTTAATCAGACACTTGTAGCAAGTCATTTAATTAAATTTATGATTACAAATAGGAAGGACATTTACAAACAATAAATACATAAAACCATGGGAGTAAATCTTTTCAATATTAGAAAATGCAACTGTTTTGTTGCTGTTCCATTTGTAATCGAAAAGGACACTTGGAATTCAGAAATTGTTAATTGTTGTCAAACACTAAACTGAAAGAATATTCCTTTTTAGAGAACTTGATAAATTCAATATAGTACATTGTGTTTTAATTAATGAGCCCACTCATCTACATAATTACACTCACCCTCATATAAAGTTAATTTAGAGCAGCCAATTAATCTGACACACATTAGTAGAGGTGTGAGATTCAGAAAGTCAGGCTATCTGGAAAATAACCTATGAATATATTGAAAAAATGCAAATTCATCTGCATAACAACATCCAATCACTCTAATGTCTCATCGTATGAACAAGAACAGTAGTTTGGTAAAGCAGAAGTGGGACCAAATACCACTCCATGTTACTTAAGAGGGATTAAAAAAAATTTGAAAATTATTGCCAAACTGTTTTTGAACAAACAACCAAAAATACAGGGGTCAACTTTGCATTCTATGTCTGATTCTGAAGACCATAACAGAGCAATCAGCCCTGTTTGTATCAGGCTTATAAGTGATGAAACCCTCTCAGACAAAAAGGGCTCAAGGAATGCTTGCACTTTATTTTCCCCTGACCTTTTGCATAGGACAAATGTTTAGCTTCTTCTAATCCAAAATAACTTCTTTTAGATTGATATGCCGACCCCATTTCTTTCAGATAATATAGGACTGTTGCTATGTAATGCAAATGCACCCCCAGTTGCCAAAATAGATGATGGTCCACATCAGGTTTGTGAGGCCTTAGCAGTCTATTGGCCAGTCACTGGGATCTGGCAGGGAGGATGCCTTACAGCAAATACAATCAAGTTTAGAAATTAGTGGGTATGAAAGTGTTTCTACTCTCTGATTACAATTTACATCTTGTGTTTCTTTGTTCTAGTTATATGTACCTTTATGGCTTATGACTTTCCACTCTGTTCTTTGACTACATTTCTGGCTACATGTCTTGACTTAGTCTTCCCATTTATATTCTCAGTATTCATTTTGGTTCTCTGGGCCCTGTTCTGATTCCATTTTGTCTCATAACTTCTGTTGCCTTACACAGCCAGTACACCAATTGCCAGTAGGGCTACTATACACATTTTCCTCCTTTGCAAATTGCTGGCCTTGTGGGTCTACTTTGATGTGGAAGAACCTATGGCCAGTGATGATAATAATTTGAAAAGAAGAAATCCAAGCTGGCTTCTGTGTCATCCCCCATGTAAGGATCTGCAGGTGTCATGACTGGCAGTAAAAGCCAGATAATCCTATTAGATGACCCAGGGTAGACAGAGTCAAGAAGATGGTGGAAGTGGTGGTGACGGAATATTTATTACACTTTCCCAGGGTCTCTCTCCAGATCTTTGCAGTGTAATTCTTGTAATAAAATGAACTAATTGAAGAAGGGATTCTTAATGGAGGGACAAATGAAGAAGAACGATCTGTCAACTGGAAGGAGATTCAAACTGCACCACCTGCCTTCTGGACATTTTCATGGCAGAAAGAGCTGAATAACTGAGAATCACCAGCACAGAGTGTAGATGCACCCAGGTGATACATCACTACCTGCTGTCCCCAGACGGAGTAGCATCTGTAGGGTGCCTGTGCCTATGGAAAATGGTACTGCACACTAGTAGTGTATTCCCCTTGGTCCAAACCATGGGGTGTGATTAATCAGTTAAGGAGCACAGTTTTACTAGACTCTGGGAGCAGTCTTTCATTGCTTTGCAACTTGTACCCTTGTGACAGGTATAAAAAGGAAAACAATGCACTTTATAAGTGTTCACACTCACAGGCACTTCAGATTCTAACATTCAACTTCAGTAATGGTTATATATAGAACCAGGAATGGGGCCAGAATGTGAATCCACTCTCATTCAAACACTATTAGGAAGGCCTGAGTTTCCTCTGCCTTCTTGCAGGATTTCATACCTGAGTTGGAAGTGTCTCTTTGGTAAAAAAGCTGAAGGAGAAAAACTCCTACAGCTTTTCTTTTGGTTGCCAATTCTTCTAGCATGGTTTGCCATGTGGCCTCCTGGATCTAATGTTGCTGTAGCTTCTCTGCTAAGCATCCTGCAATCTCCAGGATTGGCCATTGCTCCGTTGGCTTCAATATCTTTGTTCCCAGTCCTGTCAACTATACAACTGTAACAAAATGGCTGTACAACATGTAAAAATGATTGGAGCTCTGAAAATAAATTCCCATTTAATTGCCAGTTGGAAAACAATGTAAAACAAAACTAAAACGTATACTCTGGTGCTATCAGTGAAGTTCCTGATTCAGTCATACTAGTGTTCTGTCTTTAGAGGTAGTCCTAATTAACAGGTGACAGATGTGTCTTTGGTGCTGCGAGAACTGGAAACTGAAAGGGCAGAAGCTTTAGAGGAATCAGTTAACAAAATGGTAAATGTTGGCGCAACTCCCAGATTCTTCACTAGTGTTGCCTTTAAATCCATTCTTGTAAGGCTCATGATTTTCTCCTGCATGTGACAACTACAAGAACTTAAAAGAAATTTGGGCCAGGTATTGCTGAAGATTATCAATCCCCCAACATAGTATTATTATGTTAATGAGATGTTATCTGTAATATTAATATGGTAGTAAATAATATAGTATCATTAGTCACTTGAACAATCTTTTCTCTTTCTGTCACAAAAAAACAGGATCTATCCCATATCGACATTCACACTTCATTTATTCATTCTGAAGGATAAATTAGAAGGCCATAGCATAGTCCTGACTTATTTATTCATTGCTTTATGCTACCATACTATTTTTTCTACTACAATTTTAGCAATACAATCAAGAAAAATATTGAATAAATTGCTTCCATATCCACCTCTGTACCTGGCACATCTAACCACATTTTCTGTTTTTTGAAATCACAGAAATTTTACAATGAAAGCTCATGGGGAGTAATTGCCAGATAAGTGAGCATTCCATTGCTTGGGACCCTGATTCTTTTGAAATTCTTTCTGTTAATTTTGCTTTCTATATCTGTGAGGTCATCCTACATAATATAGTTAGTGATTTCTTTTGCTGCTTGTCTCAGGTGCTGTTTGAAGCACTGTTTTAATATGGGATCTTAACATGTATTTTATATATTTCAGTATGGTGCATATTATATTAGTTGTTATTCAATTTATGATTTATTTAAAAAATTTCTCATTACTTCTTATACTTTACAGGGTACACCAGAATTAATGGGTAACACTGATCTGTGGAGACCTTTGCGCAATTTAAGCTTATTACCTCCATCAAAAGGTCTTCGTAACATACTTTTGATATCTGATGGACACCTACAAAATGAAGGACTTACCCTGAGGCTTGTTACAGAAAATGTTTGCCACACTAGAGTCTTTACTTGTGGGATTGGGTAAGTTCTCCTAATATTTGATAGGATAGAATTAATGATGTAAGTACAGTAAGATCGTGAAACTTTTCTAGGTTCCATCAGTTAACTGAATTGACTACTAGTTTTGGGCTACCTATTTTCCTCTTCAGTTGTTCTTAATATAACTGGAGTTCATATTTCATTATAAAACCACACTGTAAAGCTGCCTTCTTCAGGTGGTGTCAGCTGCCCTCAGAGTATCTCCATGTGTACCAAAATGTTTCCCTGAATGTACCTGAGGCAGATTAGACAAAAATGAGTTCATAACCATCATATGGTTATAATAATAATAATAATATCACAATTAGTTATGAAAATATTTTCATTCAAAAATGCTTTTTTTATAATATTTTAATCTGAAAGCAATAATGTTTGTAGTGTTTTGTTAAATAAGCAATTCAAGAAGTACCACATAATTTATCAGCTATACGTTGCAAAACTTTTACATGTTTTTAATGTGTAATTTATTTTATGTACAGGGTTAATGTTTGTAGAATAAGTAATATTTTGTAGTTTTAGAAAACAAGAATTTTGCCAGTAGTTGTTTAATAATGTTGGAATTTTCAATATTTAGCTCCACGGCAAATCGGCATATGCTTAGAACCTTGGCTCACAGTGGAGGTGGAGCTTATGAATTTTTTGACACAAAAACAAAGTACACTTGGAAAGACAAGGTAAAGATTGGCATACTCTGCTTGCTTTGAATAAGAATATTTTGCCACACATTTTAAGCTTTCTTGTTCTCCATTTTGTTCTCTCCTTTTTATTTATTTTCTTATTACGTTCCAGTTTACTTTTTCTGTTTCTTTATTTTCTATAATATGATTACTTCAATTTTGCATCAGGTTTATTCTCTCCCATCTTCCATTCTATTTTTAACTTTTATTTAATTTATTTAAAGCATGTAACATTACATACAATCAACTCAAACTTAAAAAACTAAATCCAATTCAACCCCCACCCATTTTTTTATATTTAGCTTAGATCCTGATGTGTGCCAAAACTATTTTTGTGTGTCTGTTTCCTCTCTTCCTCTTTCATGTTAGGTCCAGACTGATATGCTAGTCCATTTTTACTGTTCACATTTAACTGCAAGGTTCACTGCTACCGACACATACTCTGCTTCCTTAACTGCGTAACTGCAGTTACTGCTAATTGAGCTAAAAATGTGCTTTTTGATTTGGGTTCAGAGTAACCTGCTCATTTGACATTCAGTTGAATTTTAAAACACTTTTCCAGTAGCTAACCTGAAGAGACAAATGTCCATAAAGGGATAAGCTAGACTCTTATGATAGTTTCACTCACATAAAAACGATCTTGATTCAACTTTTTTATATATCGGTATGCTCTTGTTATGAGTACATTCCATATGCATATGTTAAACATTCTAATGATAGGCTGCATGTACAGTAAATGTTATTTTGAAATTTTACACAGTACATTATTCTTCTTCCATGGTTGGTTTCATTCTGCCATCTAATGTTGCTGTGAGAAGCTTTAGTCTCACAACCCTGAACTGGATTAGGAAAATTCAAAAAATTCTAAAGGGGTGGATGGATGGGTGGATGCCTTTCATTGGAACATTGCAATCGCCAGATTATAGTCTGATATCTCTATATGAGTTGATCCAGTATTCTCTTTTCAGTTTTTAAGCAATGTTAATTTGTTATTTCAGATTTCCTCTCAGGTGAAACGAATGGCATCACCTGCTTGCACTTCTGTGTCTGTAAAGTGGCAGCAATTCAATCAACATAACCCAAAACCTATCCAGGCCCCAGCACAGCTGCACTCTTTATTCAGTGAGAATCAGTTACTCCTTTACGGGTTTGTGCCACATTGCACACAGGTAAGTGAAATGGTATTTTGGAGTTAACACCTGTTAACTGAATTACTTTTAGCTATCAGACTAGCCCTAAACTTTCCTTTTTTTCCTTTGGTGACAGAGATAAAATCATAATAGCAATGGCTAAAAAATAATGTAAAGATAATGTAATGAAGTGCTAAAGTTATTTTGTCATTAACACAACCAATTAAAGCCCTTTTGTGAAACTGGGTGAACAGAAGGCCCTTCTAATCTTACATCTGCCCTATTCTGGTTTGACCTCCAGGCATAGGTGTCATACGTACAGAGTTCCCCAATTGAAAGCTGTAGTAGATCAAGTCACACATAAATTTTGTTTCAATCCTTTTTTGTTGGAGTTTATCAAGCTTCCCATTCACCACATATGGTTCTAGGTGCTTGTTTAACACCGAGAATATAGCCTTCAAGCTCCTGGCCATCAGTTTTTAAATAGGACTGCTATCCATTAATTCTCACTATGTTGTGCCATTATAGTGTGGCTTTCTATGGATTAGAAGCATCACACAGAGATTACTTGCATATATTCTTAGCTATCTTGACAGCAGATTCTTTCTTTCCATTACCAGTAGGGTTCCTTGGAGAAAATGCAATGTGGTTGAAATTCCACATTCCAGCTTATGAATTACCGAAATAAAAACTAACTTCCGTTGTTTGTGAGGTCTGAACTGAGATTTTCAGTTTTAATTATTGCTTCAATTGAGAGGTCCCACAGTCGACAGTCTCACCTGGAAATGAGTATAGTATTTGCCTAACAGGAGGATGTCTTTGCCCACAAGTCTATGCTGATAATCTATCATAAGGAAACAGTTTTATCCCTTTCTGTTGTGCAATAACATCCTTGTTACAGTCCAAAGTTCAGTGATTAAGGATTTTAGGATATCTTTTAAACAACACACCTTCCTGGACAATTTAACTCTGCCCTGAATGTCCAGTACTCCATTATATGTAAATTTGTCTCCATTTGTATTCTGGCCAACTCTTAAGAATCACCGTTTTCAGTACCTGCAGGTGTTCGTCATTCTCTGTGTGTTTCCTGATCTTAAGCAAAAATTACTCTGTCATATTAGAATATCCAGCTTGAAAGAGCATACTTTGCAAGTGTTTTGATGCACTTACAACAGGATTATTGAATATGGAAATGAGGAGCTTGACATCAAGTTTCTGCATTAACCTATTGCATCCATACAGGCAATGGTGGAAACGCTTACATGCAAATACAATGTTGAGACATTCCTTCTCGATATGTGCATAATTCCTCTCTAAGGGAGAGAATGTCAAAGAAGCAACATAAGCAGTAGTTTTACATTCCTATAGTAGATAACAACGAAAACCATGCAACTGGAATCTCTGTTGATAGAGACAGACTTAGATACATCATAGCATTACAGGATATGTATGGACATGTAACAGTCCGGGTCAGCTCCATGGCTGCAGCTGGGAGCCTTTCCAACCCGAAACTGTTGATAGTCACAGACCAAGATGAGCTGGGCAGATGAAAACACATACTTACAGCAAAGGGTAGATGTAAAGGTGACAAGTTCTTTTATTAAAATCAATCCAAAAATCAGTGTTCTAAAGTGCAGTGCATTGTCAATAAAGACAATTGAAAGTGGAGGTTAAACAGCTCAATAAATAATTCATTAAAATGAGGTTAAAATCGCAGCAGGAAGCTGTCCCATAAAAGTCACGAGCCCTAATGCATCCTTCTAAAACCAACGTCTCCTGTGCTTACCCCGCATGGGATCTTGCAGCAGAGGAGATGCCTGACTAACAGGTGCAGCCAACTTTTCCTCACAGGCTTGGTTCCCGGCAGCCATCATAGGCTCTTGGCAGGGTGCCACGCTGAGCCTCGCCTTGTTCCTTCTTCTCCTCCTGCCAGTCCTTGGTTGAATGCAGGAGTCCTCTAAGAGCATCAGGTCACTAAAGCCACCTCAAAAAGTGTTTAGCTGGAGTGACCCTCTTCAGCCACAGAGCGTCTGCCCTACACTTCTCCTAGGGGCTGTCCTCCCGACTGCCTGCCTCCTCTACTCTGCACCCTGGCATCTCCCAATCCTGCTGCCTCTTTTACTTTCAATTCCTTTTTAACCTCTGTCTTGCTCTTTCTGTTCTTTCTTTATATTCCTATTTCTGTTTCTCTGGCTGCCATGCTGGCTCCTCTTATATTGGCTTAATTTGGGTGTAGTTGTGATATACCGCTACGTCCAGTGTACCATGATATACCCGACTGATCCGCTCACCTTTGCACATGTATGCGCAATCAGCCAAGCACCCCAATCAACCCCTGAGGAAGGCACACTTACATACACCCACACCCTATTGGAGATGGCACATAATGGGACACGATTATTTATTTAAACGCCTACACAAAAAACAGACCACTTATCACAGGATGTCACAGAATGCTTGATTTTCTGCAAAGCTTTGTCATATTTTGGGAGTGAATGGCAGACAGTGTCTTTGGCTCACATACAGTACTTCAGACAGCATGATAGGAATCTTGCCAGGAAGGTTACAAATCCAACAGAGGTCTTTACTACTTTAATATTACATGTTTTTGGCATTTCCATCACAGCTCTGTCCTTCTCTCAATTTGCTTAAGGAATGTGAGCTGACAGAATAGGATATGAGAGTGCATTTCAGAGACCTTGAATTAAAGCATTTCAAAGCTCAGCCTGAGCTCCATTAGGACAAGAAGCTCGGGATCATGATTGCGACCTGCCCTCCTGTATTCCTACAGACTTCAGTGAGGATGTTGTCTGCTTTTTGCTCTACACCTCTGATATCTGTCAGTGGGTTTTACTGTTTTCTCTGAAATACACCAAATGGCAGTTTCTGCCATCTTCTCCTTTCCTGTGGTGCCTAGCATACTGTCAAATAGCTGTTATGCTCATCCAGCTTACATTGTAAGAATGTGTCTTTTACTGAAGAGTTTGGCTTTCATGAGCTTGTACTGTATATCACATCTTCAAGTGTAGGTATTACTGTATGTAGTGAGATATCTAAGTGCCTGACTGAGATGTTTGGGATCAGTACAAATCTGTAGCTTGTCTGATTTCTTGACAATCACTATATTGACAATCCATTTTGTAGTCTTGCTCACAAGTGTAAACCCACAATTACCAAGCTGCTCTTTCACCATAGCTTTCAGGGTCCTAATCACTAGCCATATCTGTATTAGTTGCTTGCATCACGCTGCTTTCTTTTGTTCTTTAGGGATTATTTGAGTGAAGTAATTATATAGTGCCGCTGTGTTTACTCTGTTTCCCATTAACTAGGCAAAGACTTATTTGATGGCTTAAATACATGAACACTGTTTATGTTTGAGGTTTCCAGTACCATGAATTTCAGCCTCTTATCTACCAGGAGATCCACATGAGCTCGAAAAACTATAAGGAAAGTCAATGTCTAAAACTCAGAGAGGTTGTTGCCAGAGATCATTGAGCTAAATTGTAAGCAAAGTTGAAACAAGGATAATCAGGAGTCATTAACTAGAAGATGTGTTGTCACTAAAACTATGGAACTAAACCCATAGAAAGATTCAAATAGTAGAATGCCATGAGTCATGAACCAGAATACATAAAATACTAATAGGGGAAAGACTGAATTAGTTCGAGGGATGAAACCATAATCTTGGATGCTGTATACAATGCAGCATGGAATTATAAAGCTAAGTATCAGTGACATGGTACATAATCCTATTTGATACGCAGTCCCTTGCAACTGTGTAGAAGGTCTTAGAAATACACAGAATGACAAAGATACAAAATTGTGATGTTACGCATATATTTTAATATTTATAGAGGTTAAAATCTTCCAAGGCCCACAGCAGAGCAACAGGAAAAATCACAACTGGGTGTCCCAGTTCAGACCCCGTGCATGTATTTTTGATCACAGTTATCTATATTGTAGACTTATATAATAGACTAACATTTATTTTTCAATTAATCATGCCTGTTTTGTTGTTGGCTCACCCTAATGTGTATTTCACGTTATGGGTGAATGCAATAGTTTACAGGACAATTCCTACCAATTTGGATGTCAAAATGATGTCTAACTTTCTTACCACTAGTCTAACCTGAAAATGTCTCATGAAAAATGGACTTGCCTACTTTCTCCCAAATCACTGTATTCCATATGCCTAAGTGTATAAAAAACCCTTGAACATTCAGTATTTCCTCTCACACTTATGACAGAGGTCTCTGCGGCAGCATATAAACTGACTTCACAATACTGAACGTTGTATTAGTTAACTTTGTGGTGCACTGAAGAGAGTTTCTTCCAATACCTTTGACTCATATGCCATGCAGTCTGTGCTTGCCTCGTTCTCTTCTCCTGCCACTCCTCCTACTGCAGTGATCACGTTACTATTTCCAATATCATATACAGTGACAGATAAGTAATTGCAGTATTTCTGTATTTGCTGTTTTTATCCTGTTCTCTACTGCTCCATAATCCATATCTTCAGCAAGAGGACATTTAATGATAAGACTTTCTAAATACACAAAATGTTATCTATTAAAGGTGGAGTTCTCTAAATGTATTTACTAAACTTTGAGTTTTTCTTGTTATAGTTCTACTACTTTGATCAAAGAGATCAATTAAGTGAACTTGGTAAAGTCTATTTTGTTAAGAACAAGCAGGCAATGTTTTGTAATACTGTATTATGTATATTATAGTCATGGGGGACTTTAATTATCCAAATATTAACTGGGATAACCTTACAGATGGAGGAGCACAAGAGCAGGAGTTTTTAGAAGTAATCAGCGACTGTTTTTTAACACAGCATGTTAAAGCACCAACAAGGGGTGAAGCCTATCTGGATTTAGTATTCTGTAATAATCAGGATAGAATTGAGGGTGTAGAGGTGATTGAACCACTAGGGTCAAGTGACCATAATGTAATACAATTCTCAGTATTTTGTAAGAGTACAGATGCAAAGACTAAAATTGTTAAGTTGAACTTTAGTAGGGCTAATTTTGAGCAGATGCGACAAAGTCTAAGTAGGATAGACTGGGATAAGCTTTTAAATGTGGAGACAGTCGAGGAGCAGTGGAACAGGTTTAAAAATGTTTTACATGTAATGCAGGACAGATACATACCTAAATTTGGAAGTAATAGGAAACTAAAAAATCTCCACGATGGATTAATAAAGATTTAAAAAAGAAGTTGCAAAGGAAAAAACTGCTGTATAAGGCATATAAGACTAATGACTGCAAAGAGAACCGTAGAGCGTATGAGAAAATGAGGGCAACCATTAAGAAGGATATCAGAGAGGCTAAAAGACAGTTGGAGAGGAATATAGCAGATAAGGCGAAAGAAGACCCCAAGAGATTCTTTCAGTATTTTAGTAGTAAAAGAACAGTTAAGGAGGAGGTCAAGTTCATCAGGAATAGTAAAGGGGAATTAAAAGATACAGACAATGAAATAGCAGATGCCCTAAACTTACATTTTTCTGAGGTGTTTACAAGTGAGCAAGTGGATAACCTGCCAGAGGTAAACACAACTACTAAGGAGGTACTGAGGGATTTGGAAATTGTAGAGGGAGAAGTGCTGCTCGGATTAAATAAGATAAAATCAAACAAATCACCAGGCCCAGATAATATTTATCCTCGTGTTTTTAAGGAGGCTAGTGAGTACATATATAAACCCTTGACACATATTTTTAGGAAGTCACTGTGCACTGAGAGATTCCAAAGGACTGGAAAATGGCAAATATCATCCCATTATATAAAAAGGGTGACAGGGCAGATCCAAGCAACTATAGGCCAGTAAGCTTAACAAGCATCACAGGAAAATTAATGGAAGGAATTATTAAGGATAAGATTGAGCAACACATGACAAGGACAGGAGTTATTCTGAACAGTCAGCATGGGTTCAGAAGGGGGAGGTCGTGTTTTACTAACATGCTGGAATTCTATGAGGAGGCAACAAAGGATACGATCAAAGTGGAGCTTATGATATTATTTATCTGGACTTTCAGAAAGCATTTGATAAGGTGCCACATGAGAGGTTGGGCATCAAGTTAAAAGAAGTGGGAATTCAGGGTGATGTTTTTAGATGGGTGCAGAATTGGCTCAGACACAGGAAGCAGAGGGTGATGGTGCGAGGAACCTCATCAGAACTGGCCGATGTTAAGAGTGGTGTTCCACAGGGGTCAGTGCTAGGGCCGCTGCTATTTTTAATATATATAAATGATTTAGATAGGAATATAAGTAACAAGCTGGTTAAGTTTGCAGATGATACCAAGATAGGTGGATTAGCAGATAATTTGGAATCCGTTATATCATTACAGAAGGACTTGGATAGCATACAGGCTTGGGCAGATTTGTGGCAGATGAAATTTAATGTCAGTAAATGTAAAGTATTACACATAGGAAGTAAAAATATTAGGTTTGAATACACAATGGGCGGTCGAAAAATCGAGAGTACACCTTATGAGAAGGATTTAGGAGTCATAGTGGACTCCAAGCTATCAACTTCCAAACACTATTCAGAAGCCATTAAGAAGGCTAACAGAATGTTAGGTTATATAGCACGATCTGTGGAGTACAAGTCCAAGGAGGTTATGCTCAACCTTTATAATGCACTGGTGAGGCCTCATCTTGAGTACTGTGTGCAGTTTTGGCTACAAAAGGACATAGCAGCACTAGAAAAGGTCCAGAGAAGAGCGACTAGGCTGATTCCAGGTCTACAGGGGTTGAATTATGAGGAAAGATTAAAAGAGCTGAGCCTTTACAGTTTAAGCAAAAGAAGATTAAGAGGTGACATGATTGAAGTGTTTAAAATTATGAAGGGAATTAGTACAGTGGATCGAGACTTGTATTTTAAAATGAGCTCATCAAGAACACGGGGACACAGTTGGAAAATTGTTAAGGGTAAATTTCGCACAAACATTAGGAAGTTTTTCTTTACACAAATAACAATAAACACTTGGAATAAGTTACCAAGTAGTGTGGTAGACAGTAAGACGTTAGGGACTTTCAAAACTCGACTTGATGTTTTCTTGGAGGAAGCAAGTGGATAGGACTGGCGAGCTTTGTTGGGCTGAATGGCCTGTTCTCGTCTAGATTGTTCTAATTCTAATTCTAATTCTAATAAAGTATTGATATGTATATGTGTTATTCACAACCCTTACATATTGACACTTGTTCATAAATGTTCATTTAAGGTATTTCTTGATAAGAGACATTCCTGCTAATATGGTAGATTTGTAGATTAATTGCAAACTATTATAGAATTCTGGCAATAATTACCATTATCAAATAAAAGAAAGTAAAATATATCTAACATCTCTACATGTTTTGTTCTTGTTTTGCTTAAATGTCAATGGGAAAATGATCTTATTGTGATTTTACTGCATAAAGTATAGGGAGTATTATAGGTTCAACTTCTTGTATCCTATAAATTACTGTATATACTTCCAAGATGTTTGGTTTAGAAGGTTAAAAAGAACATTATTCAGTGATTAATAGTATTGCCGATTAATAATCTGTGTTGTTTCAATCAAGGCCACACTATATGGAAAAATCAGCAATCAAGAAATTGAGACCATGGTGTCTACCACTGAACTGCAGAAGACTAAAGGGACAGTAAGTTCTTCACAGTCTTATAATTACATATGGAAAAATTTGCACTGTATTTAAATAGTAAATAAAAGGTTCCTCTGCAAGTTTCAGTGTTATTTTGTAAGATCAAACAAAACTAGTTTTTGTATTTTAATTTTGCTTTCCACCACACTGGTCATTGTGTATCATTTTACATGCAATCATGTAGTTTCTGGTATACTTATTAAACATTAATTAAAAACGTGCAGTTGGATTAATTAATTAATTTGTGCAGCTGTGTAAGTACCAGTCACAGATGTCCTGTTGTCAATGAGCTGCAGGCAGATTTCACCAAACTACAAGGAAAAAATGCTTAAAATATGCCACATGTTACTTTGGAAGATATAGCTAAGTAGTTTGAAAAGTAGAGCCGTGCAGTATTTGTCAAACTCAAATAGGCAACCCTACATGTCAAAATTCAGTCAGTATTTCCACTGAAAAAAATATCTGTATTCACCAAAGAAGATAGGAATTTCAGCTATGTTTTGCGTTATTTTTTTGAGCCAACGTTACATGTGTACATTTAGTTTTAATGAGGTTTTATAGTACTTACTCATGTTTCAACACGGTGTCACAGAGTGAGTTCCTGTCATACTGTCATGATTGTCAGGCTCCATCAATAGAAAATTGTTAGATTGCAATTATCTTAATCTGCTTATAATGCAATGTCACAGTATTGCTAAGTTTTTAATGCGGTTATGACGTCACCAGGCTGTGTTTAGGAGCTCATCAGCACAGTTATTTCTAAAGTATGTGATTCTGCTCAGGATTTTTTTAGATAAGAGTAATGTAGCAAATTTGCTCTGTATTGAAATAAAGTCTGGCGACAAATCTGTGGGGAGCAATCTTTCTTTATCTAACATTGCTGTCCTTAACATACTCATCAGTCGTAAAGCACTAGAACTACCTGATTCATTGAAGGCTGCAATATTGCTTTGTCACACAAAATTAAAAAAAAACCCTTAGGAGTTTCATATTCTAAATGAGGCATTTTTTGTGAGTGCTTACTATCCAGGGGCATGAAGGTATGGCTAGTTAGACATGATGTGAACATAAACTAATAGCCATTAAATTGTCGATGTCCATTCAGTGTATGGCACCATTTCTCCCAGAAAATTGTTGCAATTACAAATGTTTTGGTATGCACATGTTTATTTCCTTTATGTGCATTGGAGCAACACAAAAAAACAGAGAAAAAAAGCCAAATCTAACATCATTTCACACAAAACTCAAAAACCAGGCTGGACAAAATTATTGTCGTCCTCAACTTAATATTTGGTTGCACTCCTTTTGAAAAAAAATAACTGAAATCAAGCGCTTCCTATAACCATCAACAAGCTTGTTACACCTCTCAACTGGAATTTCCGACCACTCTTCATTTGCAAACTGCTCAAGGTCTCTCAGATTTGAACGCCGCCTTCTCCCAACAGCAATTTTGAGATCTTTCCATAAGTGTTCAATCGGATTTAGATCCAATCTCATTTCTGGCCACTTCAGAACTCTCCAGCGCTTTGTCTTCAACCATTTCTGGGTGCTTTTAGATGTATGTTTGGGGTCATTGTCCTGCTGGAACACCCATGATCTCTGACACAGACCCAGCTTTCTGACACTGGGCCCTACATTGAGCCACAATATCTTTTGGTAGTCTTCAGATTTCATGATGCTTTGCACACAGTCGAGGCATCCAGTGCCAGAGGAAGCAAAACATCCCCAAAACATCTTACAACCTCCACCATGTTTGACTGTAGGTACTGTGTTCTTTTCTTCATAGGCCTCATTCCGTTTTCTGTAAACAGTAGAATGATGAGCTTTACCAAAAAGCTCTACCTTGGTCTCATCTGTCCACAAGACGTTTGCCCAGAAGGATTTCGGCTTCCTCAAGTACATTTTGGCAAACTCCAGTCTGGCTTTTTTATGTTTCTGTGTCAGCAGTCGGGTCCTCCTGGCTCTCCTGCCATAGTGTTTCATTTCATTCAGATGTCGACGGATAGGTCGAGCTGACACTGTTGCACCCCAAGTCTGCAGAACAGCTTGAATATGTTTTGAGGTTGATTGGGGGTGTTTATCCACCATTCAGACTATCCTTCGTTGCAGTTTTTTATTAGTTTTTCTGTTCCGTCCACGTCCAGGGAGATTAGCTACAGTGCCATGTGTTGTGAACTTCTTGATTATGTTACGCACAGTGGACAAAGGAACATGAAGATCTCTGGAGATGGACTTGTAGCCTTGAGATTGTTGATATTGTTCCACAATTTTTGTTCTCAAGTCCTCAGACAATTCTCTGCTCTTCTTTCTGTTCTCCATGCTTAGTGTGGCACACTCAGACACACAACAGAAAGGTTGAGTCAACTTTTCTCCAAGCCCTGAACCTGGACCTTTTCCAGAGACAATGGAGTTCTGCCACAGACAATAAAATTGTTTGTTGATAGGTACAAGTTGAATGATATTCAATTTAGCATCTATAAAGAAAAAGAAAGTGTTTTTAGTATGCAAAATTGTGTCTTTATACACATTTTTGGTGAGTAATATATAACTAATAAAATATAACAAAAGCTAAAAGTTAATTGCTGAAAAACTAAAACTAAATAAAAACTAAAAAAAGAATGAAAAACTATATAAAAACTAAAATTAGAAAATGGCCAAAATCTGAAACAAAAAAATAAAATCAAAAACTAAAATGAAATATCTTAAAACTAGGGCAGCATGGTGGCTGCGTGGAGTTTGCATGTTCTCCTCGTGTCTGCATGGGTTTCCTCCGGGTACTCCTATTTCCTCCCACAGTCCAAAGACATGCAGGTTAGGTCCATTGGCGATCCAAAATTGTCCCTAGTGTGTGCTTGGTGTGTGGGTGTGAGTGTGCCCTGTGGTGGACTGGCGCACTGCCCGGGGTTTGTTTCCTGCCTTACACCCTGTGTTTGCTGGGATTGGCTCCAGCAGACCCCCGTGACCCTGTAGTTAGGATATAGCGGGTTGGATAATGGATGGATGGATCTTAAAACTAGAAAAATAGTGTCTAGGAATGCATGATTTATGTATGTTGAGGTTATACTGACGATGTTCTTTTATTTCTCTCTCTCTCTCTGTCTTTTTCTCTCTCTCTGTCTCACACACACATAAGCACACACTTTTACCTTCATCTTCCGAAACTGGAAGAATTTCTGTTTACTGTTGTTTTATCTTGGTAGAGTAATATATTGCTGTACTTTCCCCTATTGTATTATTAATATGTAGCCTTTGTCAGAATGCCTAATGTCATAGACTTACCACTGTTTATAAGGTATTATTGTATATAACTTATCCCCACCTTCCCTTCTATATCTATAATCTCAGGCAATTAGATGTAGTAAAAAGACAAGCAGGAGTTAAGTTACACATAAAATAATGTATTATTGATAATATTCATAAATAATAACAAAATGCAAAGTACATTTGAATATTGGCAACCATACAACCTGATTAAATGGTGATGTGTAGTTTCAGGCGGGACACAGACTTGTTTGTTACTTAATGTCTCTAGCTAAAGCATCATTGTTGCTCAGCTTTCTTCAGAGCAGGCTGTATTGCCTGCCTCAGTATGGCTGCTGAGCTGTGCTCTTCATTGTGTTGTCTTCATCATCACAGGTTAGCAAGAGAGAGAATGTGGTTGAGAAAGCAGATTTATAGATTATCTGTCCAACCACTAGCCAATAAGACATCATGGTATTTAAAGGCCTCTGAGACAAGCCAATTCCAAACAGCCATACCTTAGACCAATGGGGTAATAGAACATCTTAACACCTGCCACCCCCCAAAACCATATGTTAAACATCCTGGCTTCCTTGCGGGGGTTGAAAGACTTTAACAGAGGTATACTCATCCTCCCCCAACTCTGTCATAAAATTCAAAGATACCCATTCCTAAATTGGGGGTAAACACCCCCACTAAATTACATTGCTTTGCCTAAATTACAAACAAAGACATACAAAATATTTATCAAGTTATATGTAAAATCTCACATCACAACAACTGTCCTGGTGTTTACTTCTAGGAGGTCCCTAAAACCACTTTTAACATCCAAGGTTGCTCTTGAGATCACAGTGCCACAGTGCCCTCTGATGACTTCTATACAGCATTTGCAGAAGGCCTCCCTTCAGGGCTACATACCCTAGCATGAATTTTCAGAGTCTATGTGTTCAAAGTATTTGCTGGCAAAGTACTGTAGATCACTGTCCTCCACTAATAACTCAGTTGGGGCAAATCCATATTGAAAAACACCATTTCATGGGATGCACCTTCTGGCAAGACTCATTAGCTTATGTGTTAATTGAACATCTCCTTGATATTTTCTCATTTTTTGGCTTTATCCTCCTTTTGTCTGAAAAATGTGTGACTTCATGAACAGCTATACAACGTTTCATTTTTATCTGCAAATATGTGCTGCTGTAGTGTATATGAATAATGTATGTCTACATAACCTGCTTGAATTTAATTTTTCTTCAGATGCTTCATAAACTTACGGCAAGAGCTCTAATCAGAGACTATGAGGAAGGAATACTACATGCAGATGGTATTGAGCATGAGGTGAGTTACAAAGTGACAAATACCCAAATGATGTATGAAATGCATCTCTTAACACCCCATACTAGTCTAGTCCTTGTTTTTTTAGCTATGATCTTGTCTTTCTATAATGTTAACATGAAGTACAATATCTTTCTCATGCCAGCTTTGATGTGCCATTAGAGTCATGGCTGTTTCACTCAGGACAGTCAAATGATATTTTTCAGAATTCGGTTCTACGTGTGTATGTGAATGTAGATTCCAATTCAAGTTGGATAGTCTGACATATCCAGCGACTCAGTCCAACCAGTCTGCGACTCACACCATCAAAATCAAACAGATCTGATTTTGTCTTAGGTTATAGGGCTGTGGACTCTGTGAGTTAAGAACCTATGAGCATTCAGTCAGATAAACAATGCATGCTACATGGAATAAGCAATGTGTATTTTGGATCTCACAAATAGTAGAGAGGCTTGTCTATGTGATGTCTCATGTTTTACATACCATGAGGTCTGATTGTGTAAAGCATTCATACTGTATAACCCCAGCTCTGTCAGGAAACACATTGTTGGCTGTCAGTAAAAGAGGTGAGCTTGTGATGCTTTGGAAATTAAACCTGGGACATTGTCAAGGAATCAATAAAATTGTCATCCCCTATGATAATTGTTTGTGTAGTGTGACAAACTCAAGCAACAAAATCTGGAACTGGAGTTGTCAAGTTTGAGGTCCCCTCTGGCTATATGTTGTGTAATGTGCCACCAGCCGTAGACACTGCAAATACAGAATTGGGTTGCACTTAGATGATATTTCTCTACTTACTGTATTTTGTATCCTTTAATAATTATTTTTGATTATCTATAAGCAATTTACACGTGTTATAGTAAAACATTGTGGCAAAATTGCTCAAATGAATAGGGGTTTCATTCATAAAATGTCTAGCAAAATGTATTGTTAAAGCATCATTTTGCACATTTAACTTTAAGTACTGCATTTTAAATGTATTACCTTTTTAGTTATAACATTTTAATATCAGTTTTACATGATATATTGTACAGCTGAAGGTCATCTTAAACTTCATAGCCCCAGATTTAAACTTAATTGAAATTTTTAAATTGTTGGAAAATCCAGTTTTGGCAGTCTTTGACATTATTTACGATTATTTTTTTTTTTTTGTTTGTTTTTTAGGCAAAGAAATCTGAATTAAAACCATTCATTATTTCACTGAGCAAAGAATACTCCATAGTGACTCAATATACAAGCTTCATAGCAGTTGAAAAAAGGGTATGTATTTAAGTAAATTATTTTGTAATAACTGTCCTGGCATGTAGGATTTTCAGAACATTACCTTAATGTTTGTATTTAACTTAAGTAAATATTTACATTTGTGACAATTTCATTTAAAATTGTGACTTATTATTGAAATTTAGAAGGGGTGGGGCAGCTTTTACGTTTCCATATATCACATAGTTTTACCCACATTAGCAGCAGTTAATTAAATTGAACTTGTTTAACTGTGACTGTAAAATAAATGTGTGTCATTTGAAATCTCGAATTCCCTTCCAGGTGAAGCACCCTCAAGCAATAAATTAATAAATAAAAAAAACTGATTTATAAATGGAATTTTGTAACATACACTGTCTGCAATAACAATAATGAATATAATAAACATCTTACAGTTACAGAGCAGCTACATTTGAAAATTTTGAAGGATCAGAATACTTTTTATAAGGTGTAACAAACAGAGGCTACCAAATATGAGCCCCTACACTGCACCACTGTGTACACTTTGAGCACGTCTCAGAATCGGTGTCATTTCCAGACACTAGGATGGGAATTCTATCTGTACATAAGTGCTTTCAGTCTGGAAGAAGTTTCTTTACATTAAGTTAGTGCTGTAATTTACAGTACTACAATGACATAATACAGTAAAGGAATATATTCTTTTAGATTGAATTTTAAATTATTCACTGAAATGGTACAAAACTTGATATATTTCAAATAAATATTTATATTTCAGGATGTGGATAAACAACAAGATTTCAGCGAGACTAATATAACGGAGCTGATCTCACAAGAAGATATTGACTGTTTACCCTATTTAGGTTGGGAACAGGATTTGAAGGCAGCTTCAATTTTCTCTGAGGTATTTAAGATCATAAATCTGTAATTTTAAATAATTACATTTCTGTTTGAAATACAGGTTTATGTTTATGGGATCATTATTGTCACTTGTACAGAGTATCGTGACATTTTGCTTGCACATTCTATTTAATATCTAACATGTTGCCACTCACTAGCACCATCTTTAGCAAGTATAACTATCTTACCTTGAAATTCCTTACCTGAAAAAATCTCAGATCAAATAACCTAACAAAAATAAAAATTACACTTTATACCAAAGAGTCTTTTGTATGACTTGTCACCTAAACCTAACTGCAAGTCACGTTTCCTGTTTGAGTTGTGTCAATAATTCTGTTATGTCAGGCAAGAGACAGCTACATATTGCAAGTGAACAATGTCTAATTATGTGATGCAACGATCAATCTACCAGAGATCAGTATTTTTAGTTATCAATCCTAATTGGCATTCAGCTTGTACCTTTAAAAAAGTGGAATACTGTGGGAAGTGCTCAAGTTTCTTTTTCTGCCAACAGGAAAATTCAGTTTATTGCCTTAAAGTGTACTTCAACAAGCAGTCTCCTTTTATTCCCATTTTACTAAGTGAAAAAAGTCCTTAGTAAAGCAGTAGTGTGAGATTAAGAAATATTCCTTCTGAGAGCCAAGTCACTTTTTTGGAACCTGATTGCATTAGTTGAGTAAATTGTTTACACAAATTTCATTTCATTTTATTGTGTAAAGTACTTAAGTAGGTCACTACCTAATGCCACCTGTTTCAGATATTTTCGTTGCTGGGATACAATACAATACAATACAGTTTATTTTTGTATAGCCCAAAATCACACAGGAAGTGCCGCAATGGGCTTTAACAGGCCCTGCCTCTTGACAGCCCCCCAGCCTTGACTCTCTGAGAAGACAAGGAAAAACTCCCAAAAAACCTTGTAGGGAAAATGGAAGAAACCTGGGAAAGGCAGTTCAAAAGAGACCCCTTTCCAGGTAGGTTGGGCGTGCAGTGGGTGTCAAAAGTAGGGGGTCAATACAATACACAGAACAGAACAATTCCTTAATACAGCATAATAATAAAAATTTTAGAAGTATACAGTTTAACAGTAGATGATATGACATAATTAGGTTTGGATATTTTTAGAGTCCTGGAGACCTCATCCATCTAGCTGCCTCCCATTTGGCCATGCCACGGCTGAAACGTTGCTCGATGAAAGGACCCTCTTTCCCATGATTCCTGTGATCCTCCATCAGGGATGACTTTACCATAGGCAGGCAAACAACTTGGCAGGTGGGCGTGGCACCAATGCCACATTTGGGTACCGAGAAAGAAACAGAATAGGTGAGGGTTAGTATTCAAATATAATTATCATGTTACTTATGTTTAGTGCTAATGACTAACAACAGAGATGCAGTATGTACAGTTAATCAGCAGCTCTAGTCAGGATATGCTAAACTGAAGTAGTGAGTCTTCAGCCGGGATTTAAAGGCTGAGACTGAAGGGGCATCTCTTATGGAAGCAGGAAGACCATTCCACAGTTTAGGGGCCCTGTAACTAAAAGCTCGACCTCCCACTGTTATTTTATTAATCCTTGGAATCCTAAGCAGACCGGCATCTTGAGATCTTAATGTGCTCAGGTTTGTAAGTCATGATAAGTTCAGACAAGTAAGCGGACCTTGGCCATTTAATGCTTTATATGTTAAAAGGAGGATTTTGAAATCTGCCCTAAACTTAACTGGGAGCCAGTGTAAAGATTTAAGAACTGGGGTTATGTGTTCATATTTTCTTGTTCTTGTAATAATTCTTGCAGCGCATTTTGGATTAACTGGAGGCTGTATAGAGAACAGTTTGAACAGCCAGTGAACACCGCATTGCAGTAGTCAATCCTACTAGAGATAAATGCATGAATTAATTTCTCACAATCCTGTTTATTTAGAAAGCGCCTTAATTTCCTAACATTTTTAAGATGGAAAAACATGTTTTGGACGACTTTGTAATATGCTTTAAATGACATGCTAGAGTCAAAGATAACTCCTAGATTGCGGGCTGATTCAGTAAAATTAATTGGGATTCCAACTGAGTTAAATGACGACAAAATATTGCTGTGATCAGCGTCATTCCCTCCAACAATTAACATCTCTGTTTTATCTGTATTTAAAGACAAGTAGTTCTCATTCATCCATTCCTTTAATTCACTAACACAACTAATTAAAGACAACATCGGAGAAACTTCATTTGATTTAAATGAAAGGTATAACTGGGTGTCATCTGCATACGAGTGAAAATTAACATTATGTTTCCTAATGAGAGATCCCAGTGGAAGCATGTAAAGTGAAAACAGTAAAGGTCCCAGTACTGAGCCCTGCGGACACCATATTGAACTTCTGTGTATAATGATGGAGTACTGTCTGCACATTTCTGTACATATGGAATCGATTTGATAAATAAGAACTGAACCAAGCGAGCACGGGCCTGTAAGCCCAACATCGTTTTCTAGCCTGTGCAGTAAAATAGAATGGTCAATGGTGTCAAATGCTGCACTTAAGTCCAACAACATAATTACAGTGGAATTTCCTTCATCAGAGGATATCAGAATGTCATTTACAACCCGTGTTAGTGCGTTTCTGTACTATGACCAGTGCGAAAGCCAGACTGGAATTTCTCAAATAAATTGTAATGCGTAAGGTGTGACTGAAGCTGACTGGCGACTACTTTTCTAGTATTTTAGAGAGAAATGGTAAATTTGAAATAGGCCTATAGTTATTTAGTATGTGTGGGTCTAGGTCTGACTTTTTAAGTAAAGGTTTAATGACTGACACTTTTAGTGCATCAGGTACTGTGCCATGCAGTAATGAACTATTGATAATGTTAGAATAGGGCTGCAAGAACATCCATTGCACTTTTACTAGTTTTGTTGGCACTGGATCTAGGGAACAAGTAGTGGGCTTCATTTTAGTAATTAAAGTTAAGACTTCCTGGTGAGTTACAGGATTAAAATTATTAAAGTGCTGAATGCAATGTGCAGGGTCTGCTAAGCTAGTATTTGGTTTGTACTGTGATGCTGAGATCTGGGACCTTATATTTTTAATTTTCTCATTGAAGAAGTTCATAAAGTCTGTACTGCTAATATCTGTTGGTATTTTGCACTGTTGATCTGAATTCCCATTTGTTAATTTAGCCACTGCTCTAAAAGTACCCTAGGATTTTTATTATTGCTATCTATTAATGTAGAATAGTATTCTGAGCGAGCTTTAAAGAGGGCTTTTTATATTTATTAACACTCTCTGTCCATGCAATTTGAAAGACATGTAGCTTTGTTGTTCTCCATCTGCGCTCCAGTTTTCGACACTCTAATTTAAGAGCTCGAGTATTTTCATTAAACCAGGGAGAGTTTCTATGTGCTTTGATCACTTTTGTTTTAGGGGAGCCACTGTGTCCAGAGCATCTCTCAAGGTCACATTATAATGTGATATTAGCTGATCTAAATTGTTTTCCACGTTTACATTTGATGTTAACTGATCTAAATGGTTTTCCACAATTACACTCGACTTACTCAAGGTATCTATAAATTTTGAAGCAGAATTACAATCTAGATGTCGCACTGTCTTTGTTTTAATCTGTGAGTGCTGGCATGGGCAGAACTAAATCAAATGTAATTAAGAAGTGATCGGAAATAACTACATTTAATGGAGTAATATTTAAATTTTGAATTTCAACTTTGTAAGTTATAATTAAATCTAATGTATGGTTATGATTATGAGTTGGACCTTTGACAATCTGACAAAATCCTACTGAATTTAACAAATAAGTAAAACATTTGCTAAAAGTGTCAGTTTCCACATCAATGTGTACATTAAAATCCCCATCAGAACTACGTGATCATAATTTATAGCCAAATCAGACAGAAGGTTGCTAAATTCAGTCATGAACAATGAATATGGCCCTGGTGGTCTGTAGACTAGCACTATAATTGTGTTGGAATCTGTTTTAATATTTAAAATGAATGCCTCAAAGGATGTAAAGTTGCCTAAATTTTTAGGAGTGATTTGCATTTTGTTACAATGAATTATTCCAAGGCCTCCTCCTCGACCAGAATCTCTAGACTTATGAAGGAACAGTATCCATCTGGTGACGCCTCAGCTAGGGAACAGTGTCACATTTACTAAGCCAGGTTTCAGTAAGAAGACACAGATCAGATTTTGTACTTAATATATATCATTTACCAAAACAGCTTTAGTGCCAAGAGAGCGAATGTTCAATAAACAGCATTTAAAACTGCATGGTTCTTTCTGAACTGCTGATATATTTTTGTTTTAATTTGAAATAAATTTCTATTACAGATGCCCCTGGTGGAGTGTCTGGTTTTATCCCTTGGTCTAATTATACACCTTATTTTTTGGTTATCAATTAATTTATGGTTTGTATCAAGACTAAATTTACTAGATGCCCCACAACAGGGATTATGGGTAACAGCTTCAGGAAAATAACAGGTGGGATAAACAACAGCCTGTGATTTAAGATCACATGACTGCGGCCTGGATGGTGCTCTAATCAGTCAACCAGGCAGTTTTGCTGCCATATTTTGGGATAATACATAAGATCCCTCCAGTTAGGATGAAGACCATCTCTTCTGAAAAATCCAGGCCTTTCCCAAAAATCATCCCAATTGTTCACAAATGCTATGCTTTTATTTGCACACCAGGTTTCTAGCCAGCAGTGAAAGGAATGCAATCTACTATAAATCACATCCCCTCTATATAATCTTGGTAAGGGACCAGATACAATTAAATTCCGACATTTTGTTTTAGCTTTGGTGCATAGAGATGAAGTTCGCTTTAATACCTCAGATTGCTGTAAATAAATATCATTAGTGCCGACATGCAGCAATAAGGTAGATACTTCATCGGCAACACGGTCCAATGCGGCCTTTATGCCAGAAATCTTGGCCCCTGCAAGGCACTTAACATTAACTGCTGGTTTAACATAGTTTGGAATTCTAACATTCCGCACTATGGAATCGCCAATTATGAGCACTTTATTATTCTCAGTTTCCACAGGCGCGGAGAGCTCAGAATCTGTTCTGGGTCCGAATTGGTGACCTGAGTGCTGGGGACTAAATTTTGGATTCTTAGACCCCGTCTTACTGTTACCCACTCGCCCTGTGGCTGAATTGGTGCTGCTGATTTCGGCCGCGCACTGACTACAGTGGGACCTGGAGAGACTGAAGCGAATCAGATGTAGCGAATTGTCTAAACAAACCGAGTCGATCCAATTTTCGGTTTGCCTAATCGCTATCAGATTCCTAACGCGGTCCTCCAATTCGCGTATTTTCCCGACCAAATCTAAATTAACTAAACACTTTTGGCAGGTGAAGCTATCTGCACTGTCGGCCGGAAAACCTGAGCTGTACATACTGCAGGACACACAACATATAAACGTGCCCTCGATGGGCAGAGAGCAGATAGAACTTACATTAAATGTTGAAGTCATCTTTGCCATTTTTATAGGTGCTTCGCGCTTTCCATGTTCAGCTGAATCACCGTCGCTTTAAGTTTCCACCACCCGCTGAGCGATCGACTTTAATTTCTCACTGCCGGTTATTTCTACTGGTCAGCTGCCGGCATTACCTCAGGTGAACTTGCTCGGGTGCTTGTGAAGGGCTACGTGCCTGTGGGAGACGCCGTCACTCTCTGCTTCCGCTCGCTGATCCGCTCTCTGCTTCCGCTCGCTGATCCGCTCTACTGTCCAGGGATGTATTATTCTGTTGAAAACAGAATAATTAGAGGTGCAGTGTTGACTCTTTATAATGACTTTCATTACTTTAATAAATAAACCTTAATAATTGGTGAAGAGTGTAAATTTTAGATTGGGCACAACAAATTTTAGATTAGGCACTACAACTAATGAGTAAATCATTTGTAAAGATGTAAAGAAGCATTATGAATGGTAATGATATAGTAATGAAAGATATTATAATGTGTTACCAATATATTATAAATATTTTTCATTTAATGGCATTTGGAATTTTACTTGTGAGAAGACAAGCACATCATGAGAGATGTGAAATAACAACAATAAAATGTATTTCTATACTACATTTTCATACAAATGATGTAGCTCAAAGTGTTTTAAGAGATGTCAAATTAGTAGTTACTTGCAAAGAAAACAAATTATGCATTATTATTTTCTATATTTAAATTGTATATTTATTGACTTTGTATTCTTTGAGCTTCGTTGGTGGCACGTGCAACTTTTTGGTTGTGGTACCCATCAAGGATGCTGTCTATCCCCAGTACTTACACTATTACAATCAGGATGCTTGTTGTTGACTTACACATTCAAGCAAAGAAAAAATGAATTCATAACAAAATGTTTGCTTTTATGTCAGTGATGTAAGGCATTATATTACAAATGTGAATTCATCACTTCAATATGTGTTAAATATAATGGAGGCGTTCCATAGGATCATAAGGCTTAACTAGAGAAGACTATGATACCAATGAATACCTTAGCATGTATGCCCAGCATTGAACATTTCTCTTTAACAGGCTTGTATCAGTTCACATAACTAGGGCTAACAGATATATATCTATATAAAGCTCCATCCATACATTTTCTAATCGATGTGTCTTAGTTAAGACTACATGGAGCTGGTGCCTATACTGGCAGCATTGGGTGAAAGGAGAGACACAGCCATGGAGAATCAGCTAAGGTATCACTCCACATGTCCTAGAACATAAACATAGTGAAGTAGTTTTGGGCAAATTTAGGTGTGTCCAATTAGCCTAATGTGTACTTTTTAAGTTATTTGAAGAAAACATAAATATCTATTTTAAGTTAATTACCTGTTGTAAAGTGTTATACTGTACAATACTTTGCTACCTAGTATCATCTTTGTCCACTATTAGTGGAGATGGTCACAAATGAAAAAATAAAATTACTAAAATGAAAAAGCTAAAAGTTAATTCAAACACTTCTTCAGTTACTTAGATTAGATTAGATTACACTATATTTCTCCCCAAGAGGAAATTACAATTTTACAAAAGTTCCCCAATAAATAAATAAATAAATAACCATATCCATAAAAAAATGGATAACTGCTGTCAATAACAGGCTTTTAGGAGACAGCAAGATGAGGTCAGACCTGCTCAGATCTTACCAAAGGTTTATACTTAAAGTCATGATTAATTGGAACGGAGCAGGTCCAGATTGTAGCATCCACAAATGGAACATGTATAATGAGCACTTGATTCCATGTTTGAAGCCACCAGTATTCAGAATGATTCATCATTAAGGTATTGATACAGAGTAAATAGTTTCTGTTGCCGAGTCAGCCAGGATGATGTAACTTACATTCCTGAGCAGTTACTTGGACGAATTCACTCCACATCTCAATGTCTTGATCATACATTTTAGTTTTAATTATACTGTGCTCCCATTCTTTACCATTGCACATTCACAAAAATCTCCATTATCTCTCTTGCTTTTTCTACTCCGTCTGATGAAACCCATCCAGCATTGAAATAACATCTGAAGTAAGAGGTGTAGGCTGGTTCTCGACACTACCCAAAATATCACAGTACCTGAACTTGGTACTTCCTGTTTTATATTATAAACTTAATCTTTAAAAACTGGAAACATGTTTAAGTTTTTTTATAGGAAATAGAAAGGTTCCTTGTATTAAAAAAACTTGTCCCTGTGAGGCAAAAGGCAGAGGAACACATACCCAATTTTTAATTTAATCACTGGGTAGCTAACATTTATGCACCAATACTTTTGAAAGAGTTGGATGGTGCTGAGCTGACACTTGCATGGCTTGCTCTGGGAAGACATTCTCACACTTCTATTTTTTTTTACACACTGCCTGCACCAAAATTTGCAGATTGATGCAAATATAGCAATAAACCAAAATTTTCAACACTTACTGTGAATATGATGTCAGTGCAGACAATAGTAGAATTACTACTGTCATTTGTCCTTTTACCTAATAATCATTCCCCAGACTACACATTATTTAACAAAGGGCAATTGCAACTAGGACTTATACTGTACTTTGATAAAATATTTAAATACTTTGACACTGTAATCACAAGAGTAATTTGTCACCAAAACAACTCTTCCATTATGTGCAAAAAAGACATTTGTTTAAATAACTTTGTTCATTTTCTTATAATCTTCCTCCTTTATCCATTATGTAGACTGTTGCATGTGCTACTGATACTAATAAAATAATTCTCATCAGACACTGCCAGTGTTTTTTAATGATACTTTTTCATTGGCTAATCTGAACTAGCACTGGTGACAGGTTCTTGAAATTAAACTCAGACTGTGAATATATGTAAACATTTGCCAGAATGCATTCTTTCTTAGTCTTTGTTAGACATGGTGTAGTCCTTTATATAACTGTACATGGCATGTCTCTCTGTCAACTTAGACTGTTGAAGATTTACCCTGAATTAAACCCTACTTGTCAGAGATTCTTGAAGTACCCGTGGAGACATGTTTTCTTTATTTCATCTACTTAAACCTTACTGGACTTAAGTTTCCACCAGTCTATCAGACAACCTCACGATTGGTGTAAATCCTCATTCATTAATGGTCCTTCATGATGTAAACACTGAATGGAAGACTGCAGCTTAAGGATCACTCTCTTGTAATAAGCTACACTACACTACGTTATTGACCCATATTATTTTGGCGTAATAGAAGACTCTTAATCCACCTATTATAATACATGGCAGAAAAATGTCCTATATTACTTCAAATGAGAGGAAAATTATATTTAAAAAATTATATTTACTACACTTCTTTATCCATGCCTTAGACATTTACTAAAGTGGTTTATATTCATGTTTCATTTTGCATCTTGTCTGCCTATGTTTGTGTAAAATATTTTAGCATACAGAAGCCCTTTATTAATTTAAACTAACATCCTATTTTACAACTGTTCACTATATCTGCTAAATTAATAGGTTTTCTAATGACATATACCTTTGTAAACTGTTCTGAGATTTTATATGTAAGGAGGTCAGATGTTTCAAAGTAAAGTAGATATTTCAGGCAAGTCCAACAAAAGTTTCGAGGTAAGGTTGTAAATCAGTAATGTGAGAGTAAGATGGCTACATAAAAGCACTTCAGAAGAACAAACCAAGAGTATATTAATGTTGTTGATTTACAGACTTCATACTTGATGCTAGGATATACACACCTTTAGTTTACTTTTGACTTAATTTGTTGCAGCTCTTCTGGCTGAATAAGAGGAGTAGAACTCAGGTCAGGTGTACAGCAGATTACCACCCCCATCACGCAATGAAACAGCTCAGGATCCTGGTTGGCAACCCTCCAGGCAGACACATGGTCCAGTCCTACCCTCTGGAAATGACCCCTCTATCTGCTGCAGCCAGGTGTTACATGGGCATCCCCTTGGCCTGGTCCAGCCACTCGGCTCCTCAACAATGAGAATCCTGCAAGCTGGATCACCTTCTGGGAATTGCGCCACATGGCCATTGTACGGTAACTGATGCTCCCTCATTCGGGACTCCATGAGCAACTACTCATTCGTCACAACCATATAGCAAGACAGTGTCAGGGATGCCAGGGGCAACGACCCGGCCGGGACGCCATGAAGGACCGGAAGAGGGCGTGCGCCCACCTTGGACCATGTGGGGGCCGCCAGCCTGGTGATTCTGGTGGCCACGGGTAGGGGGCTTGGAAGCCCAACCCTGTAGGGGCCCGTGGTCACCGTTAGGGGGTGCCCCGAGGCCTTGGAGGCCCTGGACCTCAGCATTTCCGCCACACCAGGAAGTGCTGGGGGGAAGAGGAGCAGGGACACCCAGAGTGCTTCCAGGAGTACAGCCGGCACTTCCGCCACACGGAGGCGTGTCGGTGGAGGATTGCCGGGAAGCACCTGGAGCACATCCGGGTGGAGATAAAAGGGGCCGCCTCCCTTCATTCAGGGCTGGAGTCAGGTGGAAGACGGACTAAGCAGGAGAAGAGAGTGTGGAGGTGGCTCGAAGGAAGGCATAGTGTGTGGCCAGGACTTTGGGGGTTTGTGTGTGCACTTAATAACTTGTAAATAGATTTGTAAATAAACGTGTGGTGGTGGAAAACAACTAGTCTGCCTGTCTGTGCCCAGGTAACGTTCACAACAGGAAGCACCAGGAATCTGAAGACTTGGACCTTCATCCTTTAGCTTACATATCGGGAGCACCACACACCCCATGCTTTCCCAATCCATCTACTAGGATTGTCACTGCTGAGGTAAATAAACCTCTTGACAAGGTTGATACTGTCTCCAGAACATAACATGTATTATTTTAAAATGTCATCATACAATATGCTTACATGTTATATCAGCAAATAAAAAGTGACACTCAGTAAATGTCCTTTATAATCAGTTGTCATCTTAAATTCAAATTACTTATGTATACAAAAGTAGCTATTTTTATTTCACTGCCACAATGCATATTCATATAGAGGACATAGTAAGTGATTTTGATGGTTTGCACACACAGTAGCCTATAGCATGTAGCAGTACATTTACGTTTATTTGCTTGGCAGACACTTTTATCCAAAGCTGCTTACAAAAGAGGTAAACATAATCAAGTAACCTGCTAAGGTTTGTTTGTAAAGCAAGTGTAACAGGACAGGTAATAAAAGTTGATTGCCACAAGTGAAAAGATGTAATAACTAAACTAATAAATCAGCAGTACTACTTGTAGTGGTTCTTTTCAGTGGAAAATGCTATTGTAGGACAGGAATTGATACTACAAATACTACACTTCTTTATGCATGCCTTAGACATTTACTAAAGTGGTTTATATTCATGTTTCATTTTGCATCTTGTCTGCCTATGTTTGGTAAAACAAAGGCTCATGCATACTGTAGTTTTGTTGCAGTTTCTAATGAAAGCTTTCTGTTTTAAGTGAATACAATGTATCAACAGCAAGATTGCATTTAGTCTAGATATCAATTGTACATATGCAACTGAAAGGTATGGTTCATAAGGTTCCATTTATTGTGTTATTTCCTGCTGCTTAGGGTGTTAAGCTGGTGTTTAGAATTGAACAGAAATGTTACAAATTTTTATTGTCAATAAATATATAAAATGTATACAATATACAATGAGGAAAAAGAGGTAATAGAACATAAGAAAATCTACTTAATTGTACACCTGTGAATTGGCCTCTTCAGTACTTTACAGCAGTACTGATCTCTATCAAAAGAAGGTGAGTCATTAGAAATGCAAAGGGAGCCAATAGCAGATGGTGGGCAGCTCCATTAGTACACTGATGTGCAAACTAACTGGAAAACAAGCAGTGAAATATAAACTGTAACTCTGGTAATGCATTGCTTTATCTTAAATCACAACATATATCTTTTTTAGGAGGACTCTGACAGCGGATCCAGCAGTTATGTTCTTGACTATCTTAACTTGGTAAATAAATTCATTATTTTGCATTAATTTAAAAAAAAAACTGACCAGCCCTTTTTGTACAGTTACAAAACACTGTACACAAACATCAGATATATGTCTAGTTAAACTAAATGATATGCAGTGAAAAGCACATCACAATATCAAAACACAATGCAATAAAGCATCTCCATCAACACTACTAAGTTCTATGGGCAGTCTACCGGATCGAAAACTCACCCAGGAAATGAACCCAATATACAATAAACTGTGGAGCTTTATAGGTGAGACACATGGTTGATCTTGAGTGGCATCCATCCATCCATTTTCGTAACCCACTTATCCTAAGCGGGACCATGGGAAAGCTGTAGCCATTCCAGCAAGCATCAAGTGCAAGACTGGAACAATCCTTGGACAGAGTACCAGTCCATTACAGAGTGAACACACAGACAAACACACACACATGGGCCAGTTTAGCAATGGTAGTTCACATAACCTACATGTCTTATACTATTGGGGTTAAAGGACTACCCAGAAGAAACCAATGCAGTCATGGGGAGAAACTCTACACAGGAGCACCCTGGAAGCAAATCTTAGTCTCCTTGTCGTGAGGCAACAGAGTTACCAGTGCGAAACTATACCATGCCATATAATATACAATTATGTGTAATTTGGTTAAATGCAAATGAGTTCCTTAAAGCTTGAAAATTTGTAGTCTCAAAATTCAAAGTTCCTTGCTTCATATTTTCACTCACACTGGTTACAATGCGGACACACTGAAATGCAGGCAAACAGTGGCAATTAAAACAGAACACAATGAAAGTCTAACAATTCATCTATAGCTTAAGGTTCAAGTTTGAAGCCATTGTAAGTTTTCTTTTGACTCGACAACACAGATTTTTATCACTCTTGCCCTTTTTCTTTTCATCCTGCCTGTGGACACAACCAGTTTCAGTCCCTGTTTTCACTTCTGAGTTAGGTGTGAATTTCAGATTATTTTGTCTCTAGACAACAGAACTATAATAAGTCATATAACATTTTAATAGTGCTATTGTTTAAGTAAGCAGTTATTTAAAATGTGTAGGCCTTTAAATTCTATTTTTTTTCAGTTCTCAGATATTCACCCTTGTGCAGAAGATGTAGAGGATATCTCATTAAAAATGGTTTGTAAAATGTTTTTTTCTGTTTTACATTTTGATTTTTTCTAAAATCTGGTTACTTTTATGCATTTACATTGGAATTTCGGTAGTGATACTCTGAATGTTTTTTATGTTTTCTCACTATAAAATAATTACAAATACTGTATCGTACAAGTCAAAGATGTGCAAACTAAATGCAAAAAATGTACTGTATTGAAACAACCTGAAACATCATACAATAAAGTATTGTAAGAAACATAATGGATGAACTAGCATCCTAACTGGGGTGGAGTGTGGTGTTGTACCCAGCTGGGAGGCCATTATGGTAGGACAGCATAAATGGAGGAGCACTCTCGCTGGGATGGTTCCTGTTCCATTTTCCTGTTGGGCAGAAGAAGTAATGGATGGACTGGGTGATGTTGCCTGTCAAGAACAGTTCATCCTCTAGTATGATAGGTGGTGGTGCATCTCTGACATGGCCACAGTTTGGACATTCTCAGGGCTGCATGGAAGTCATAGTCCAGGTGGGCAGCAATTTTGGGGTGCCACCAACAGCACTTCCGGACAAGGACTCCCCTGTTTCATGGAGGTTCAGCCTGACCCTGAAGTGCTTCCTGAGTACAGTGTTGTTTCAACAGAAGTACTTCCAGGTCTGGCATAAAAGAAGCCTCCTCACCTCACTCTAGAATTTGAATGTAGGAGAAAGTGGACAAAATCCTCCTTTAGAGGAGTGGAGGAGGAGGAGACAAGAATTGTTATATTGATTGCAGGGCTATTTCTGGGCATAGGCTGTCTAGGCAAGGGCTTAGGGCACCCTCTAGTAGTTAAGGCAAATTACTGCAGCCCCCTGTAGAAATTTCTGTCTGTATTTTCTTAAGAAAACTTTGTCAGGACTGGACTGGAACACAAAGAAATGTTTATGTTTTGTGCCTCAGCAGCGCCTGCACAGTCTGCACTGTGCACACCACAGTTAGTGTGCTGTTGTATATACAGCACTAGTGCAGACAGCGTGCCAGGCATCTCATGTGACTTGTGTTCTCCTTGCTACCTGTGAACTGCACACGTCACAGTGAGGCATTACTGCTTGCAGTTAGCCCCTGCCAGGACCAGGAGTTAATGCTCATCCCCTGATCTTCCCATGTAAGGCGCAGCCTGCTAGATGGACATAGAATTTGATTCCAGTCCATGCCTCTTCCTCTTCAAGCACTTTGCCACAGGGTGAGTGGCGGCTGACCCGGGTGCAGTCCAGACTCTGGTGAGTGACAGAGTCCAGGAAGCTTCCTCCTGTCATAACTTCCACCCACTTAGCTTGTTCCTCAGGACGGGAGGTACTAAGGTGAAAGAGTATGTCTCAGGAGAGAAGTTTCTTGGAGGCAGGAGCACTGGCACTGCAGCAGAAACATCGTGGCCACTAGGAATTGTGTGTTTGTCTGTGTGTGTTCAGTCTGCAATGGACTGGCACTGTGTTCCAATGTCTATGTGGATTTTTTCTCCATATTTCTTCCACATTACAAGGACACATTGTGTTGTTTAACAGTGTGTTTGCTTGTGTCAGTGAGCCATGTGATGGGTTGCCTCCCAACCCTGCTTTTTTCCAGGGATTCCAATGTGGGCTCCATCCCTCCCCTTTTTTTTCTATTCCGTTTATACCATTTGCGTAGGCCTAAGTCTTGTCAGTGTGTTAAGCAGTACACACAGAAAGCATTCATAACCAAAGCCAGCCAGTGGTCTGTGTCCCTTCCCTGCTTTTGATCTCTCCTATTATCCCTTTACTAAGAGGGAGTCCATCTTTTTCAGACTATACTATTTCCTCAGCAATTTTCTCTTTCTGTACTCTTCTGCTGAATTCTGTATTCTGAGGGTAAGCACATATGAAGTCAAGAATGTACTTTTTTTTTTATTGGTATAATTTTTTATTTTATTTTATTACGTGTGGATTCCTTTTGAAAACAGTAAATTTAGAGATATTTGTACTGATAATCTTGCTTACAAAGGTTTGCATAGGGAGAGAAAAATATAAACTTTAACAATGTCTATTTTGATAATAAAAATAAAAACGTATTTCTAATGAACTCACCTCTGACTAGAAGCAGACAATCAGGTCAGAGAATTGTTTACAAAACAGTTGTGAAACTACATCTTTGAATTTCTCAATTTCCAACCCGCTATATTCTAAAAACAGGGTCACAAGGGTCTGCTGGAGCTAATCCCAGCCAGCACAGGGTGCAAGGTAGGATCAAACCCCGGGCAGGGTACCAGCCCACTGCAGGGCTCTTTGAATTACTCTTTTCTTGGAATTGTATAAGGTGTTCTATTAGAGACGCCCCTGTGGGTTAACATTAATAAACTGTGCAGGCTATAGCATGAAGGAAAGACTGAAGTGCATTCAGAAAGTGTTGTCTTGAGGAGCACTAATAGTCTACCTCACACACTTCATTTAAAACTGTCCTCAAAGCTGAATCATTCCACACTACGTTTTACAGAGACAGATTAATCCTGTATATCACAGCATTAAAAATACATTGCACTTATGCAGTTAGTGAATACTTTATGAGGTATCTTAGGATCTCCCTTTGTCTCCAGACCAGCTCTGAATACTTTAAAGCATAGATACAACAAGGTGCTGGTAGTGTTTCTTGAGAATTTTGGACAATGCTACTTTGATAACTCACATAGTTCCTGCCAGGGGTGGACGGGGGTCACAAACTGGTACTTGACATTTGTCGAGACTGGCTCACCACAATTAGCTAGGCACTAACCATCCTTGCACCCAAAGTGCCTGTACACATAATATTTCCTACTAATGCATAGATGCCTAATTTACTGGAGTATTAACATCCGATCTAAGCTTCACTACCCTTAACTTCAAAGTGTCAGAATGATTACAGAAACTGTAGGCAAATATTGTCTTTGTTTCAGGTCCATTATATGTGCATTTATGTACAATTGTTACTTTACCCTAAAAAGTTACATACACATTATATTTCCTGCCACTATTGTGAGAATTTATTTTTTTTTATTTCAATCATGCCAAATTTACCCCTAAAAGACTAGCAAGTTATCATTATTCTTTAATGATTTAGTGAAATGTTTTATTTCTAATAGATAATAATCTAGTTTATTTTGCACTGCATTTCAGTTACTCTTGTAACAAGATACTTTGCTGAGTTTAGAGTTGTGATAATATGTAACTAACTAATGTTGTCTTTTTATTTAGGATTTCAGAAGTGGATTTGCTGAATATTGTGAAATGGTAAACAAATTAATTCTTTGGTTTTTAAAAGCAAGAGGTAGAAGTAACAATTTTTAATATTTTCTTTATCTGTATGCATATGACCTTTAATTTGATTAAGTGCGTTTGTGAATTTTATGTTATTTTTGTTTAAATGCAGTTATTATACATTATATATGTAAGTGCCATTTGTTTCTAAAATACGATAAATCGAAAATTGATGATTGGAAAGCAAGTGTCTATCGCAAGGGAGGTCAAATTTCTCACTGAATCCCACTTTATAGATACTTTCCACTTAAAGAGTGTCATAAGTGCAAAGAGAAAATATAAAAAAAGAGTTAAATATTTTTATGAATAGAATACGTTTCAGATTATTTTAGCATTATGGTTTCTACCTGTTTTTTTCAAGTCATTAAATATGAATACTTTACTTCTAATGCATTTGCTTGGGGATAAATATAAACACAACTGGTATAAGTAAACAATTTTTGACAGCTAACTTAGAAAGAAAATCAACCATTAATTAGAAATGTAAAGGCAAATATGAAATATTTGGTATTTTACAAGGAATTGAACATCACTAACCAGATAAAGGATATTGATTAATAAAGTTAGCAAGTCTAAAATATAAAAGCTTGGTGTGCTCCATTCAATATACATTTACACGTATACAACTGGAAATCAAGAAACCCTGTGGAAATTGCCAAGTTCAAGGTTTAAAAGGTAAAACTGTGATGCATCTTAGCACATATGACAAACAAAATGGTAAATACGCTTTACATCTAAAAATCCAAATTTAAATACAGGAAAAGGAAATAACTATTAAATATTAACTGAAAAAATATCTTTAGTTACGCTGTATTACATTATTTACATCCTGTCTAAAAGTCCATGCACAGAAATAATTCAGCTGATCAGGATGATGCTAAAGGTTGCTTATGAAAAGTATTTATAGAAGATGCACTGTGGACTTTAAGACATGTTTAAAGATTCTGGTCCTGAAGATGCTGGAAGGCATGTAGCCCCACGCAGTGCAGATATGTCAGATATTAATTTGTAAATATCTATATGTGGCACAGATAGTAACCAAAACAAAAATGTTGGAGATGGCAGTGTTCCTCAAAGATGAAATTGTTAACCGGGAATATGATCGAAACAGGATCCTTAGAAACCTTTAAATTATAATAAATTAAATATGTTTATTTTCTTTTATTGTACTGAGCCCAGGTCATGGAGGTGTCTGTCCACTCTTGGGGCACATCATTTGATGCTAGTTTACATAGCCCAAATTATGTAACATTGCACATGGACCTGCTACACAAAGTGCATACTTCTCTGCTGTCTCCTTGATTATCATGTGATGTAACCTGCAATTTTTCCACATATGTGATGCAGATCGGACTTTGGTAGTAGTATGTGATTTCTTTTTTTCTTATTTTTTAGATCAAATACAGGCCAACTTTGTATGTGGTACTGAATTCTTACCTAATTTTAAATGACCATAAGCTCAAGAAGGTGGCTTATGTCAGTTTTGCACAACATGCAAAACATTTCAAAAAGAGAAATGTTTGGGGAGAGAAGATTGCACTGATATTAAAATGTTATATGTCTCATTCAAAAGTTCAGCAGCCAGTTGGATTCATCAAAGTAGTTAACAGTACAGTCCCATCACTCTTGACTGCTGTTCTTCATCCAAATCCGTCTCTAAATAGAGATGAAGGAAATCATGGCAGGAAGCACTGAGGTATACCTGTATAATGGCATAGTCCTTCTGCACTGATTTTGCACATTTAGAAAACAACATATGCTTCTAAACACACAAAAATTGAAGAGCAAAAAAATGCAACGATCCATATTTATGCCTTACCGGTGTTATTACATTACAATGAATGCGCAGGACAAATATTTCTAATTAGTTGAATGTGTATATAAATGTTCGGGACACATAATCTAAACAGCACAGACTTCCAATTTGGGCATGAAAACCTGGTAGTGTAAGAAGCATTTATAAGCACAGTACAGCAAAAATACATTTCTGCGTGATGTATTTTACACACCTCATTTAATACATTGGATGCCTGCCAGGTAAACTTAAACTTTACTTTTTTTAAGCTTAAAAAAAAAAAAAAAAGTAAAACTAAACGTTTACATTTTGCATGAGCATTTGGGATTGTCCATTCATTAAGGACATATGGCCCTTAAAATTAGGGGTCTACTTCTACTCAGTCTATTTGTGTTCTGCACTACTCTCCAGATGAGAGTTGCAGAGGCAGCAAATTTGGTTATTTTTTGAAGACATACAGGCATTCATAGTGCAGCCATTTGATTTAATCCTTCCAGGCTTTTTGGCACCTGCTTCAAGATTATCTGTCAGTGGAACATCCCTGGTACAGTTGTAGCTGGATGAACCACAGATGCCTTCTCATTTAAAACACCCAAACATGTCAAGGGACTCCTCAAAATCCCAAGGAGCAATGACTCTTCTTTGCTGAGCTACTCACACTGTCATGGATGGAATGTCCACCAACCCAGCAAACAATTTACCTGCTTTTTACCCTTAAGTCATGACCATTTGTTGAGACTGAAACACTGATTTTTATTTTTAAACTGAGAAGTACAACAAATGTTTCCCAACTTAAGGTCCATTGTCCTCTGAAGAGCTTTCTGTGTGTTTGTCACTATCCCAGTTTCCCAATTAGCTTTCAGTACTCAAGGGTAATAGCTGTACTATTTTAGAATGATATTACTCATTGTAAAGTTCGGCATTTTAATATGCCATGTAGGACCTCCAAATCATAGATCATTTTGCCCATCAGGAAAAGTGAGAAGTGCAAAGGGATACATAAACTTCTGCTATTGGAGATGTTTAACTTTTTCGGCGCATGCGGGAGGCACAGTGGCACAGAGGGTAGCGCTGCTGCCTCGTAGTTATGAGTCCCAGGTTTACTTCGCAGGTCCACCCTGCATGGAGTTTGCATGTTCTCCCCGTGTCTGCGTGGATTTCCTCTGGGTACTCCGGTTTCCACCCACAGTCCAAAGATATGCAGGTTACGTGCATTGGCGATCTTAAATTGTCCCTAGTTGTGCTTGGTGTTGTGGGTGTGTGCGCCCTGCGGTGGGCTGGCGCCCTGCCCGGGGTTTGTTTCCTGCCTTGCGCCCTGTGTTGGCTGGGATTGGCTCCAGCAGACCCCCGTGACCCTATAGTTAGGATGTAGCAGGTTGGATAATAGATGGATGGATGGATAACTTTTTCAGTGAGTCACTGGCAAAGGTAGAGTGTTGTGACATGTTGTATGTTGGTTGGATATGGAAGTAAGAATTTCACTGTACTCAATATTGCTGCTGCTACTCCTACTACTACTACACATCAGATCAAAAGGATCACTTGAGAGATGATGTTTGATCTTAACTGTATACCATTGTTCATATTCAAACCACATCCATACATGTTCCAAGTTTATGATGAGGCATTTGCTCTTTATTTGCAGTTAATTTCAAATGTTATTTGGGACTATACATGAAAATGTTAGCCGTTCAATTTTTGAATGATTGTTTAGCTGCATACTCTTGGTAGAGGTATACTGTATATAGTCATAGCAGAGAACAGCAGGTGGTGCTGTGTCCCTTAGGTCCAGTTTCAAGCTAGGATGTCACTTTGTCAAGTTTACATGGGCAAAATGTACAATTGCCTGTATTTACATGGGCTTCCTTTCTCATGCTAAATATTTGAAGGCAAATAAGGTGTGAAATTGGCTGTACAAGCGTGTGCTTGAGGTAGAGACTGATCTGATTTTTTTTTCAGGCAAAAATTAAAATTAGCTCAAAATGTCAATATTGTTTACAATCCTAAAAAAAAACAAAACAAATGTATCTCTGGCAGAGGTAAATCCACAGATTTACTGTTTAATCTTGAATTTCAAATATGGACTGGATTAAAAACCACATCACCTTTGACACTTTTATGAAAACTAAACAAAACTTGACAGTGTATATTTATGATTATGATGACACATACCTGATTATGTGCAACTTGCAATGCATTGCAAACTCGGAGCAATGGCAGATGAACCAGTGGTGGTGGTGCTAGCTAGGCAGTGGCACCAGGGCCCATGGTGACTGCATAAATGCTATTCCACAAGGCTTTTTTATTACCATGCTTGCCTCCTTGATATCAGTTCAAAATGGTTAATGGTTTTCTCATTCCCACACTCCAGAAATGCTTAATTATGACTGTTGAGATATGACATAGCTTACAGGCTTTTGAGGTAACTCATTGATTGTGGTCATTTCTTTACTAGAGTTAAGTTAATTTTACATGGCAGGGGCATAATTTTTTTTTTTTAGGACTAGGGCCCGTCGAATTCTAGTCACACCACTGAAATGAACAGATAATCTGTGATTTCGTAGATGGTAAACATTGTTAGGTAAAATGCATCATGAAGATTGATTTGAAAAGCAGTTTGATCGCAGTTTGTGCCAAGCTTATTAGGATTGCAACTTAAATTGTCCATTTTACTCTGAAGAGCGTCACCTGACGCTGAACTTTTCCGTGTCTGTATTTAGTAAGTTTCACCATTAACACTTAAAACTGAGTATTTGTACATTTAAAAGAGGTGATACTGCTAGACTGCTCCCTTCATTGAAGTGGGGTTTTTCTCTTCAGATATTTTGTTAGAAATTGTAAGGCTTTCCTTCTGATTTTAACTTATCTCTCTTTATACCATGAAGACCATGGGCCAGATTATTTTACGAACAGTGAGAGTGTCACTTATGCTTTCCTCACTGGTCTCTCACCAAGCTCTTTTCATCTGTTTCTCAAAGGCTTGTGAGAAATCACACCTGAAAAAAACTTTCCTTTTAGAGGGACGCTTGTCTGATATTTTAGAAAAAGGGATTCAATAAGGAAAGGTGCAAATTAAACCATAAAATAACGAGGGCACTCAAAATATGAATTTAGGGAAATTGCAGTAATAAAGTACAAATGAAATGAGGGACAAAATTTAAGTCCAGGCTCAAGAAGCAGATCTGAATAGCACAAAAAATGAAAAAAAAAACAAAAAAAACACTGCAGTGATTAAATTGTTGACACTTGCACAACATTGTTAAATATGTTGAAATAAATAATGGTAAGGAAGATGGAAAAATGATGCAAAGGCAATTGTATGAAGAATGCACTGTGTTTGGAGAAAAGATTACTCTGTAAAATTGAGTTTTTTTGTTTTCTGATATTTTATATTAATTTTACAGGATAGTTTTGTTCAGGATTACCGGGAAATTTCATCAGACATCTTTGTTTCTAAAAGAGCTGTAAAGGAAATAATTCCTGCAGTTGATGGGCTTCCACTTCCTCCTCCTCCTCCTCCTCCTCCTCCCCCTGATCTTCCAGAAGGAATGGGAATGTCACGCATAATATTGCATGATATGTCAACAGAATGTTCAACTTCTGAGCCTCTTGAGTCTTTTCTTCTACATCGTGGTTCTTCTGTACGAGCAAACAGAAGAAAGTCAAGGCGGTATATACCTGCTTTTGATGAAGGTTCAGATCATATGGCTCAGGTAAGGGTTCCTAGCAGTTTGTCCTTCGGGTCACCAGTGAATTTTGGAAAATTGTAATAATACAATACGCATGAAATTCATAAGTCCTATCTGTAGATTCATATCTTAATGGCACAAAAAAGACAGTAAGACAAAAACGCTACATTGATTAAATTGCTGACGTTTACAGCACATTATTAAACATGTATAAATAAATTATGGTAAAGAAAAATGGATATGATGACAAGGCAATTGTACGAGGAACACACAGTATATGTATTAGTTACAAAAGTGGAGAAGCCCTACATCTTACTAATGGGTGATAAAGGGATTCAAGCGATGTTAGTGAGACGGTGGCAGTGGGTTATAATTATAGACTAGTCGTTATGGCTGAATGATTAGTTGGTATCATTTTCCTCTCCTCTGTTCTCTGGCTTCCCTCACAAAGTTATTCACAATACAGAAATTGCCACTGTTAAGGTAAATGTAGCAGCAACCTTAAGACACAAAGAACATTCAAACATTAGACTTGCAAATGTGTAATCACTGCATAAATTAGTTTAGTTTTAACAGTTTATCTTTAAAATATGATTCTATACCATGGTGCTTTGGCTGTCAGGCCCTGCACATACTGGTAAATGAGCGGTGTACTAGGAAGTACTTATTTGTGTACTTGCGTATCTCCCATAACATTGTAAAAAGAATGTGGTAGCGTTCACTGTCGGCTCGTTTACATTTTACCAGAAGGTTGGACTGTACACGTCCTTTTTTTAAACAAAACTTTTTTTTCCTTCCTATCCACTTTAAAAATATACTTTAACAACTTCTTTGTCCTTCATTCGCTTCTGTGGTGTGCCTTTGTCTTTGTTGAGGAATATTTTGATGTCTTAAAGCAGATGGCGAATAGTAAAATCGCAGTTTTAATTCTGCTAACATGATGAGAACTATACAGATTCTCGCCACCTCCCAATAATGTCATACACTGATTCACATGCACTTTTGCTAGTGACACTATTTTTGAGAAAGCAAGCTCATCTCATTTGTAAAAGGTGTTCAAGAAACAAGTCCTATACGACATGAACAAAGAAAAATCACTAAAGCCAAATGGAAAAAGTGGGCATAAATGAGGCTGCAAAAGCAAATTTCCCAAAACATAAGAAATGTAGATTTAAAACTTTTGAACAAAAAAGTTGATGCACAGAAATATACATACTACAATTATACAGTATTTGCAACTAAACTGAGAAAAGCGCTATATAAATGTAATTAATTATTATTATTATTATTAAACTAGTGATGTAGCTGTGTTTTCCCAAAATTACCAAAGTTCAGCAGCTTCAACTCAAAAAATGGGATTCAACAAAAGCCTGACCGCAGAAATGATTCCACAGACAAATATCTTTGTTTTTAAAAGTTTAGTTAAGTTTTAAAGTAAAACAGTTCACACAAAAAAGGAAAATTAAAATACCAAAAAAGGAAAAATGAATGTTAAGAAAAATTCAATTCTAAGCTTAATCTTGTTACATCTCAAATCATTACTATTTACTTAACATTTCTTAACCATTTCAAAACAGTCAGAAAACTGTATGCTTATCCCATTTCTAAGTTTACAAATGAGTCTTTTAAGTCCCTATGTACTGGGACCTGTTCTAAACAATAACTGAGCTTATTATCACACTGTTTCTCAGTTACAGTAAGAAGGTTCTATCTCTTGCTAACTTATAGGGGGAAAAGACTATACCATAAGTTATGACTATGAAAGAAATTTATGTTCTATTCAAATTAGGCAAACATTAATATGAGTTTAACTCAAAACTTTAACTTTCTAAGATTGGCTCTTACAAGTGAAATGTTTAATATATTTAGTGTAAATCTGACTGACAATTATACAGTATTTGCAACTAAACTAGTGAAATTTTTGATATATTTAAATCTGAAGGTTGATGATTTAACCAGCATTGTCTTCCTATGATTGGCACACTTTTCATTGAATCCATGATTTAAACTTCATGGTGCCTTACAGGGATGTAGAATGTGATCTTTAGTAAAGGCTTAAAGTCTATCCGCCAATCCATTTTCCAACCCCACATATTTAGTTCAGGGTCAAAGAAAGACAGTGCCTACCATAACAGTTCCAGAAAGTTGACCCTGTAAAGGGCATCATAAAGACATAATATATGTATCAGAATAATATATATGTTTTAATTTATCAGTCAAGCTTCTTCTTTCTTATGAATGAAGTAGGGTGTGTGTTTAGCAATTGAAGATGCCCAATCAGTGGTTCATCACTGTCTTGCTCCTGATGTTGCTGGAATAGGATGTGGACCCTGCAACGGTAAACTGTAGGTTTGAGGGGATAACAAGGACACTTGCAAAATGCAAAACTGTAGAAGAAACAGTCAGGAAGGATAAGGAGAGAGCAATTGTATATGGCCATCACCTGCAAACCCATTCCCTTTCTGGGGGTTGTCTTGCTGTTGCCTCTTCAATGCCCCTATTGTCACTTTCATTTGCACCAAAGAAGGTGAAATTGATTTACCATCACTTGTGCTTCCTAACTGGAGAGACTGATATCTCTGAAGCTTAATTGACTTGGTGTTAGACTGTGATGATGAAGTGTCCCCTTAATTTTTTGAGCAGTATATAACCAAAGTTGTCAACAAAATAAACACCTTTACAGTATTACACACCTGGATTTTAAGATGCATTTGATGCTAGTAAAAAGAGTAAATTGAGTTTAATTTTTATATTTTTTATTAAGTTTAATATTTATATTTTACAGGGTTTACACATGAAATTGTCTGGTTTGTCAGGCATATCTTCAACTTCTGGGCCTCCTGCTTCTATTCTTCCTCATAATGTTCCTTTTGGTCTTACACAAGCAAGGGAACAAGATTTACAAGACAGTCTGCCTCTTTGTGCTAAGCCATGTCTACCAGCACAACAAATGATTCAACCAAGTCCACCATTACTTGGGGTTGTGGTACCAAAAACGCCAAAGTTTGGACAAGCAATGACTCAAAAAAGTCCCCAGATTACTGGAATAATGTCCTTTGGAGAAAGACAGATTCAACAAAGTCCACCAATTGCTGAGAGTGCATTCTTTAAATCATCATTTAATCAACAACGTTTATCATTTCCAATGATAACTGGAAAGTCATCCTTTCACCAACCATCACCTCCTGTCCCGGGTCAATTATTTGGACAAGCCACGATTCAACCAAGTCTACTGTTTGCTAGGAGTGAGGCTGATCAGTGTGATTTGATTCAACCAAGTCGGTCATTTACAAGATATATGTCACCTGCACCTGGAGCACAACCAGTACTCCATTCAAGTCTGCCTCTTTTTGAAAAGATGCATTGTGCAGGTTTTTCCGGTGGATTTGGTGCTTCTACAAATATAATGTTGAAACCTTCTAAATCCTCATACCTTCTCCCAGAGTTTATGTAAGTTCAAGGATATCAGGCATTCAATACAGCTTTAGCTGTGCCTTTTTGGCCCCCACAGAATGTATTGATAGGCATTATTTTGTAAAGTCTCAAAATTAGAAATCATTTTCCTACACTTCCACTTAATTTGTTGAAATTTTTGTTTTTTTTTAATTCTGTAATGTACAGCTGTAGTTAGTTGTTAGTGATTCTTCTATTCCTGATACAAAAGCTGCACACTTCTGAGTTTGTGTGTGGCTTACAGCCTAACCTGTATGCCTTGGCGGTGCTTTGGTACCTACAGATATCCCAGGATGAGCTGTATCTCAGGTGAAGCAATGATGTATTCTGGTTTAGCTGTAGGTTTTTCTTTGATATGCACAACAGTACCACAGGAAGTTCTTATATGTGATACTATTCTGTACACTATATTCTTCATATTGTGTAAAGAAGAATAGTTATACAGTAGTATAAAATATTTCAAGCAAATGTCCTAAAACTAGCTAGTAGTAGAATGGCTTCTATGCACATCTAACTACTAGTGTTTTAATTTGAGTCCCTGATAAATATGAACAAAGTGACTTTTTTCCTGTTTTTGCACCTTTACCCTGTATGCACACTTTAAATGTATGATTAAAATATAATGCAAAAAAATATAGTGAATAGGACACTTTTAAAAGTCAAAGGGATTTTCTCTAAGAATGTCAAGGATCCCTTAACTGGATTCCTGGCAATATGCATTCTCAGTATGGCTGATTGCAGAAACTGTGCCAGTCAAAATGACATTCATGGGCTATAACAACCTTAACATGACAATCTTCCATATTTATGACCTCCACCTTGTGGGTGTCATCTTCAATCAACTTCTACCTCCACTTAAATTGCTTGGCCCAGAATTTCACGTTATAGTGTGAAGGTGTATCCTCACCATACACAGCATTCAGCATCTCATGGATTTCCTCTTCCTTTGTAAGGAATTTAATGATGGAATGAGGTTCACGGACTGTCAGTTTCTTTGTAGACGGCAGGTAGATGTGTTTGCTCTCCTCTCTCTCTAAGTGCTTGCCATAAAATGACCTCAAGAAGCACGTGTGGCATGCCAAGATGTGTTCTGATTTCCAGTGAAGAGTTCAGATTTGTAGCACAAGTACACGATACTCAGGTAGATAAATTATTGAACTCCCCTCTTATACATTTACAATGAAGAATACTGATTTATGCTGTAGAAAATTTAGGTTGTTTATGTGTAATTGTCAGCATATAGTGGAATTCAGGATTATTTTTTAATGCATGTTTAGTTTCATTAAAAAAAAACAATGACTATTCCTGTATGATTCCAACTTGTGAATGTGTGTGTGTGTACATAGCAATACTGTATACTTGAATTTTTCTCCAGGCACACTGATCCTCAAGCAGCTGCCGTGAAAGCACAAAGAAGAAAACAGGATCTGGTATCTTGGGCAAATATATTTCTACTCCAGCATGTGGTAAGATTTGTTTTTTTATGTACAGTGTTTATTTTCTGTGCTTTCATATAGTCTTGATGTTTTTTCAACTGACATCTTAGAGATTCAAGAAACTCTAGCTACAGGTAATAGCAGTTTGTAAAGGTTCAGAATAAAAATCAAATAAAATACACAAACCAAAAATGTAAACTTGATTACAATGTTTTGTCTACAGTAAATTACCTATTATTATTATTATTATTATGAAAGGTAAATTAACAGATATTGGAATGGGTGCCCAGAAGAAAGTGTTAGCTCCATGAATGGAACAATTTTCAGTACTGGTAAATGCACAGTGGAAATGTAGTCTCACGTACAGTGCCACCACAAAGACAGCAAAATAAATACAACAAAAACAGTAACAACACAAATGATCATTTTATACTGATCTTATATTAAAGAAGCACTCAACGTGCAATCTACAGAAGGCTCTGCCAGGGGACCCCCACTGAATATCATCAGGATGAATGTTAGGATACTCAATCTCTTTCTCTCCCTCTCCCTTTTTTATTTATTTATTTATTTATTTATTTATTTATTTATTTATTTATTTATTTTTATAATTGAAGTGCTCTTGGTGCACTGGCTATCTTGACCAGGTATCATCAGGGTGTGTAGATGTTTGGAGGAGGAAAGGTTACAAAGGGCATCAACTCAAAAATCTCAGGGATTGAGCAAATCATCATTTTTGATGCCCCAGTTTATCTGAAGTTCTGGGGGGATTAGGGGTTGTCAAGTGTGGTATGTGGGCTCCAGCAGAGTTGAGCTTCCATGCTCCAAACCCGTGACCTTGCTGCAACCCAGGGGGGCTGCCCTCTAGCATTCCAGGGGAGGTAATGCCTTGAATATGCTCTCTCCTTCCATTATAAGATCGTCCCAGGCAGGCAAGGGCACCAGCCATCCAGCACAGAGCACAGTATGCTTAAGTAAAGTAGCTTCATTTCACACATTTATATTCTGCTAGTCTGTCCCTGGTGTGTTCTTGGTGTGTGTGCCCTGCGGTAGGCTGGCACCCTGCCCAGGGTTTGTTTCCTGCCTTGCGCCCTGTGTTGGCTGGGATTGGCTCCAGCAGACCCCCATGACCCTGTAGTTAGGATATAGCAGGTTGGATAATGGATGGATAGTCTCTTACTTAACAATTTAACAGAAGGCTTCTAATATATTTTAACACATTGTAAAACAGAATTTTTTCCAGACTTCATTTGACTTAGCATTTTTATGATAATAAATCTTGACTGAATGTGCAATTTCCCAATGCCAGTGGCTGTAATTATTTTCCAGAAGCCAGCTAATCAAATCTTCAAGCAACTTTCAGCAGCTTTCACAGACCACAGCTTCATAAGGCAGGTTACAAAGCATTCAAGAATACAATTTAAAGCCACAAGATTACAAGGGCTGAGGTTTTAAGATGTGATACCATCAATTTTTAGAAAATGTGTTTTTACTTCCCACTTATACAGCATGCCAAAATGTTATTTTTGTTCAGATTTCAGTGGCTGCTTTTCATGAGCACTGGAGTAATTTGAGATGTAGCTGAAGGCTACGTTTTAAACAGAGCCAGAACTAATTTGAGGAATCCACACTTTTTTTCTTACAGGAAAACAAAATATTTTGTAGACTGTATGTTCAAATGCACAAATATCTCCTGTAATTAATTAAAATGTTTTACTTTTATATCCATCTATCCATCCATTTTCCAACCCGTTGAATTTAGTTATGTTGTCAAATGCCTCTGAAAAACACAAGAATTGTCTTCTGATAACCAAACAGAAGTGAGCTACATTATATCTTTTTTCCCCATTCAGGATGGCTATTGGGAAGCTACTTCAGAACTAGGAGCCTTACTAGATGTCAACATGGATTATTTTGCCAATGTTTTCCTGAAAGAAAAGGGAATCATGTCTTTGGGTATGTAAACTACAATCAAAAGTCTTAGACAAGCTTTAGTTAAAAAGTGGAAATGGAAGCAGTTGTTTGCCTTTATTTGTTGTAGCCAGTGTTGGGGGTAATGCTGTAAAAAGTAGCATGTATTACGTAGTCAGATTACTTTTTAAAATAACAAGTAACTTAATATAGTACATATTTTATTGAAGTAAAAATAACTGTGCTACTTATAAAAGCACAGATACACATTATTTTGTTATTATGGAAGCTTATTTCTCAACAAAAAAAAACCCACTGCATTATTTCACAGAACTGTTGCCTATTATACCTATTGCCTATTGCATGCACACTCTGATGACAGGGGAAAAACAGTTTAACCACGTGCGTAGCATGCAATCAAGTGAAAAGAACTGAACAAAAGTTTATGGGTTTTAATCCTGCGTGTACTAAGGGGTAAATTTAATTGATCAATTTTAGCGTCACAGGGAGTAATTGATAATCGCAGCATCACTGGGTGTAAGGTAAAGAGCAAACATGCTGGATGGTATACACTGTTCTTTGAAAGGCTCAATCAGTGATTCAAGCAGAAAAGAGTGTGCTGCATGCAATTGAGTAACAAAAACGTATAAGTAAAGAATCTATTTAGTTTTAATCCTGTCATTTGCTGTAGATATTTTAAAACAGTGGGAGCTAGTGGCTCAATGGACAGTTTTTATACCACACATCTTTTGGAACTCGTGTGGGGAATGTAAAAAGGGGATGAATATTATTTACTTCACAGCATATTTATAAAAGACAACATAAGATTATAAAATTTAGCTGAGTTTGTGGTCATGTTTATGAAAGTTCATACGAGTATATGGGCTTTGGAGTTACAAATGTTGGTCAGTGAACTTAGCGGTTTTTCTAACAATAGTAGAAAAAGTAACACAAAGGTGACACATTGTAACACATTACATTTTAAAATTTCCCCTTGGTATTAATAAAGTATCTATCTATCTATCTATCTAAATACTTAAATATCATATTTAATTACTTTTTATTGTAAGTAATCAGTAATGTAACTAACTATGTTACTTATAAAAGTATCATTCTCCAACACTGATTGCAGCAAACATTACTTTCTAAAAGTCTGAAAGATTTCCTCAAATCAGTTGCAGTTCCTGGCTGGTGGAGTTAGCGGACAGAAGAGTGGCCTTTAGATTCTGTCCTCTCCCTTCTTTTCTGACTGTTGTGTTCAGTTCAGTCATCCCATATCCATGGACTTGAATTAAAAGGACTCATGTTAATTTTAAGCCTTGATCAGCTGTCTGGATTCAAATTCATTTAAAGTTTTTTAAAGGTACATTCAAATTCCATTATTTCTATTTTTCCATTTTGTAGGTTTGAAAGCAAAGGAAAATATCCTGAGACTCCTTGCCACACTTCTAGTGATTCAGCTCATACGTTACACCATGCAACTGAACGGCATTGTCCTGAAGTCTCTCTTCCATCTGGAGCATAACAAAGATGAGAGGTGATATTCTCACTGCTAACAGATCTGTCAGCACAACTGCTGTTAGACATAATAGATATTTAGAAAACACACTAAGACACTTCTACCAGATAGATAGCAAGGGTTTCATGGGAGAGCCTGGTTGTGTTAACTCTAACACGCAGAAGAGATTCCACAGTGTTTCAGTGGCGGTGGGGACAGGAAATTCAATTGGACCATGGCTGAAATCACAATAATGGAGTAGCAGCTGTAGCTAAAATGTTGCCATTGCTTGTCACTTACAACCCTTGGATTCATTGGCACTGTTGACAGGAAAGCCATAACTTTAAGGAAGGAACGAAGTCCTTTACCCAATATTAGCCAGAAAGTTTTTTAATTTGATGGGAAATATCAGCAGGTAAACAATATTGTAGCCCTGACAGTAGTCTTGTGTGACCAGAAGCGATTCTCAAACAAGAATACACATCTGGGGACAACCAATTAAAAAGTATGTAGTGAATAGTGGTGAAATCCTGTGCTGCAATGGCTATGCCTACAGGGCATCTTCCTAAACCACCTGCCCCCAATTTCTTCAGTCCGTGCACTAAACTAAACCATCAGGGTTCAGGGAGTGAGCAAATGAAACTGAATAAAAGACTTGACATTGAATGGAAACAAAAAGCTAAAACTGTTGTTGTCCATTCAGGAGCTTGGTAGCACAAGGTAAGTGAAGCTTAATTAATTACATTGTATGTTGTAATAACAGAGGAGACAGCAGACAGACAGACAGACAGACACACACACACACACACACATAGACCACCAGAGCTACACAAGCATTTGAGAAGTGGTTCTGCTTGCTCCAGTATCTTTCTATCATTTTCACTATCGCATCGCTATATGACATGATAACAGCAAATACAGTTAAGATAAGCATTGTGGTCTATGGATATATGATGTGCTAAAATGCTGCAGCTATATTCTGGCGTGGCATGTTTACATTTCCAATTAGTCAGTAATGTTAACTTCCTTTAGTTACTTGTTTAGATGTGGATGTAGTTCAGCATTGTTTGTGCTTTCCTGGCAGATTTGTTAATTAGGGGGTTTGGAGTAATGAAATCTGCATCTCTTGTTGCTCTTTTAATGGAGTGTGACACACTATTTACTTCAAACTCACATTTTACTGCTCATATTTTCACTGTCATCATAAAGGTAAATAACAGAGAGCACACATGGCACCTGTGACAAAGAATCATTCATGTTTACCACTCATTCACTGCCAACATATAATCTGATGTTATAGAAAGGTTTTGCCCTTGCAACAGGATATCCTTATTTTTAAGACATGCAATGTGCTCTCTGCACATGTGACACACATTTATATGTCTTATGTGTTTTTTTTAGGAGACTTTTCTATTGTAAACAGTTCATCGTAATCAGAATATTGTTGGGCGTCAGACCAGATTAACAAGAGCACTTCTGATCTTTGCAGTTCAGAGTCATTAGTCCTATTCTGAGTGCCACCTTCATGAGGTGTTGGACTGGTTTGGATACTCTGTGAGCCATCTAATTGTTCTCACCCACTTTAAGCAAAATTTACTCATGGTTGTCTCCAGAAGTATGTCTGCCTTGCGAGACAAATCTGACAGTAATCAAAATGAAAGCCCATGTGTGAGTCATAAAGAATAGTATTCTGGTGCCTTTAAATGTGTTCTGATGAGCCATTCTCCAACTCAGGGTGGCTAGGTGAATGTTATCTAGCCAGTACTTCATAACAGTAAAGAAGTATTGACCTTATCTAGGAATATTATCAAGATTTGGAATGAGTGTTTTGAGGAATGTGTAAAAATGGTGGACATACTGTCAAAGTATTTGTTGTTGCTAAAATGAATTTACGTCTGTTTCTGTGATGAAAGATACAGTGGTGGATGAAACATTCCACAGTGGCAAAACTTAACTGCTGAAAGTTCTGAACACTGAGGGGTTGTATTGGTTAACATGCCTTTTAAATAATGTAGAAAATTAGGAACAGTGAATCAGCTTTTAAAGTCATGGATAGTGGTCCACATTTTTAAACAGACAACTACTAAGTGTATGTACTCCACTTCGACTCAATGCTCAGTTTCTCCAAAACAAGCCTTTCCTTGGGTACAAGAACAGAGACTCAGACTAATAGGGTCAGCTTAAATCTGGAAGGATCAATGCAAATTCCATCCTGCCTGTGGAAAAGAGGATCATTTCGAAAAAAGAAATTCGGAGCTTTAAGGTGCCAAATTGAAGTCTTTAGGAATTTTATCTGAAATTAGCAGTCAGTTCTGGAAAACTGTTTAAAAAAATAGTTAACACGGTTGAATTAGTTTGTTAGAGAGACTTGAACTAAAAATTCTTAACGACAATTTATACTGAGCAACAACTGAAACAAGTGTTGGTTGCATTTATTGTAAGGAACCTGCAACCATTTGGTGAGTCTAATGGGGTGATTATTTTTCATGTAATAACTTTGACTATTGGATAACTTTTTGTTTATGAATAAATTTAGTATATTGTGACCACTAGGAGTCACTGTTGTAAAGTCACCAAACTCACAATGATAACAAGAACAGAACTTATACAAATAGATACTGTGATAAGGTGCTATATTGGTGCCGACCCAACACAGACTGACACCAGGCCATGGGACACTTCTTCCCTGTGTCCCACTGGCCCTAACACAGTCCCAAAAACACACAAATGTAAATCACACCCCAAATCACACTCTTCTCTTCCTCCACTCCTCCCAGGGCAGCTTCGTCCACCTCCTCCCAACTCTCACGCCCCAAGTAGTGGCTGCAGGCTCCCTTTATAGCCCACCTGGGTGTGGCTGCGCTGCCGCCCACATGGGCTCAGGAAGCCTTGCAGCTCCCCCTGGAAGTGGCCACAGAGCCCAACCAGGATGAGCTTCGGTGTTCCATAATACATGCCCCGATGCAACCCAGGTGGGCTGCTACCAAGTGTTCCAGGGGACGTAGGGGATGAAGCCAACAGACCCACATCATCCACAAATACCAGAGACGAGATTCTGAGGTCAGCGAACTAGACCCCCTCCACTCCTTGGCTGTGCCTAGAAATTCTGTCCATAAAACGTATGAACAGAATTGGTGACAAAGGGCAGCCCTGGCGGAGTCCAACCTTAACAGGAAACAAGTTCGACTTATTACTAGCAATGCAGACCAAGCTCCTGCTCCTCCTGTACAGAGACTGAATGGCTCTTAATAACAAGTCTTGTACCCTGTACTCTTGGTGCACACCCCACAGGATGCTTCGAGGGACACGGCTGAATGCCTTCTCCAAATCCACAAAACACATGTGGACTGGTTGGGCAAACTCCCAAGCCCCCTCCAGGATCCTGGCCAAGGTGTAGAGCTGGTCCAGTGTTCCACAGCCAGGACGGAATCCGCATTGTTCCTCTTGAATCCAAGATTTGACCATTGACCGATCTCTTTTCTCCAGCACCACTGAATAGACCTTACCGGGGAGGCTGAGGAGTGTGATCCCACTATAGTGGGAGCACATCCTCCAGTCACCCTTCTTAAAAAGGGGGACCACCACCCCAGTTTGCCAATCCAGAAGCACTGCCCCCAGTGTCCATGCGATGTTATATATATATGTATTGTGAACAGAACCCGTGTACAGACAGGCAGACATGTTGTTTTCCACCACCACACGTTTATTTACACAACTATTTACAGAGTCCAAAGTGCACACAAACCCCCAAAGTCCTGGCCACACAACGCCTTGCACTCTTCAGGCCGCCTCCTTGCCTCCTCCGCAAGCTCAGTCTTTCCTTCTGTCCCGACTCCAGCCTCGAATGAAGGGAAACGGCCCCTTTTATCTTCACCCGGATATGCTCCAGGTGCTCCCCGGCAATCACCCGCCAACACGCCCCCGTGTGGTGGAAAGTGCCGGCTGTACTCCCGGAAGCACTCCTTGTGTCCCTGCTTCTCTTCCCCCCAGCACTTCCTGGTGTGGTGGAAGTGCTGAGGTCCAGGGTTCCCAAGGCATTGGGGCGCCCCCTGGCAGTGACCACGGGCGCCTACAGGGCTGGGCTTCCAACCCGTGGCGGCCCCCACGTGATCCAAGGCGGGTGCATGCCCTCTTCCGGTCCCTCAAGGCATCCCGGCCGGGTCATCACCCCTGGCATCCTTGACAGTATATATCATACTATATAATAAAACCCCTGTGTGCGTCCAGGTGTCCATGTGCGTGTGTCTTCTGGTGAAGTGCGCATGTGCGAGCCATTCCGTGCATCGCGCCGTGCCCCTCCCAGGCGCACGGCACAGTGGAGGCACACACACTGGAAGCTGGGCACACAGTGAATGGCCTTGCCACGGCCGCTCATGATAAGAAATAAAGGACAACATTGCTGGGGAGAGTGCTGATTGTGTAGTCGTTGCCACGCACATAAAATCCGTTGCTGAGGAGACGCCACACATACAATAATCAGCTGTACGCCAGCACAGATTAAAATACTTGCTGGGGAACTAAACAGTACTTGCTGGGGTGACGCCAGGGCACGATTATCAACTACACGCGACACATTAAATCAGTTGCTGGGGACACTCTGCTGATTGCCCAATGTTGTGACAGAAAATTAAAGTCATATTACGGACAACAAAGCCAGTATTACTTTCAGAGAAAATTACAGGCATTCAGGGCAATCAGCAGAGTGTCCCCAGCAAGTGACGCATACAAGCATGTTCATTAGTGCAGCTACTGCAGAAACAAAGCACACAGTGGAAAAAGTCAATGTCCAGCTAATGGAAGACAGTTTAAAAAAAACCTGTGCATGCAACATGTGATGTCTTAAATAAAGAGGAAGACGAACTGTTTATTGATGCAGCAGGAAAGGAATCGATGAATGAAACCTGTTATCTTTACAACGGTTGACATACACGGAATATAACTTGAACACAACACATCCTACTAATACGAACCCGATTGAAAGAAATAATGATAATCAAATCCTTGGTGACAGCAACACTCATAACACTCACAAAACAATTACTGTATATTGACAATCATGTTACGTTATTTTTAAAATGTTCCCTTTTCTTTTTCATAACTTCTTTAACACACTACTTCTCCACTGCAAAGTGCGGGTATTTTGCTATATATATATATAGCAAAATACCCGTGCTTCGCAGCGGAGAAGTAGTGTGTTAAAGAAGTAATGAAAAGAAAATGGAGAAAAACTGCTTCCAGTTATGACCATTACGCGTTGAATTTCGATATAAAACCTGCCCAACTTTTGTAAGGAAGCTGTAAGGAATGAACCTGCCAAATTTCAGCCTTCCACCCACACGGGAAGTTGGAGAATTAGTGATGAGTCAGTGAGTTAGTGAGTTCAGTGAGTGAGTGAGTCAGTGAGTGAGGGCTTTGCCTTTTATTAGTATATATATATATATATATATATATATATATATATATATATATATATATATATATATATATATATATATATATATATATATATATATATATATTGTGAGAGATGGCCGGCAGCTTATCCCAGCCAATACATCCAGGCTGCTAGATAGAGTCCTCACTGCATTATGAAGGTGCCTCAGATTCCCGCAGGGCATCATAGGAGATGAAGTGCGACTTCACAGCCCTGCTGGGTGCCGTGAGTGCCATCGGAGGACTCTGGGGACACTGGGATTTCTATTTTCCTTATAGCCCCGAAGTACTCCCAAGTCATGGGGACGGAAAAACAGAAGTATTTCCGAGCTGAAGAAAAGTATGAATCTTCAGCCGACCCGGAAGTGCTAGTGAAATACATGGACTAGAGGAAAGGAGCACTTCCAGGTCAATGACTATTTAATGGATTGTGGGAAACCCAGCAAGCTGAGCCGGAGTTGGGAGGAAGTGTGGCGGAGCTGCTGGGTGGAGAGGAGGATTGATTTTTGGGATTTTTTTTTTGATTATTGAGCATTGTGGAGGTGGATGTGCTTTGTGCACAGTATATACGATATTAAATCATTTCTGATACTTTTACCTGGTGTCTGGATGTGTTGTCTACGGGTTTGGAGGAGCGACAACGCCTTCTACTGTCACAATATATATATATATATATATATATATATATATATATATATATATATATATATATATATATATATATATATATATAATTTGTTCAATTGTGATGGTATATCCATGAATTGGATTTGGATGAATATTTAAAAAATAATCAAAGAATTCTAAAAAAATGAAAAATTGTTTTACTCAAACTATTACATCTGTTAGTCCTGATTTGTAAGCATATCTAGCCGAATAACTTTACACAAGCGTGTTTAGAAAGCCACCGTATGGGATTGGTTAACAGTCACACATGAATTTGTTCATTCCTTCAAAAGCTGAATTTGTTTCTTTCACTTGTTAAAATTATTTTCATTCTGGATTTTTCTTTTTTCTTCAGTTCACCTTATCTGTTATCTGTGGAGAAAGCAATCAAGTGGGCTAAAGCAGCAGACAAACGCTACCCATGCATTTGCAGTAGACTTCAGATTGGAAGAGATATGGAAACAACAACACGACAACTCTTGAACATTGACCCAATAAAGGAAAACTCCCCATTATGGTTGTTTATCACCAAGCAGTCTATAAGTGGGATAAACAAGCCATTTATATTTGGAAACTCCACCATTTTTGGAACCTCAAATCAGCAATCATGTCTTGGTATGGGAAGTGCGTTAGGTGGTTTCAGTTTTGAAACATTTGCATAATGCTTCTTAGAGTTAGGGATGTTTATCTTTCTTATGGTATATTTTAAATCAAAATGCGCTAGAATTGTCAGCCTATTTGAATTCTGTGTTTTTATCTCTTATTTTAATTGGTTAACTTTATTTAGGGTGTCTATAAAGTCCTGGAGCAATTTGAGTTTTTAATAAACGTGCATGAAGAATCTATAAAAATGTAACAGAAAGGAAATTTCTTAAGCTTATAACATAATTAAAGATTGCAATATAAATCCACTGTCAGATAAGATAAGCATATGATATTTGAGGTATATTCTGCAGGGGGTTTTTTGAGCTGTGACACTGATCAAAAGGATTATCTTAGAGTAAAGATCATTTATACACTAACGTTTTGTGAGTAAACCTCATTTTTAACTTGGCCCCACAGAGCAAAATGTTATAGGATCAAATGCAGACATCAGACAAGTTAGTCAGAGTAACCATCTCCTCTTTAATCAAAGTCATTTGGTATAGAGTGGATTTTAATATCTCTAAAAATAACAGAAGGAAGGTAAAATAGTCATCAACATCCATCCGGGTCACGGGGGTCTGCTGGAGCCAATCCCAGCCAACACAGGGCGCATGTTGCAATTTACAGATGTTTATGTCAGTGACTTTTTAGAAATGTATTAGGACGTGCATATACTGTATAGGAGGACATCTTTTAAACGTACCATTGAATAGGATGCAAATACAGCTTGGAACAATGTGATGTTCAAGTATTTTTCAAAGATAGTCATCATGAGACACAGTTACTTGAGCTGTGGTGATGAAGTTATCTTTGGACAAAGAAGGCATTTATAATTTACACTGTGCTAACAATATGCACGGTGTCAAAAAATATTAATTTACACTTTGTCTTCTGCACTCACGGAGATTCAGTGGTGTGCTAGTGTGTTCTTCACAACCAACGTCCACACTTTGCAAAGAAAGTATATTACAGTTGTTGCTTTCATTATTCTCTGGATAGTTACACATTTTTTTAAAATGCTTTTGTCATGTTTTGAACTATTTAAACTTCCGTGATAATGTATCCTTTCGTCTACATCTGTTTAATCAGAGTGATGATTATGAAAGTAGCCAAAAGCAAGAATGGCTTTGTGTCTTCACCCATTTTGTGTTTTTATTTACAAAATCACCACCGAGCCTAGAATATCCTCAGCTTTTGAACTGGTAAGCTGTTGGCACAAGATCTGTTCAGGCGTATGTGTTGTTTGAGCCAAAGTACTACACTTGCTGACACAAAGAGATTATGATTGTGCTACTGACCTTTTCCTGATTTATTATTTGCTCTATTTACATCTTAAACAGAAGAATACTTGTATGTAAAAGTGCAATAAAAACAAGGTTCACAATGACCATTTAATGTTTTTTCTTCTTACATCACCACTTCTGGAAAAGATTCCATTTATTTCTGTTACAACTATTAGGCACACATAACTAAACATCTTGACTCACTAAAACCAACTTACGGTCGTAGATAGATAGACAGACAGACAGACAGAAGTTCCACCCTGTTCCACAGAATTACAGGCCTCACAGCCCACCACTTGGGCCTGTTAGCGTGCTTTCAGCATTTTAACTTCTTTACAATGTGAGAATCCCAGCTTGTGACCTTTTGGAGACCAGCTTTGGTTGGGGGTTTAGACGGCTTCCCCTGAGCCCAATGTGTGCCTCATTCGAATGATGTCCATTTTAGGACAGCATCCTTTCTCTGACAAAACTCCATCATCCTTCATTCAAAGCTCTATACTCTTTCCTGCCTGTTTCAATGTGACATCCATCTCCCAGCAATACTTCCATGTACCCTGTGGCAAATCTTCATAGTCCCTCTTTCAGAATGGCGACAAGTTCTCTGACAGAATGCCATCTCCCACCTCCTCCTTCTTCAGACCACAGAAGCAAAAATGAGAAAAACAAAGGGTTATCTGCCAGTCATTTACAAGGGCAGGAATATATTTTAGTTAGCCAATTGTCACCCCCTCTTCCCCTTTAAACTTTCTTTGAAACTTCTCCACATTGTAGGTTCATTACACATTATGCTGCTTTGCTTCTATAACGTTTTCTTATAATGTGCTTTTTTACAGTCTGCTTTTTGAACCACATAAATAATTCAAAGTGTAAAGCAAATGTTTACTTCCTTGACATTTACAGCATTGTTCATTTTCTTTTTCCTGTCATTTATAATTGGAGTATTACATTGGGCCTTTTAGGGTGGTAATGTATTTTTGTACAATTTTAATCATCTCTCTATTATAAAAAAATGACAAGGAGACGATACATGATCTTATAAGATCACGGAAGACACTTAAAAGACCTGCGAGACTAAAGAGATTGGCCACAGAGCGTCTCGCGGGGACCTTAAACATGAGATTTTGTGCCAAGAGATTGACCCAGGACCGTCTCACAATGACATAGAACATAAGATTCTTGCAAGACACCCCCTACTTACAACTAAATAAGAGCACGGGCAGCAACACACTCAGTTGTGTTTTGGCTTTGAGCACACACAGATCCAGGGCTCTCAGCACATATAAAGCGTATAAGGACAATACGTTATAAATGAAACATAGACGACTAAGCGAAGAAGAAAGCAGCGTGGTGAAAAGAGACTCAAAAGCATTGGGGAGACAAAAAAGAAAAAGAATAATCTAGGTGCAAATTCAGAAAATAAGGAAAGTAATTATCAGCCAGGAACAAGTGGAATTGCAAAAAAAGCACGTCCAATCGGGACGTGGGCACTATACACATGCAGAGCAGGTTAGAGATTATGAAAGCAGGGGAATTCAAAAGGCTCAAAAAAAAAAAAAGCTTTGGTGCGATACACATGTGGAGAAAGTTAAAGAATATGAATGTAGGAAAATTTGAAAGTATAAAAAAAAAGAAAGTAAAGATCACAGTAGCGCAAACAAATGGAAATTATTACTCGAAAAAGGGAAAATAATCACCACGGACCAGGTGTCATTGCAATAAAAGCAGGATAAAGCGAGGTCAGAAATAAAAGACAGAGTAGAAAACAAAGTAAAATGTCATAAAGAGGTTAAAAAACAAGGGGGCCAAACACATGCAGAGCGGGTTAGAGATAATGAAAACTGGAATTCAAAAGACTCAAAAAGAAAACATAGGCGTGGAACACATGCAGAGCAAGATACAGAATATGAATGCAGTAAACAACGACAGTGTCAAAACAAAGAAAGTAAACATCGCATTAGCGCAAAGAAAGAGAAATTATTACTCGGAGAAATAATGAAAAGGCGAATAGAGATCGAATATATGAACATAGGTAATATGTCAGAAGTACATAAATATTGTAAGGCTTTGAAGTTTAAGTCAAGAGAATTTCAAAAACGGAGTTTACCTCACATGAATTTATTGGTTACTTTGCAAAAAAAATGATTAACTGCTGATGATGTAGATTGTTTTGTCTGTGTTGAAATTCCAAACAGAGAAGCCTATCCTGAATTATGGTACAAAGTCATTAAACACAAGTCTCACTGACCTCATTAAAAAGATACAGCACATTGGGACTCAAAAGATTCCAAATATTGTTTTTACAGAAGTTCTGAAATAAAAGTGAAACTAATGAAATAACAACAATTCAAAGAAAAAAAAATCTTAAAAGTGTGTATCAAAAACAAAAATGGGGGTTGGCGAGCGAAGCGAGCAGAGGGCAAAGCCCCCTAGTTGAGAAAAAAAAAGTGGATCCTGTACAAAGTTTAATCCATAGATAAGCTCATATTTATGAGTTCATACTCATGCCATGATTGTGTTCATGTATTCTCTATTAAAGAGAATAAAATGTGGAAAGGCCACTGAACTCTAACATTAATATTTAAGCAAAATGAACAAAAATCAACTGCACAATGTAATGCCCAGGATGTCCACAAATGGCATACTCGTCTTTGAATCTGGGATATTGACAGACACAAAGCAAGATGGACTGGGCAAAGAGGACCTGTACACACAGCACAGAAAGTTGTACAAGAGTTTGGTGCTTTTTGTTTTTTATTACAAGTCCAACAGTGTTACAATGTAAAGTGCAGTGCAGGTTTCTTCTCTAAATAAATACATTAATAATCCAGTAAAAATTGTATCTTTTTGTGGCAGTTTAAAACAACAATAAATAATCCAGTTGATAAATAATCACAAGGTCAGCAAGAGGAGACATCCACTGGCTCGAGTTCCCACTACCATCCCTTAGTATTCAGCAGGGGACCCTGCGAGCCCTGCTCCCTTTTTTTCCCTGCATCCCTCAGTGTTCAGCAAGAGTCTCTCGGAGTGGTTGGTTGCTCCTACTCCTTGGGCACTCATCTAAAGTGACACTACCCCATCCACGCCATCTGCTCACTCAACTCAGGGCCTTTTCCCAACTGCTTGCCTCCACACTCACTGTTGCCCCGGCACAATCACAATCCTGCTGCTCTGTCTTTCTTTCTTTGTCCCTTTAACCTCCAGGTTTCTCTTTCTTTTCTTGATCTCCCCCATATCCTGCTCAGGCTCCTTTTATACTATAGTGAGCACTGGTGCTTTAATTAAGAATCCCACAGTACCCAGTAAGGAAACCAGCAGGACTAACCTACAGATGAATGTGCAATCAGCCAGTTACCCCATCAACACCCGGGGGCCTCTCAACGGAGCTACTGTAAGCACGTGTGCACCCCCTGGGCCTGAGCTTGCTGTTTTATAAATACTTCCACAGACCCCAAAATGCGCTTTACCAACCTGTTGACCTGTCAGCCAGTTCTCTGGAAAGTAACAACATGTCGCTGATAAAACTGACACAAAAACAAAACGAAAAAAAATTATTCGGTGTATTACGCAGCAGTGTCCCTCTTAAAGGGGAACTAAAATACAGTCTGTACGTAATATTTGTTTTTGAGGTGTAATATGTTTGTCACATCAACATGCATTATAATAACGGCTCAGTGATATGAATTATGTGTGCGAGTCATTTAGCTGCTTCGCCCTGCTTGATCGAGGGTATCGTCCTTTCCCAGTTTCCATGGGCAAAGTTGCTGTAAATATACATACGTTCCCTCAACGTGTTTTCTTTTATAAACCCCACATTTCAAGCCTGTTTGTATGTAGACAACCACACTTTATAAAAGAGGTCCCAGGTACAGTACGTCCTCTCTTGAGGTATACCAACAATGGCCTACTGAGAAGCTGGAAGGATTACATGAATTAACTAGTCTTTGAGCAGTTGGAGATTCCCAAAATGGGAAGCAAGAGGTTTTAACTGCAGAGAGTTCAAGTCAGCCAAGTCCTGCATATTGCTACTGCCAGCTTTTACCAGGAACAGAGGAATGAAAACAACGATTGCTGTTTCATTGGCGCACTGAATACCCTAGGGTTGATTTTACAGTCAAATCTACTTTTGGGTTTTAGATTAGATTAGATTAGATTCAATTTTAGTAATCCCAAGCAGAAATTTAGATGCATGCAGCAAGAGAAACAACGAAGCTCCAGACTCACAGTATAAATAATGGAATCAATCAATAAATAATGTATATTGTACAGCAGGCAGAAAAGACCCCCAGAGGAGCTTCTTACGAGTAGCACGCCATGGAGGAATGAACCTGTGGCTAAAAGTGCTTCGAGACAGCGCCTCCTTGAGGGAATGGAAGGGTTTTTTTAATTGAGGCATTCAATTTTGCCACCATCTTCCAGTGTGTCCAGGGTTAGACCTGTGATGGAGCAGGCTTTCCTGAGAAGTTTGTTCAGGTATTGTGTGTCTTTTGACTTCCAAAAAAAACCATGGTAGCACCAGAAGAGTACCAGGACAAAGCACAACGGGTAGCATGCATGCGTTTCCACTAGAGGGCCCTACAAATGGACACACTTGCCACCCCGTCCACTCCAAGCCTGACAACATGCGGCTGCTCCACATGTGCATAACAGGAACAAACTGGTAAGTGAACACGTGCCTTTTTCTTTTATTTTAAGGATGGTGCATGCAAACAGTTAGATGGAAATAGAGCAAAGTGCTTTTAAATGAACACATTCGAAGACGTTTCCTCACAGGTCTGTTGGTCACTTTGTTTGGTTCTTCGACTTCTGCTTGGCTTTTGCCTTTGCTTTTGAAATGTTATTTTTAGTATGTTGTTATAAATTATAATAAGCTTCTTAGTAAAGTAATTTATGAACTGTAGAACCCAAGCACTGGGGTATTGTTACAAGGCGCCCAAGAAAGAGGGGCCTCACATAAAACAACACGAATGATCACCAGCTACCCTGCAGCAGGAATCATTTTTTATTGTAGCGAAAGAGGACCACTGTGTGTGAAACCCGAAAGACTAAAAATTGTAGCACAGCCCGCAAACACAAGGTGCGAAAATCCAACAGACATATAAGACATGAAATGCACAATCCCACATTCCTCATGTGTCAAAAGAAACCATTCATGCACCCTGTAGCAATGGAGACAAAGCATGGCCTCCACCTTTTGGAATGGACTAAAACCGTACTACAGTGCTTTATATTATTGATCCCAAGAACTGCACTGTTTATAACTTTGTAATTTAGATACAACTTTATTTGTTCCCAGGGAGAAATTTGGTTGACAGTAGGGAAGGCTGAAGGGATCTGTGGGTACTGTGACAATACGGGTTCGCTCCACGCTCCCATCCAACTTCCGGGAGCTCTTGGACCCAACATCATCAGTAATGTCACCGAGATGAGCTGACATATGAGGACAATTCTCAAATGAAGTCAGGGGGTAGTGTAAAAAGTGCCAATGTGCTTTTATTACACATTAAAAATCAATACAGTGTCCAAAGTGCAGTGGTCCACAATTCCAATAAATAAATTCATAAAAACAGTGAAAAGATGGGATAAAAGAATAAATAATTCTTAAAAGTCTTAGGTTAAAATCAGAAGTTAAAAGGCAGTCTCTCTAATTCCGATCTCAGCACACCTCCATCTCATTCTCCCCGGCTCACCCATTGCTCCCATAGCCAGCGGAGACCCAACAGCCATGAGCTTCTTTTGGCCGACCTCCGTCTTGGCTGTCTTAAGGACATCACGGCCAGACCATCCGAGGTCAGCTCTCCTCCATTCTTCCTTTGCACTCCTCTAGTCGCTCCTCAGATCCATCGGGAGGACACCTGCCTTGCTCACCCCACTCCACCCAATCATTCAGTGGGATGGACTAGCCGCTAGAGTGCTACAGCCTTACGCTCCTTTGCAGGTCCCCAGCTCGTGCTGTCTCCTCCTACTAGGTGGCCAGATTATACCTGCTAAGACTGCTCTTTCATGTCCTTTAATCTTTTTTTCTTCCTCTTTTCCTCGATCCATCCTGGTTTCTCGATCCATCTATCCTCCTTCCTGCTGCTGACCCGTATATATATATATATATATATATATATATATATATATATATATATATATATATATATATATATATATATATATACATATATAGCCCCATCTCCGTAATTGCAATTGCTCACAGTGTCCTGAATGACGCACAGTACCTGCACTGTGAAGGAGTGTCAGTTACGGCACTACGTCCATATGCCCAATTCCCCGGGGGTGCTCCAGCTTGCAAGATCCTCACATGCTCCCCAACCTGTCCTGGCTTTTTTATATAAGCTCTTTAGATAGATAGAGTAGATAGATAGAAGACACACTTCTGAATAATTCATTAGCTGAAAGTGCTCAGTGTTAGTGTGTCAAAGAAGATTTACAATGGCACTCAGTTTTGTTTTAATTTTCTCCTTTGCTACCATGTTTTCACATATATATTTCTGGTTATTAATGTTGGCTTAACTTAAAGTAATAAACTGTGTTATGAGTTTCTCCACCTAACCTTAAAAAGAAAATTATTTAACTGCCCTTTAGTTAAGAGCAACATCCGCCATGTAGTGCCTTCGCAGAGCGTGCAACACAAACGCACTCACAGAGGGGCTGAGGGCTGCATGTCAGTGCAAGCACACAGGAGACATCTCTAAAGATAAAGGACATTTTAAAGTAGGTCCTGATTCCTGATTCCTTGGACAGTTCTTTAAATAGGAACTAAGGAGAATGCATTCAGAACTTTTGTGCCGTTTTCTACAAGAGAGAATAATATGAAACCAAGCTATGATGAAATCTAGATTTCTGTTTTTTGTTATTCTCTGTTGTCCTGTTTCTGTATATACTTATGTTATAAATAAACTGCTGTATCTTGTTTACTGCAGCAAGTGTACATGGTTTATTTATTGGAAAATGGTCAATGTCCACATCCAAAGCACAAACAGATAAAATGACATTTGTCTTGTGGAGACTTTAGAACTGTGATGAGATCTTTTCAATTCATGAAGTCCTGGCAGGAGCATGAAATGGAGATCTCTCACAGTTTGCAAGGCTGAGAACACTTAATAAAGACCATAATATGATTAAAGTTCTAGTTTTGATTCATATTGGCTATGATGAAATTATTCAGAACGAATCTTGAATTAGTGATGGCTCTCTAACTCTGACATGGTTTTATTCATTGTGTTGTCACAGATGGGCCACAGGTCTCACTTTGAGGAGATCGTGACTGGGTGTCTTTGCTGTCTATTCACCCATTAAGGTGAATTCTCCCTGGGACTCCAGTGGTTATGCAGTGTCAATCACAGGACCACAATGGTGTCTTTATTATCTAATTATTAGATTAATTGTAGTTAAAAATAAAATCAATCAAGTGTACCCGTTTATAATAGACTGGCAATTCTTTTAACTTTTTTGTAGTTCTCTCTCATTGCTATCTGCCTGAGGCTCAACAGACATCAAAGTGAAACTGTTTAGTCATAAGTGACATCTGTTCCAGCTGTAATGATTTACTATCAAACCTTATATTTGTTTTTCTTTGGAAAATGTTTTATAAGAGCATTGAAGTTACAAGTGAAGTCCTCATTGCAGATTTGAGCTGTTTTCTGTCCTAAACATGAGGTGGAAAAAAGGACTGCATATGTTATGGGTGCTCTGAATGTGCTGTTTCTGTGGGCACACGAGAGAATATGTGGCTTGGTAGCACTTGAAAAAGGGCAGCCAATTACAGGCCCAGTGAGGCATTCAAATGGTGAATAATTGGTATTAAGAGGCCTACTGTGTGCCAAGAACACATTCACCATACCATTCCACTACTACGACTACCTCACACCTTTGGCATAAACCAGGATTTATACATGTGCCAAATTCTGACCACACAGTCCAAGTGTGGCAGCAGAAGTGGAGATTCACCGTCTCCAGACCAGATGACATGTTTCTAATCTTCATTCGTCCAGTTTTTGGGATCTCGTGCCCACTGTAGCCTAACCATCCTATTTATAAGTGACAGGAGATGAAGTCAGTATGATCCTCTGCTGCTGTAGCCTTCTGCTTCAAACACTTTGTGCTTTCAGAGACACACTTCTGCATGCCACTGCTGTGAAGAGCTGTTATTTCAGAGTTATGGCCTCTCTGTTAGCTTGACCAAGTCATCTCATTCTTCACTAACCTCTCACATTAACAAGTGTTTTCGCTTATGGAACTGCCGCTTGCTGGAAGTCACCGTATTCTGCGAACTCTACAGACTGTAAGGCATGACAATCCCAGGAGCGCAGGTGATTCTGAGATATTGAAACCACCAACGTTTGGCACCATCATAGTCAAAGATATTTAGATTTTGCACCCTGCCCTTTCTTATTTTTGGTCAACATTGACTAAATCTGCAGGTCATGTCTGCATGTTGTATATAGTGTGTTAGAGCCATATGATTGGCTGTTTGGAGGACTAGCATTAACAAAGAGGTTGCACTTAATAACGTGCTAACAGAATGTAAAGTAGCTGGAATGAAATGAACACAATTTGACCCTGGATGGTGGAGATTTAATCAAACTAAACTCTTTCTACCAATGTGCTTTAGTTGCTGATGTAAATTGAGATCAAAATGGATTCTCGTATGGTGCCAAGTTAGTAGGCTTTTCCAATAATGTGCTGCTTTACTTCTCCACTTGTTCTGTATTTGTATATTAGCTTATTAAACATATACTTAAGATTGTTTCAATAAACATCTATATAACATAACTTAAAACTCTCAAACCCTGTTCATCGAGGTTGGACTCATGGGGAGAGCTGCTTTTCTCACCTTTTCTTTTCAGTATGTCATGTGCCATCTCCTAAGCCTTATCCCTTGGTCTGTTGGGAAGTTCTTTGGAGGCTATCAAATCCCACACTTTTCCTGCTTCTGCATAAACGATTTTTTTTTTCATATGGCTTCTTCATTTCATCTGGGATTTTCCTTAATACCTTCTACTGTAGTTGTATGTGCCCAGCCTCTCTCTCTCTCCTGGTAGTTGTTCCAAAATTCAATTCCTTCTGCCTTCAAAGCTACTAGTTTCAAAGCTTCCTCCTCTTTTTAATGACTACAGACCAGTGGTACTAATGTCTGACATCATTAAGACTTTTGAGTGGCTGGTCCTAGACTATATGAGGCCTCTTGTGGTGGACCACCTGGACCCACTGCAGTTTGACAATCGGACAAAGACTGAAGTGGAGATCTGTCTGCTGCAATGGGCTTATTCTCACCTGGAGAAAGCTGGCAGCACTTTGATTTCTCCAGTGCCTTCACTACCATCCAGCCATCCCTGTTAAGGGGTAAGCTCAGAGATATGTATGTAGATGAGCTTGTGGTGTCCTAGATAATGGACTATCTGTCAAACAGTATGTGAGGCCCAAGAACTTTGTTTTTGATATGGATGTGAGCAACACTAGAGTACCACCAGGAACAGACTTGACTCCGTTTCTCTTCAATCTCTACACTTCAGACTACAGGTAAAATTCCATTACAACGAACTCCCAAGGACCTAAAAAATATTTCGTTATAACGAACATTTCATTGTAATGAGATTCTGTATTTGGAGCTATAGTGCTTTCTTTAACTTCAATAGCTTCTTTTGTGTTAATTTTATAAGTTATGCTGACGAGAATTTTTCTCAGCATTTCCTTGCGATAAAACACTTTTCCCAAGCACGATTGCAGCGTCTGTGGAAGATTGTTTGTCTGTTGCTGAAGCAGGTCAACAACAGACTTATAGCGCTGCAGTGAAGTGACACAGAAGTAAATCATAAAAGATCGGAGTCGCGCTTGCACCACAAAATACGAGGCTGAGACTCAGTACTTTAGGAAAACCAGCTTTATTCAGCTTGAAACAGGAACGGCACACTTATTTGTTGTAGCGGGATCTGCCACTCTGCTATACACAGACACAGCAGTCAGGCTGCATTACCCACCGATATTTTTCTGTTTGCTTTGGCGGAGAGACGCAGAATATCTTTGAGCCAGCTGTTACCCCGGCAACAGATAAACAGTCTTCCACAGTCGCAGAGATTGCACTTCGAGAGGCTCTTCGGCGTGTCGTCCAGTTGGGGGAGGTCCCAAGACAGTTTACAAACCTCACATTTTCTTGAATGAGTGCCGCATTAAAAGGAATGTTTCTTGAAAGGGCATCACTGAACCACATAAAAACTGCTTTTTCAACTTCAAATGCAGCAGTTCATATACGTTTGCAACCCGAGATTTTTTTCTTTTTTTGCTCGGTCTTTCAAAAAAGTTGACAGCATCGATGGCAAAATTCCAAATTAACTGGCAACGTTTTTTTGTTTTTTTTCTAATATGAAATGTTATTGTTTTTCATGTCTGCCTTTTCTATAGGAGGGTGACAATGAGTTAAATTCCAAAGGATGTTTTTCAAATGTTAATGAGCAATAAGCAAAAGGTATCACTGAAAACCGCAGGAAGCAAAAAGGGCAAAAAAAAAAAAAACAGTACGAGGAAAGCTCGAAGAAAGAAAAAAAAATTACAGTGTTTCTGTTTGTGGATCGTTGTGCACAACTGAGCTGCAGCCTCAGAACTAACTGCTCTGTGGATGATTCATTCAGGCATTTCAAGGTCTTTTGAGCACTTCGTTGTAATGAAAGTATCTGCTGAATGTACTTGGTAGTAACGAGATTTCTATTGACTCGTGTCATATGGGGAAGCTGTTAGGACCATAGAAATACTTTGTTGTAATGAAAATTTCGTTGTAAAGATATTCGTTATAACGAAATTTTACCTGTATAAATATAACACCCGGTCATGTCACTGACAGAAATTCTCAGATTATTCTGTATTTATGGGATGTATTGATAAAAGGAAAGAGACAGAGTATAGGAGTCGGGTCCTGAACTTCGTTTCTTGGTGCAAAGAGATTTGTGTACATCTTAACATCAGCAAAACTAAGGAGCTGGTTATTGACTTTCCTGTATGTCTGGTCACTATTCAGGGAGTGAATTTAGAGTTGATCCACTCATTCAGTTATTTGGGGGTCCATATTAATGACAGGTTGGACTGGTCTCAGAACACAGAAGAACCATATACAAAATGGCAGAGCAGGTTCTTTTTTTCTTAGGAAACTGGGTTCTTTTAATGGTGGAAGTGACGTCCTTCACATCTTCTATAACTCTGTGATGCCCAGGGCTGCTTTCTACGCTGTGGCATGCTGGGCTGGTAACATCACTTTAAGAGCGGCCCACCAAATCAACAGGCTACTTAAAAGGGCAAACTCAGGTACACTCAGGACACCCTGAAGATCGCAGCAAAGAAGGGAATTAAAACAAAACTGAGTGCCGTTATGAACAAAGCTGCACATCCTCTCTGTGACACACTAACATGGAGGACTTTCAGCCAACAAATCATTCAACAGAAGTGTGTCAGGAAACACTACGGGGGCTCCTTTATACCAACAACAATACACCTCCATAATGCCTCACTGGGACTGGGCCTGCCAAGTCAGAAATTTTCTTGTTACCTTTTATTCTTCCTAATTGATCATATAATGAGCTTCAAAAAAATTAAAACAGGAGTCTTTCAATTTCCTTAATAGGTTTTACTGCGGGAAAGGAGATTATTCCTGAGTATAAAAGCTTGGGTAAAATAATCGACTTTATCAACAAAACTTTCCCCTCATAGCTTAGGTGTTTGTATGGAAATGTACAGAGAGTGATGTCACTGTCACAATAGTCCGAAAGGTCAGATATCCAAGATTCATGAGGACTGAGTTTTTGTGACTGTGTTTTGTTTCTGGTTTTATGGTAAAAAAAAAAAATAAATACATCTTTGACTTGAACTTTACCTGAAAATTAAAACCTAAATTGTAACACACTAAGCATGTTTCTGCCTCATGTTTCTAATTCTGGTCCCTTTTTAAATCCATCTCAGTAGAGTACTGACTTAACTAGAATGTCAAATAATTTATAAATGTCTTGAAGGGTGGGCATTCTGTTTTACATAAAAGGTGAGACTGGCTACACGATCTGCGTCCCCTCACTGATTTGCTCTGCGTGATAGTCTGTCTCTTTAACTTTGTATTGAAGCGGACTTTGCCTTATTAAGAAATGAAGATTTTGAGTCTTACTTTGAAAGATAATGTTTCAGTTTTACAATGCATTGAAAAAATACGATCAATGGAAAGAACTAAATTGTAATTTAAGAAAGATGTTGTGAGAAGAGTGTCTTTTTAACTTGGAAATAACTTTTGCCGTTTCCCTTTGCCGATGCACTGTGATGTAGCTCTACACTAACTCCATAAGTAAAGCAATCCCATTACGATTTCAGAGGTCCTTAGGAGTTTGGAATGGAGCACGTTCTTTGGGTAACTGTAGACCATCCCAGCAGCACCAGACACAAGGCAGCACTGGTCTTATTGTGTTTTCAGCCACACACAAAAGGCTGAAGTGGCGTGAGGCCCATAAGAACACAGTGCAGAGTCCCAAAATGTCCCCGGAAAGGTTCTTGGAATGCCCACTTGTGGAGGTAAAGACTGTCAAAATCCTTGGCTAGCCACACAAGGGCGAACAAAAAATCTTTATAAATAGAAGATTTATTTTACACACAAATGCTCTGTAACAAGAAGGTCCATGGAGCACAAAAGGTACAGAAGACAATGCCTTCAAAATAAGTAATTCCAATAGTCCTAATACGAAATCCAAGAGAACAGTTGAAAATCAGAGCAAAAGAACTAAAAAAAAAAAAACAAAAACAAAAATAAGTAATAATCATAAAAGCAATAAACACAGGAGAACTCACCAACCACCTAATGCATTCAATGAACCACAACGGACTGTGGCTCTTTTTCAACCTTTTTTTTTTTTTTTTAATTTTATTAATTTTATTGTACTCATTCCATACAAATAAATCAATTTTTACAAAAAAAAAATAGGATGAAAACAACTTAACCCCCACCCATGAGAGAGAGAGCATGGCCAACGGAGTAAAACTTAAAGCTTGTAAACATACCTAAATTGATTAGTTTAAAAGGGCATGAATGGAGAAGAAAAAGAAATGTGGAAAGAATTGCTTCCTCTGTGCTTTAAGAGCTTATTCTAAATTATTATTGATTAGATCCTGCAAATTCTGCACTGATCCTCTAACTGAGAATTAGATTTTTTCCAATTTCAAACAGTGTAACACATCAGTTTTCCACTGACTTAAAAGAGGAGAGTTAGGATTCTTCCAGTTTAGCAAGACAAGTCTGCGTGCCAAAGTGTAGTGAATGCAATCACAGTTTGTTTGTCCTTCTCCACTTTAAGCCCATCTGGAAGAACCCCAAACACAGCTGTTAATGGGTTAGGAGGGATTGTGACACCAAGGCTGTCTGAAAGGTAATTAAAAATTTTGGTCCAAAATTATGTTAATTTGCTGCAGGCCCAAAACATGTGACCCAGTGAGGCTGGAACTTGATTGCACCGTTCGCAAGTTGGCTCTTGCCCTGGGAACATTTTGGACAGTTTTAAGTGAGACAGATGTGCTCAATATATAATTTTAAGTTGAATAATTGTATGCTTTGTGCATATGGAGCTCAAGTGAATTCTCTGCATTGCTACCTTCCACTCCTTTTCTGATATATTGATTAAGAGACCTTTTCCCCATTGTCCTCTTGAATCTTTGAAAGGCAGGGACTGTAAAATAATTTTATATATTGCAGAGATGGTGTCTAAGTCCTCGAAATTGAGCAATATTTTTTCCAGCATGGAGGAGGGTGCAAGATGAGGAAAATCAGGCAGGTTTTGTTTAACAAAGTTCCTAATTTGAAGATAGTGAAAGAAATGTGTAGCTGGAAAGTTAAATTTGGTAATTGTTCATAGGATGCAAAGATGTTGTCTATATAAAGATCTCTAAGCAATTAATCCCAAATTTTTCCAGATATAAAAAACTGCATATGTTTGCGAGGGTTGAAAGAGGTGGTTCTCTTGCAGAGGTGCCACAGATAAAAGATTCTCCATCTTAAAATGCTTTCTACATTGGTTCCATATTCTGAGTGAGTGAAGCACAAATGGATTACAGTATTAGTAAAATGGCGATAACTTAAATTTGTTGGGGCACACAGCAGGGAATATAAAGAAGTACTGCAGGATTTTACTTCTATTGCGGACCAAGCCTATGTATGTTCATCTATTTGTGTCCAGGTTTTTATAGCTTGTATGTTTGCTGCCCAGTAATAAAATTCAAAGTTAGGTAGAGCCATGCCACCTTCTGCCTTAGGTCTTTGTAGGGTCGCTCTTTGGATACGTGGATGTTTTGAGTTCCAAATAAATGAGGTTATTGTTGAATCTAATTGCTTAAAAATGATTTATTGATGTATATTGGAATGTTTTGAAATAAAAAAGGAGCTTAGGAAGAATATTCATCTTAACAGTGTTAATTCTTCCAGCTAGAGTGAGATGAAGGGTTGACCATCTATGCAAGTCTTGCTTAATTTTTTCCATGCAGATGGCAAAATTTTGTTGATAAAGAGCTTTGTGTTTACTTGCGATACTTACCCATAGGTATTTAAACTGATCTGCAATGATAAAAGGTAGGGTGTCTAATCTAATATTATATGCTTGAGAATTCACTGGAAAGAGTACACTTTTATTCAGATTAATTCTGAGACCAGAGATCTTTTGAAATTCTGTGAGTGCTGTTAAGACTGCAGGCACAGAATTTTGTGGGTCTGATATATACAGTACCATATCATCTGCATATAGAGAAATTTTCTGTTCCAGTCCCTCTCTGATAATCCCCTTTATCTGATAAGCATTTCGACAGTGAATTGCCAGGGTTTCAATGGCGATTGCAAATAGCAGTGGTGACAAGGGACATCCTTGTCTGGTACCACGTTCTAGTTTAAAGTAGTCTGAACAAATGTTAATAATAAACTGAAGCTTCTGGATTGGTATACAGTAGTTTGATCCATGCACAAATGTTCGGGCCAAACCCAAATTTCTCTAATGTAGTAAAAAGGTATTTCCATTCAATCATGTCAAATGCTTTTTCTGCATCCAATGATAATATTTCTGGGGTGTTTGATTTAGTTGGTGAGTATATTACATTAAACAGGCGTCAAAGATTTGAAGATAAGTGTTGACCCTTGATAAATCCAGTTTAATCTTGTGATATTATCGAAGGCAGCACTTTCTCCATCCTTCTAGCTATGATTTTTTAGAGTATTTTAACATCATTATTCAAAAGTGAAATTGGTCTGTATGATGCACATTGTAATAAGTCCTTATTTTGTTTAGGAAAGACGGTGATTAATGCTTGGCGAAAAGTTTGAGGAAATTTGATTGTCTCTGGCTTCTGTAAATGTTGCTAATAGGAGGGGAGCTAGCTGAGTGGAGAATTTCTTATAAAATTCTGCAGGGTAGCCATCAGGGCCTGCTGCTTTCCGCCTTGAAGTGACTTTATAGCATCTAGTAATTCTGATAGCCAGAGGTTTATCAGTTCCTCCGCACTAAAAGTATCTATTTGTGGTATCTGTAATGTATCCAGAAATGCATTAGATTGTGTGTTGTCTTCTTTAAACTCAGTAGAATATAAGGATTTATAGTAGTCTCTAAATGTATACATTATTTTTATGGTCAATGATTTTATCTCCGTTCATGTTGGTGATTACTAGGATTGCATCTTGCTTATGGATTTGTTGAGCTAAAAGCTTATTAGCTTTCTCTCCGTGTTCATAGTAATGATGTCTGATTTATAAATTAGTTGTTCAGTTTCTTTAGTTGTCAGAAGGTTGAGTTCTGAATGTAGAGCCTGCCTTTTCCTATGTAGAGCCTCGCTTGGATGCCTGGCATCTATTTTAGTAATTTCCTTTTAGCTCTGATACTTTCTTGGTTTCTAACTTATTTCTTGTGGAAAGATATGAAATAATCTGTCCTCTTAAGAAGGCCTTGAGAGTTTCCCCAGAGTATTCCTGCAGACACCTCTGAGGATGTATTTGTCTCTAGGAAGAAACTGATTTGTTTGGATATAAATTCTGTACAGTTCTCGTCTGCTAATAGAAGCGGGTTAAGACGCCATCTGCAAGGTGAGAGTGTTGGGCATAATGATTTAGCTCCAAGATCAGAGGTGCATGGTCGGAGATAACAATAGTCGTATTTGCAAGATTTAATCGTAGGCAAGAAATTATTATCTATAAAGAAATAATCAGTTCTTGAGTAGCAATGATGTACTGGTGAGTAGAACGAATATGTTCTTGAGTTTGGGTTTAGAAACCTCCAGGGGTCTGATAAGTTGTGGTCAGTTACAAACTGTATAATTGTCTGTTAGATGTCATCCCCCCTGTGACAGGAGTCCTATCTAAGAGTGGGTTTAAAACACAATTAAAGTCCCCAGCCATTATAATTTTATGAGTGTTCACATTGGGAATGGATGCAAATACATTTTGTATGAATTCCTTATCATATATTAGGTACATAAACATTTATCAAAATCATTTTACAGTTAAATAAGTTGCCCATGACAATCACATATCTTCCTTCAGGATCAGATACTACATCTGATGCTACAAATGAGACTGTTCTATGTATGAAAATTCCCACATCTCTAGTTTTCTTTGTAAAGCTAGAATGGAACATTTGGCCAGTCCAGTCTTTTTGCAGCTGGAACTGATTCTTGCTTAGTAAGTGGGTCTCCTGTAAAAATACTATTTTAGCATTTAGACCGGTTAGGTGAGAGAGTACTTTCTTTCTCTTTAATTTGTGATTCAGGCCTCTAACATTCCAGCTCACAAAGTTAACTGTCCCATCATGGAGACATTGATTCTGAATTTTTGATGTCACTTTATTGTCTTAACTGGAAGTGCGACAGCTTTAACCTTAATTTCCAGTTTCCCCACGAGCTATTGCCATACAGCCTATTGTTACGTTGATAGCTGTAATTATAAGGGTTAAAAAGATAGATAAGATATAGCCTGCTCTCTTTCTTTCCCCGCCCATTTTGCCTCCCCACGTGAGGCTGGGCCTCACTTCACACAGTCCCGGTCCTCTGACATACCCAGAGACAGAGCACATCCAAAGCAAAACAAGCCCCCACGCAGCGGCGTTTTAGGATTAAAAAGCAGAGATAGCTATTGCCAATATAGTCTAAATACTATATGCCTAAATATGATCATTAACAAACTATAAGCATAAAATATAATCTTCAGCAATCTTAAAGTATTAAGATAATAAAAACCCAGGGAATGGTGTTAAAAAGTGGTCCAGAATAAGCATAGTAAATCTGAATGCAATAATAACAGTAACGATAAACCAAGGGTATGATGTTAAACAGTCTCCTTTAGGGCAGTAAAAAAAAAAAAAAACTATTAATTTCTTCCACACACGTCTATAACTGTAAGCAAAACATAAACAGAAAGCGTCCGAGTAATGAAAAGAATGTATAATTATAATATCCGTATCAATACAAGTGGATCAGACAACAGGTGATATCTACAGTAATTGCCATGCCATGACAGGATGTGACTCACTATTGTGTTTCAAAAAAGTGTCGGGATCAGCTTCCTTAATTCCTTTTCTGCTTCTTTCTTGCTGGCGAAGACATAGAATTGACCGTGCAATTCCACTTTCAGTTTGGCAGGATACAAGAGGCTGTAATTGATATCAGCTTGATGTAACCGCTGTTTAATGTTGTAGAAGGCTGCACGTGTAGCAGCTGTTGCCGGAGGGAAATCAGGGAAAATACAAATGTGGTTATTTTCAAATATAATCTCTTGCTTGTGTCTGAGACATGCCATCACATCTAGCTTAAATAATAATTTCTCAAAGCGGACAATAAAAGACCTAGGTCTAAAGGTATTAGATCCGCGTATGTGATAAGCTGCTGCTATCTCAGTATCTGATTTAAATTCTTCTCCAGTTATTTTATAGAAAAGTTCAACTGCAAATTTTACTGGGTTTGGACTTTCACGATTCTCAGGTAGACCTTCGATTCTAATATTATTCCTTCTGCATCCATCTTCCAGAGCAGGATGTCTGTCTCAGAGTTTCTTGCATTCAGAATTCGCTGCTGTAGCTTTTCCATCGGCGTTAGATACTAGTTGTTCTGCTGTTTCAATTCTCATCCAACTGGTCAGCAAGTTTCTTCAGTTTAGACGTATTTTCTTGAATGTGTTCCTCAATTTTCCCCAGCATACCTTTAAAGGTTGCGGCAAAACGATTGTATAGACGTATTTCCAGTTCTTGAATGTCTTTCTTAAGCTCACTTATGGCTGTGGCCGATGTTGTGATCATTTCCTTCAGTTCGGAGAAATCATTTCGGTTTTCGTGCTCCGCAGGTGGAGTGGCAACCCCGGTTATAGCCGATGTTTCAGGCTCACAAGGAATGAATGCAAGCACGGATGGCAAGGCCATTTCTGGCTTCATGTGATCTACTGGAATCTGCGAGCTCTCGTGACCTGCATCACTTGCACCTTTGCTCCCATTTTGACTCCCATTTTCGCTCTCGACTGGAGAATTTGCAGTGGAGCGGGGTCCTGGGAAGTGTGTGCATTCGCCTGCCTGTTCCAGGTCAGTCTCTAAAAGGCCGTACCTCGCACTTGGGCTTGGACTTGATGTATGTCTAGTCTTGGATGTAGCTTTAAGTTTCTTTTCCAGTTCTTTCTGACCCCCTTTCTTATTCTCATATTTATATATTGTAGTGGAAACCCTTCATGTCGGGTAAATACAGGATACCTCAAAATAATAAGAAATAATTAAAAAAAATAAAGCCGCTGCTAACGGAGCTCCGCTTCAGACGTCCATCTCCCGTAATGGACGAGACCTTTATAGGGCAGAGGGCAGCACCTTGACAGTCGAGGGATGTGGGGGACCACCCACAAAACACATGGGCTTGTTGTAAAAGATTTAAAATGTCTCAAATTTTTAAATATTAACATAAATGGAAGAATCAAAAATAAATAAAACAGACATAAAAGAGGAATTGGAACCTCAGATATGGGGGGAGTTTGACTGAAACATACGTAACAGGTCTGGGTGCCAGTTCACTTCAGAGCCCCATCATGCACACTCCTGCTCACATGAAAGCTAGTTTGAAATCACCAGCTGACCATTCGTGCCCCTGTTTGACAACGTGGTAAACCTCGCCAGTGGAAAATCCACACAAACCCAGGCACAGCGTTCAGCCCCACACACTGAATGACCAGGCATTGGATTCAGACCCAGAAAACTGGATCAGGGAGGTGGCAGTGCTAACAACTGTGCCACCATTCTCCACCAGTAACCATTTAATAAGTCTGTAAGTGTTCTTTTTAGTTTGATTGTCTAGGGTGAATTCAAACATTTCCTTATTCTGTTCCTTAAACTGGAACAAGGAGTACATCTGGTAAGCCAGTTTGTGATTTCTAGTAATGCACGCTCGTTTATAGAGAGTGCCAGTGTGTTGCATGTTGGTTGGGTTTTCAACTGTACTCTAAAGTGTCAATATGAATGCTGTTAACGAGAGTCCGACCATTGATCTGTCATGGACTTTGATGTGTAAGAAAACTCCAAGACAGCGTGCTACTAAAAACAGCACAATACCTTATGGTGCTGACAATTTACAAAACTTCTTAAGACTAGCCTTCAAAAGACACATCATCTTTACAAAGGTTTACTGCAAGACAGCAAATACATTTTTAAAACAGGATGTACAGAAGAATACACCATAAAGAAGTGAAACAAAGTGTAATCTTTACATGACCGGGAAGAAAACAACATAAGACAAAACACATTGGTAACCTGCCAGGTTTCTTAGCTTTGTCTTTTGGCATAAAGTGATAAATTAAAGCTAGAAAGGACCAGAGTTTTGTGGAATTTGTTTTCTTTGTCAATTAATATTTGCTGCATATTCATTTTCAGTTCTTGGCATCTTGTGGAACAGGTGGATGGCTCTTGTTATTCTTTTCATGAATAATGATGAGAAGCATCTTAGAAATGCTGCAGTCTTGCTGATAGCAAAGTGAACATCCTCCTCAATTCTTGGCAAGGACAAGTCAGCAGGCCAGAACTAGGGTGGGATTGTGTTGTGAGCTCCTTAAATGTATGTTTTTTGTTAAGTCGATAAGATTCATTTTAAAGTGTGCTCAGCTCATATGGTCTGCCCTCAGGTGTAAATCAGCAGAGTCCTATTTAGTTCTTTATCTTATTCAGCAAGTTAAGGATTCCTTTTCAACCAGAATTGTCATATAAGGAGCCAGGAAGCAGTTATTCTCCAGTTGTGTGCCAGCTGACTGACTAGTCAAAGATGGTTTTATGGACTGTGTGGCAGACAACCAGGGTCCATGCCCGGCCGAGGAGGCCCCTTCAGTATTTGTTCAGGGGGAGCAGCCATGGACTTTGCAATACCTCCCCCGAACACTAGATGGCAACTCCCCTGGGTTGGAGCGGTGCCTCGGTTTCCCGCAGGGCTTCATGGGAATTGGAATTGGGTGCAGCCCTGTTGGGTCCCGTAGGCACCGCCAGGGGGTGCTGCAGCTGGGACTCCTGAGGCCTTATGGGCAGCGTATTCACACACCCGGGTGGACTATAAAAGGGCCCAGCAACCACCACTCAATGGCCGGAGTCGGGAGGAGGAGTGGTGGTTAAAGGAGAAGACTGTAGTGTTTTGTGTTGTGCTTGTGGGACGAGCGGAAAACGTCCCCCCACAGGTGAAGAAATATAAATGTTTATTTGTTTTTATACGTGCCTCCGGTGAGAGTCTGTGTCGGTCAGGCGCCAATATAGCGCCTTTGTTACAACTGATAGAGCTGTTTAAATATAATGCATACCCCAATCCACAGAAATCTTATGAATGTACACTGGGCTACCAGCTTCAGTCAAACAGTGTGGCCCAGTGGCTAAGGAACCGGACTATAAATCACGTGGGGATTCAACCAGCACCCTTATGGCTTTAAGATCTACTCTGCTGCATTGAGTCAGATTAACATTTTATAGGCCACAAACACAGCCCTGCAGTTCTCATCCCAGCACAAGACAGAAGCTCCTGGGAAAGCATACTAAAAAAGCCATGGAAGACAAGATGTCAAATGGATTTGCTGGAAATTTCCAGTGCTAAATGTTCAGTTTCATAAAAAAAAGATGATTCCCTTGTTCACAAAATGCCCGTTTTGTCCAAGAAAAAGACTCATTTTTGCAGACTTGCTTCTGTTGTTAGGCAGAAAGAGGCTCAGGCCAAACAAAAGTCAAGCCACTGATGTACAATGGAGAGGACATCACTGAGTTCTGCCAAGTCCTGTCTGCCTGAAGAAGCATCACATTGGTGTAAAGTGCCTGTTTTCTGTTCTCCCGTATTCCAAATTTATTTCTGCTCTCCTCAGTTTTATACTTTCCCCCTACATTGTCTTGGAAATCTGAAGTAAAGGCTTAAAGTGCAGCTTTAAAAATGTGTCGTTTGTCATTTTATAACCATCACAGAGCTTGTATCACCCATATGCACGTTATATATATTCCTCCCTCGTTTTTCCAGTTTTATTTAACTTTTAAGCAGTTTCAGCGAATAACCTGAAATGGTACAAAGGTAAGTGGTAAACTGCCAGAGTGTTGAAAAAATGTAAGCTGCCGAAAAATGAAAAATAATGTACACATGATTTCAAAATGACTATATACAAAAAGTTTGTATTCATACAATTCATACAGGTCTTCTGCAGCAGTTGAGGTTCATTAAGCCTTAAATGTTGATGCAAACAATTCCTACGGGTGTCCCATTTTTTGTTGATTACTTACAAATCCTCAGTCTGTATAAAGGCAATGTTGGATCAAACTGCACTGCTAAGCCCTCTGAATTGTTATGTGGACATCATAATGGTGAGAACAAGGAAATTAACAAAGAAGTCAGAACATAAAATGTCTAGCCATTCAACAGCACCCTACTTCACGAAAAGCAGTAATCAAAAATGTTTGAAGATGTTTTCTTATGATTTAATTTTGTTAAAAAGATTACTTAATCTGGCATTCGATGTCACTGTTTTCACATTTTTGGAGCATGTCAATGATTTGCCTGTTCACACAATGGGTTCATGTCTTGCTGTCATACTCTGCATTCCCCTGTAATCCTGAACTAGAATGAGCAGGCTGGGTAATAGATGGAGGAATGCACGTTCTGTTCTAAATGCTGGTGCTCCTGCTTGAACTTGGCACATGACCAGTAATCTCCTCGTTGATCGTAAGTTTGATTTCCTCTGTTTAGTTGAGACTTGGCAAAAACCTAATGACTTTTCTGAACTCAATGAATCCACTCCGCCGGGATTTGTTTACATCTGTCAACCTCGTGGCACTGGCCGCGGAGGAGGTCTCGCGATGTTATACCGCGAGAAGTGGAACGTTTTGCCGATGTCTGTCCCTGCTTTCAACTCGTTTGAATGTACTGTATGCAAGTTACCTGGATTTTCGCCTACCGTCATCGCTGCTGTTTATCGTCCACCTAAACCGAATAGTGACTTTTTAAATGACTTTGCTGCTTTCCTTGCTCAGCTTGTCATTGTCTCCCCTAATATTATTTTGCTGGGTGACTTCAATATTCATATGGACAATGTAAATAACCCTCTTACTAGAGACTTTATGTCCTGCCTGGAGAACTTTGGGCTCCAACAGTTCACCAAGGTCCCCACTCATTCAAAAGGACACATTTTGGACTTAATTTGTTGCTCTGGTGTCTCTTCTCTCGATCATACAACTGATGAACTGCCTTTCTCTGACCACTCTCTCCTCTCTTTTAATCTTCAACTCTCTATATCTATCCCGGCTACCCCAAGACAATAACTTTTCGCAATATCAAGAACATTAATTTGGACTCTGTTCGATCCAGTATTGAATCACATATTGCCACTTCTAACTTAACTACCGCTGATGAGTTGATTTTGCATTATAACACCAGCCTTCATCATATTCTGGATTCTCTTGCCCCTTTTAAAACAAAGTCTGTTTCATTTTCCCTCTCTGCCCCTGGTTTACGCGAACTTCGTCTCATGAAAGCGAAAGGCCGGCAATTAGAGCGACTTTATAAAAAACTGGGCTCGGGTTCACAAAGATATGTATTTCCACCATCTTTCACATTATAAGGATTGTATTAATCAAACTAAATCTGCCTACTATTCTAATATAATCAGCATGAATGAAGGCAACACTAAATCATTGTTCTCACTCCTCAAACGTGTCACCCAACCCCCTGATTTGTGGCCATCACATCTCTACTCTTATGCCTTTTGTAATTCTCTGATGTCATTTTTTATGAACAAAATCGAGAGTATCCACCACTACCTTGCTTTGCAATCCGCTCACACTACTCCTTCTGAATTCTTCCCATCTACTCACCCTTTTTCTTTCTTTCAACTTCCCCACCTTAGAAATATCAGATATAATCCTTCATTCTAAGTCATCCACCTGTCTGCTTGACCCCTTACCTACATCACTTGTCAAAGCCTGCCTTCCATCTCTGCTCCATATTATATCTGCTATTATCCATTCTTCTCTTTCAACTGGAATTGTTCCTGCTTCATTCAAAACTGCTGTAGTAACCCCAATTTAAAAAAATCGGCCGATCCATCTAATTTTAACAACCTGCGTCCGATCTCTAACCTACCTTTCTTATCCAAAATCCTAGAAAAAATGGTAGCCAAACAGCTCCACTCTCACTTATCCCTGAATAACCTGTATGAACAATTCCAGTCTGGTTTCCGACTCCATAGTACAGAAACTGCATTAATCAAAATAACTAACGATCTTCTCATGGCAGCAGACTCCGCTTACTCTCTATCCTCATACTACTTGATTTGAGTGCGGCTTTTGACTCCATTTCTCATTCCATTCTTCTCAATAGACTATCTTCCATTGGTGTCACCCACAATGTCTATAACTGGTTCACATCCTACCTTTCTGGCCGCTCCCAATTCATACAGCTCAAATCATTTTCATCTCACTCTGTATCCGTTACCTCAGGAGTGCCACAAGACTCTGTCATGGGCCCCCTTCTGTTCACCATCTATCTCCTTCCTCTGGGCAATATCTTCAGGAAATATAATATTCATTTTCACTGTTATGCAGATGACACCCAGCTTTATTTTTCAACTTCACCCACAATCACCCTCCCACCTACCACCCTTACTGACTGTCTGGCCGAAATCAAAAACTGGTTTACATTTAATTTTCTTAAACTCAACAGTGATAAAACAGAGATCCTTCTTATTGGTACAAAATCCACATTATCCAAATCCCATAACTTCCCTATTATAATTGATAACTGTACTCTATCCCTCCTCTCAGGCCAAAAGTCTTGGTGTCATCTTGGATAATAACCTCTCCTTTCTTTCACACATCAATACTATTACACGATCTGCCTACTTCCACCTACGTAATATCAACCGTCTCCGCCCTCTCTCACCCCCCACTCTTGTTCATAGCCTTGTCACCTCTCGCCTTGACTATTGTAACTCTCTTCTTTTTGGTCTCCCTCAAAAAACTCTTCACAAACTTCAATTAGTCCAGAACTCAGCCGTCCGTATTATCACAAGATCTCCTTCTACTCACCACATCACTCCTGTTCTGCATCAACTTCACTGGCTCCCTGTCAAGTTCCGCATCGAGTTTAAAATCCTTCTGCTAACCTTTAAAGCTATTCATGATTTAGCCCCCCCCATACCTGTCTAACCTTCTCCACATTGTCACCCCTTCCCGTACTCTTAGATCATCCTCCTCAATTAAATTGACTGTTCCTTCCGCTCGTCTTTCCACAATGGGGAACAGAGCTTTCAGTCGTTCTGCCCCCCGACTTTGGAATGCACTGCCTCCTGAGATTAGAAACATTAATTCATTCTCTCTGTTTAAGTCTTCAGTTAAAACTCATCTTTTTAAACTTGCCTTCTCTATGTAAACACTGTACTGTATTGTGTGTTGGGTGTTGTGTAAAGTGTACGGTGTCCTTGAGTGTTTGAAAGGCGCCTATAAATAAAATGTATTATTATTATTATTATTAATGGGTCCTGCCCATAATGTTCATGCAAATGTCTTTAGCGTGGTTCTCACATGTCTCATCCAGCTTCAGGAGAAATACTTCTCATTCCACTGTCAACTAACTTGCACATAATTCTCTTTCTTAATGCAGTTTTGTTGTTTAACTCTTAGAGATAAATTATCTTTTAAAACAACAAACACTACTAGCCTTTAGTGGAAAGAATTTACAGAATGGTAGAGACAGGCCAACACATGGCTGACCACAGAACTAACATTAGGCACTTCCCACCACAGGAGCTGTGCTTTCGGGATCCAATGAGCTCCTGTACAATGCCAGCCGTGGGCCACTTTTGTGTGTTGCATTCGCACTGCACAACAGGAACTGTAACCTTCAGGCGAAATATGTGATGTGCTGTGATACGATGTGAAGTGCAGCATGATCAGGGAGTTCTTTCACAGGGGACCAACCCCACCTTATTGCTTTGCAGTAATGCGACTTCACAGGGGAGGTCATTGCTTTGATGCACCACAATATGTATGCAGCTGTGAAGAGTGTGATGAGAAGTGCAGCACTCCATTTTCACCAGTACAGTATAATCTCCAAAATCCTTACTACTACCAAAGTTGTAAAATGGCACCAGTGCTTGTGGTAAACCAATCAGCACAATTTATTACCCAAACCCCATCCATAAGAGTTCCAGGCCGAACAAAAAGTACACACCCTGGAGTGTGAGCTAAACACAAAAAAGTGGGAATGCTGCATAAGTTCCCACGTTTCTAAAAATTCCCAGGTTCCTGAAACAAATTCCTGCACTGTGAAAGCATACGTGACATACTGTATGTCTCTTACTGTAAGCCTCTTCTCTTGATGACGGATGAAGGATGATCTGAGAGATTTACAGTTCATTGTAGGCAGTGGGCCCAGTGGGGGCTGGGTGGTCTCGTGGCCTCGGAACCCCTGCAGATTTTGTTGTTTTTTTTTTTTTCTCCAGCCCCCTTGCCTAATCTTATTTTTATATGTTTCTTTCTTCATCTTGTAAAGCACTTTGAGCTACAGCATTTGTATGAAAACGTGCTATACAAGTAAATGTTGTTGTCATGACCTTTGATTCTTTGGTAGCAGCCAATCAAATAAGTTTTATTTAATGGGACAATTCTATCCCACTGTTGCCAAAGTGTTCACAAAAAGTTAAATAGAACACAACACTCTCAAATTCCTTTGTCTATCCTGGTAGCATTGGAACCAGCCCTGGACAGTGTGCCAGTCCATCACAGGGTCCACTAACACACACACACACCCACTCTGGGCCAATCTGAAACCACCAATTAACCTAACATCTGTGTGTTATGAACTAGAGAGTTCCTAAGCACAAAATCCTATAAAATACTAAAAATGCCTACAACAGAGAGGAAAACCGTCAAACTCTGGCTAGTCGAAAAAAGGGTGAATGTTGAATCTTTATCAATAAAAAGATTTATTTTCAGAAAAAGTGCTCTGCGGCACAAGGATGCATTGAAGAGCACAAAATACAAATAAGGAGTTGCCTAAAATAGGTAATGTCATAGTAACAATGTCCCAAAACATAAATCCAGAATACAAAATCAAAAATAAAACAAAGGTCAAAAAATCCAGCAAATACTTGGGGAAAAAAATCATAAGAAATTCTCAAGACCAGTGCATTTAATGAACCGCAAGGGACTGTGGGTTTTCCTCAGTCTTTGAGGGCAGTCCCTTGTGGTGATGAACAGGTTTGGCTAACAAGAGGAGCTCACTCAGTCCATCAAGCTTGTTTAGTTATCTAACAGGGAAAGAACTTATCTTAATATCTCATTTAACTGCTTTTTTAAAGATTCTTCCCTTGCCATCTGCATGTTTTGGAAGTTTATTTCAAACTGTTTGTGTAAAGAAGCACTTCCTGGGTTCAATCTGTCTATGTCATACTTCAGAATTCTGAAAATTTAAATCTTACGATTCCAAAGAACTAGGTCTATATATATTGTGGACTTGAACCCGGACACAGGCGGACATCGTAAGTTCACCCAACACACGTTTATTTACAGTTATATCTACAAATTAGTGCACACAAACCCCAGTGCCACTTGCACCGATCCCCCAAAGTCCAGGCCACACAGTCCTTCGTGCCTCTCTCTCTTGGCCGCCTCTAGTCCTCTCTCAGCTCTGTCCACTTCCACCCGACTTCCGCTATCGACTGAAGGGAGGCGGCCCCTTAAATAGGAACCCGGATGGGCTCCAGCTGCTTCCCGGCATTCCTCCGCAGACACGCCCCAGTGTGGCAGAAGTGCCGGCTGCACACCCGGAAGCCATCCGGGTGTCCCCTGTCATCTTCCCCCCAGCACTTCTTGGTGTGGCGGAAGTGCTGGGCTCCGGGGATATCTAGGCGCCAGGGCGCCACCTGGCGGTGGCCACGGGTCCCTGCAGGGCTGGGCTTCCAAGCCCTTTACCTGAGGCCCCCAACATAACCAGGGCGGACGCCACTTCGCGGTCTGGAGGAGGCACAAGCCCTCCTCCGTCCTCCCTGCGCCCCGCCGGGCTACAGCCCCGGCTGGATGCCACAATATATAATATATATATATATATATTGTCACGCATGCATGTATGTGTACCACTCTCTGGGCTCATCTGAGATATGTACTACCACCTCGGGTCGAGAGGGGACGCTGACACTAACATTCTCCTGTCTTGTTCCCTCCAGAGCACAGAGAAGACACAAAGTGAATGACAAATGACTCTCTCCCATCCGGACCCTTCCCAATAAATCCTCCACCAAACTTACCATAGGACAGAGGTTCTTCCTAGCGGTAGCAACCCTTCACAGCCTGATGACAACTTTGTTCAATAAATTTTCAAAAGTACTGGCACACATAATGACCCTTATTTTCATTGACAGGGACAAACGGGTTGGCACTCGAGCATTTTTCAGTGTTGATGTTCAGTCATATATGTCCATTCTTCACAAAAGCTTGAAATTAAAAAGTTTTTGTCAGCCAGAAATACAAACTACTGTACGTGTGGTGATTAAATTATAAAAAAATATATATACTGTATGTATAATTTCTGGGTAGAGTATCCCTTTAAGAAGTGTAAATTGAATTAGAATAAGTCTTGGGATGCATTGGGTCTTTTTCAGCCGCTGCTTTCTCTTTTTTGTAAAGTGGTCACCAGAACTGCATACAACACTCCTGCTGCTGTCTCAATGGCATATTATACAGTTTAAGTATACAATCCCTTGGTTTACATTGAACAGTTTTTACAATATAACATAAAAATGTATTTGCTTTTTTAATTGCTTCTGCAAATTACTTGGACGATGAGAATGCTGTAACAATGAAATTTTCCAGGGTTATATTTTTTTCTGTTATAACTTCTGGATAATTTTATTAGCCTCTCATAAGGATTGCATATATGTGCTTATTGTTATTTCTAATTCTGGCTTAAAAATTATAGAAATTATTTCTGTTCCATGTTGAAATTACTGCAACACCATTTTTGTTTTGGGCACCTCTAGGTTGACCACATGTGGATAGATTTTCTAAAAACTCTTGTGTGTTTTTAGTTTAGATTTTATGGAAAACCACGTAGTGACTGTGTTTCTAATTTAATTTTATGTTTTTTTTGGTTTTTGATGAAAGATAGGACTGATTTCTGGTTTTGACTTTGCCTTATCCTCTGACGGGTCTGTCTCAGCCTTCGTCCACTGTCCAGGTCTTTTTGAATCATTTTTCCTACCTCCTTAGTATTTTAGCGTCCTCTGCAAATTTAACAAGTTTAAAAATTATGCCAGAATGAAATTCATAAATGTATATTAGAATAAATAAAGGTCCATGGACACAGCTGAGAGGCATTTTGCCATCGCCTGCCAAGTAACCAATTTGAAATCCAGTTTCTCTGACACCAATGGCTTCCAGTTTCAGAATTAACCTCTGGTGCAGAACTCTGTCACCGGCTATCCAAGGGTCCAAATAAATGATGCTGTATGCTTAGCTTTTGACTACGTGCGACTCCTAGAGTTATGGGTGCAGCACAGATTCCACTTGCAGACATTCAGCCTAAAAGGAAATTCTGACTTCTCCTGCACAGAGGACAGTAAATCCTTGACCTGCATATATCAAGTGCAACATAAGGACGAGACAAGACATTCCACGTGCCTACCTGGATGGGCCGCCTCTAATTGGGACCTGAGTGCTGCCATGCAGCGGGCAACGCCTCAGCACCACACCAGTTCTGATCCCCGACGGGCCTGACCCCACTGGCTCTCGGACGGTTTTGACTCCTCTGGTGATGGGGCTCCCGAGGGCTTTCCCCCATCCTCTTCATAATGCAGACAGCCTTCCTATGGTCAGCTGCAGCAGAGCTACTCCCATGGAGAGTAGAAAGGAGTCCCCTCTTTAGTCTCAAATCTGCATGAAGTTTTTTTTATGGTGACTAGGGTGCCAATCCTGCCACCAACCCCATTAATTTCTCTGTAAGTTGGAGGACTACTTGCAGGGCCAGATGCAGTTTAATGTCATACCAGGACTCCAACTAGCTGTGAACTACCCAATCTCACTGAGATTGCACAGGTGGTGAACCAGCTGAGGGCAGGGACAGCTGAAGGGATCTGTGGTAGCCGAGGTGAACTTCTCCAGGCTGGCGGTAAGGCTGTCCTCCTGGCCATGTAAGCAATATTTGCTTCCAACTGGGTGACTGGCATCATCCCAACTTATCATCCCTATCTGGAAAGGGACGGGTGATTGCATGAATTGCAGCAACTACAGGGGGATAAAACTGCTCTCAGTGCTGGGTAAGATCCTTGCTAGGATCATCATCAGTAGGATCCGTGATCACTTGCTCACCTACCAGTGACTGGAACAGTCTGATTTTACGCATAAGAAATCTACCATTGACCGCATCCTGCCCATGAGGGTTCTCATGGAGTGCAAACGCGGATATCATCAGAATTTCTTTGCAGCCTTTGTCGATTTTTGCAAAGCGTTTGACTCAGTTGACCGAGCTGCCCTGTGGGACATCCTGAGACTTCGCGGGATCCCCTCGAGGTTGCTGGATATCATGGCCGGCCTGTACACTGGTACTGTGAGTGCTGTGCAGAATGGAGGCAGGACCTCTGCGTTTTTCCCAGCTGATTCTGGGGTTTGTCAGGGGTGTGTTCTTGCTCCTACTTTGTTCAATATTTGTATGGAATGGGTGTTGGGCAAGGTCATGGGGTCCAGTGGCTGTGGGGCATCTGTTGGTGAAGAAAGGTTCACGGATCTTGACTTTGCTGACGATGCTGTGATCTTCGCGGTGTCAATGGTGGCTCTGATCGGTGCTCTTGAGAGCCTGAGCGAGGAGTCTGAGTGTCTGGGCTTGCGAGTGTACTGAGTAAAAACCAAGATCCAGGCCTTTAATGACCTCTTGGGTACAGCCATCAGCAGTGTGTCTGTTTGCGGAGAAAGTGTTAACCTTGTTGAGAGGTTTACTTACCTTGGCAGTGACATTCATGTCTCTGGTGACTCTTCCTGTGAAGTCAGTAGATGGATTGGAAGAGCATGGGGGGTCATAAGGTCGCTGGAAAGGGGTGTTTGGTGCTCCCGATATCTATGCAAAAGGATGAAGGTCCAAGTCTTTAGAGTCCTGGTGCTTCTTGTCTTGTTATATGTTTGCTAGACATGGGTGATATGCAGTTACCTTAGATGAAGACTGGACTCCTTTGGTGCTGTGTCTCTTTGGAGAATCCTTAGGTACTACTGGTTGGACTTTGTGTCGAATGAGCGGTTGCTCATGGAGTCCCAATTGAGGCACATTACCTGCATTGTGAGGGAGCATCAGTTACAGCACTACCGCCATGTGGCGCGATTCCCTGAGGGTGATCCGGCTTGTAAGATCCTCATTGTTGAGGACCTGAGTGACTAAACCAGGCCAAGGGGATGCCCATGTAACACCTGGCTGAGGCAGATAGAGGGTCATTTCCGGAGGGTGGGATTGGGGGGTTACAAACCGGGACCCCGAGTTGTTATATTTGTGTTGTGGGTGTACCAATAAGCTGTACCAGTGCATGCTCCCCAACTTGACCTGACATACGCACCTGTGCATGTGCCTCTGTGCTTCCTCTGGTCACCCTGCCCACACACCCTGGAAGTCAGGGCCTCCTAATCTCATTAACTCTCTGCTAACAGACTAAGCCTGCCGCATATGTCTGCTCGGTGTCTGTGTCATGACAAAAAAGCAGAGGGGTGCATAAAAGTATTAAACAGTATTGCTTTCCAAAAGAGTACAACAAAAATCAACTGCAACAGGCTGAACTGAAAGAGTTAATAGAGTTTTTGACACAGGAATCCAACAAGAGGCATCCACCCAGCTGACACTTAACAATCATTCGAATGTCTCTGCGAAGGAATTTGTTCAGGGTGTCACTGTCACTCACAGCTGTTACCATCCAAGGGACTCGGGTGATGCTGGAATTACAGTAAGGTGAACAAAAGGAGAAACTCCATTTAGCCGGACACCAGCAAGACTGCAGACTTGCAAAGGGTCTTCTTGCAAACACTGGCTCCCCTCTCAGCCAAGCAGTGCCTGCCCTCCTTACATCAAAAATTATCACCAGCAGTTCACCACAAAAAGAAAACAATCAAATGAGTTTTAGAATATTCAATAAATATTACACATGTTTATGTCCAATTTAGACCAGGGTTCAGGAAATGATAGAGAGTGAGAGACAGGAACTTCCTTTATGACAAAATAGAATTACTCTGTCTGACAATTAAACAAGCTATGGTAGAATATTCGACAATTCTGTTCTGCTTTGAGTGAAAATGGCTGTGAAAAAGGTATGCTTATGGTGCAGGATCAGGAGAAGAGCGATCAGAGCTTGAAAGTCAAAAAGAAACCGATTTCCAAAACCCAAAGCACAACCTAAAAGTCTTAGTCAAAAGAAAATCTTTTTCTAGCTAACATAGAAATGTAATTCAATAACTTGGGAGCCACGGATAACATGATGCTGTGTTAAATGGCGTCAAGAAGACAAGACATCAATGGACTCTTTTCTAAAGTAGCGGTGTCACTGATATAGAACAAATACAATGACAAAAAACAATTACAAAATCCAAATGAATTTAAAATCCAAAACAGAGCTCAAAATGACAATAAAATGATTGAAAACCATAACATAACATAATTCATAATATAATTACTGTGCTTTTTTAATGAATGTCACATTGAACGGATTATACAGTACTTTGACCCTCAATTGTATCAAATCATAGGCAATAAGCCTTTTCAAAGCGGGTGCTCCCTGCATGGACTCTGCGTGTGTTTCCTCCCACAGTCCAAAGACATGCAGGTTAGGAGAGCTGCTCATGTGAAATTGGCCATAACGTGTGTGTTAACCCTGTGGTGGTCTGTCTGAGGACTGGTCCTGCATTGCGCCTGATGCTGCTAAGGAACAGCGGGTTTGAAAATGGACGGACTAAGACACACCATTTATTTTACAAAACTGAAATTTAGTATTGCCTTCTATTTAGTGATAATAAATAATATTACTACGGTATTTACTGTTCTGCATATCACAGCAGTACATTAAGCAACATATATTTAACACGTCTACCTCTTCATCTTTCCCACTTCTATGTCGGGATTGATGTTTTACAGCATGATGCCATTCCTGCCCATGTATTCGGACTTGTCTCTGAAATTCAGGCTGGGTTATACTTAATATGACGAAAGCATAAAATTAAAAAGTTTAATGTAGGGGGCACCACCATTAATCGTGGAGAGCTAGACCTCCTCTTTAAATATTCGAAATGCTTTACCACATTTCTGAATAAGTTTGAGGTTCCTCTATTATTAAATTATGATCGGACGTTACAGTATAAAGTGCTTTATTATATTTATGATTTTTATTAAACTGCATTCCCGCAAATGATTTTTTTCTTTTAATTCCTTAGGTATGGTATTTATCTTCGTTATATAACTTAAGCATAAAGACTATTCTGGGCGGCACGGTGGCGCAGTGGGTAGCGCAGCTGCCTCGCAGTTAGGAGACCCGGGTTCGCTTCCCGGGTCCTCCCTGCGTGGAGTTTGCATGTTCTCCCCGTGTCTGCGTGGGTTTTCTCCGGGCGCTCCGGTTTCCTCCCACAATCCAAATTCTAAATTGGCCTGGGTGTGTTTGTGTGTGTCCTGCGGTGGGTTGGCACCCTGCCCAGGATTGGCTCCAGCAGACCCCCGTGACCCTGTATTCGGATTCAGCGGGTTAGGAAATGGATGGATGGATAAAGACTATTCTTTGGAATACTCATTAGCATATTACGTAACAGAGGTGTTACAGAGGAGGCGCGCGGATATGCAGGTGTCAGTCGGTAACGTGACTAAAATATACACGCAGTTCGAAAATGCAATCAGACATCCTCACTTTGGAAACGTTTTCTGATCCGATTACCTCGTCAACTATAAACCCACCCAGTGGAACCCGCGTGTGAGCGAGAGGCCGCTTTAATGAAGACCCCCCCAAATGGCTGCACAGGTGAAAGTGAAGGTGAGTGGTACTGGGGGGAGTGTTTGCAGGCGGGCTGACATTTCAAAAGGCTCAACTCCAAGATGCACAAAATGCTTTACCATATGTTACAGCGCCGCTTAGGAAACGTAATAACAGCAGTTTCAGTTTTTTGGTTATTTTTTAATTTCTAAACTATCAAACTAAAGTCACTTTTTCCGCGCTACGCGATGTGCCAAATTTTGTATTTTTAAGACTATCAAATAAAGGCCAGATCTTACTTCATTTACTTTACTGTACAGGCAGACCCGTAAGTAGTTGGACAGCGACACACTTGTCATAATTGTGGCTCTTTACGCCACCACAATGGATCTGAAACAAAGCAATCATTATGAGACTGAGGTGTAGCCTTTCAGCTTTAATTCAAGGGTTTTATGAAAAATATTCTATGAACTGTTTAGAAAAGTCACATTTGTATAAATGCCCCGCCATATTGAGGGACTCAGTTTGGACATTTGCCTGACAGGCTGCTCCGTAGGCAGGTGGGAGCAGTTCCCTCATTATTTCATATTAACTAACAAGCCGGTAAGAGGTCTGGGATTGTTCTGGAATTTTCATTTGTAAGCTGTCACTGTGAACTCTCAATATGAGAAATATGAGGAGCCAAAATTATGAAAATTGCGTCACAGTCCATGGACCTGGCTGTACATTGTCATATAAATTATATAATCTCCACACATCATTTAATTTGATGAGATATAGGATCTTTTGGCAATAGATTCCCAATGCTGAGGTATTTAGATATTTTACTCAGTTTCATAACTAGATGCCCTCTTTACGTTAACACTCGTGGCTGTTTTTAAGGTACACCCGTAGGAACGTGCAGTTATTATACATCACCCAACCGTCTGACAGATCGTGCATGGAGTCGCTTTGTAGTCGTGTGATTTGGCGCGTTTGTTCCTTGGACTTCACCTTATTCACAACACGGTCGCCGCCGAGCTGACGTTTATCACAACAGCATCGACTGACCAGGACGGGGCACCTGCAGTGTGCTGCGATAAAGATCACATTTTACATTACGTGCCGAATTCAGTATTCAGATGCATTTCTAAGGTTCCTGCCTATAAAGCAATCGGTGGCGGGGTTTAGCGATAATGGCAAACTGCAATACACAATCCATGCAGAATCTGACTTAAGGGGATAGCATCCAAATTGCCAAACTGCGTTTGTGAGTGTAGTCTTAAAGACAGAAAAATCGATGGTTCACTTCTCGGGTGCTAGAAGGATCAGAAATAGTACATATATATATATATATATATATATATATATATATATATATATATATATATATATATATATATATAGAGAGAGAGAGAGAGAGAGAGAGAGAGAGAGAGAGAGAGAGAGAGAGATGTTTGTAGCACTCTTAGCTTATGTCTTGTGTCTCTGCTCCACGAATGCCCTCGTTGTCCGTTTGCCCAAAGGCTCAAAGACGTGCGGTGCACAAAAACTGGCACCGTGGTATGCAGTTATGGGTGTACGCTTGAACTAACAGTAGATCTCCGCACAAATGGCCCTGTCTACGTCTCATTTCTGATGCCATCTTGCGGAACTGACCCGGACCCAACAGGTTCAATGATGTTACTTCTTAACTCCACGCACGCGTTTTGCGCCATAGCGTCGGACAGTACGACCTCCCAATGCTGTTGCGGGGCCAAGCTATTTTTAGGAGACAGCAAAGTGGTAGTCTTAATGTTTCGGAACGGGATTTCTCCACGCTTTAAAAAAATGTTACATTTTCAGTAAAAAAAAACAAACTGGCAGTTGTGATTGCTAAAACTACCGTAAAAAATAAGTTGTCAGTCTTTTTAGATCTACGGTATAACTCTTTGAAGCGGTATATTATACAGTAAGTATTATTATTTTTTCTTTACAACGCATTACAATAGAAGCCCAGTAAGCAAGCATCTGTCGCTCCGCTGTCCATTTCAGGGCCGCACGCCTCCTGTCAGCAGATCGTCAGCGGGGGGACAGCAGAAGGCCGACAGAGGTTTCAGCCGCTGGCCCACTGTTGACTGTGGGCCGCTCGCAGCTGCTGGAAAGCTAGTGGTAACCATCCAGCAGGTTAGCCTTGGTCCACTGGTGGCTACCCGAGCAATATTGTAGCTAGCGGCATTTATTAATTACAAGGTCAACAGACAAAATGTTAATTGATCATTGGCTGCTTTATTCCCAGACAACCAGTCCTATGCCTAAATATCCTATTTTACTTAAGGTAAATATGTATACCTAAAAACGACTAAAAACATAATTGGGTCACAGTGTGGTAAATTTCTTTGAATACAAACAAAACAACTATATGCAGTCTGATATATTCCCACAATAGGGTGTATATTAATTCATAATTTAGTTTCAATTTTATGTGAACTAGACAAATTATTTTGATAGCAGCTAAGGGGCTTAAATCGGGCCAACTTATCAGCAAAAATGGGCCACTGAAAATGTTTGAAAAAGACATTTCTGATAATCCAAAAGATTAATTACAATTTAAAAATACTGATTTTTAATACACATCACTATAAAAACCAGAACGTTTAACCGCAAGCTGAAATGCATGTATTATAATAAATATACCAATCATGAAACGGTCCAAAAACGGTTTTGGAAGCACAGACCAGAATATTTTGCCCTTTTAAAGTAACAATCAATAGCAAACATGTTTTGTAGATTAAAAATAATTTAATGTTTAATATGTCTGGTGGAGAAGAAAAGTTTGCTTTTGTGGTGTATGGTGTCTTACAGGTTTGTCAGTTTATTGAAAATAACCCACCATGAATCAGCTTCCATAACGTCAAAAATATCTTCAACACTCGGGGAAAATGACATTTGCTAACTCTGTCCAAGTGTGATAAGGTCTGCGGGTCGCCAGGCACAATATGGTTCAAGGGGGCGTTTCCTTTATGCAAATATCGTAAATTGTGTAAATTTAGAAATCAGTGCCAAGAAAAAAAAAAAGTTTAGTTCTGAAAAAGTGCATCATACTCAAAAGGGCAACCACGCAAACGTATTCACCTCGTGTGCACGTTATTTAAAAGTAATATTGAAGAAACAGCTACATAAAGCAAACACGTGATCATTTTGAGATAAAGAAATGTAAGGCAGCTGTTTAGAGTTAAAAAAATGGGAATCATGTGACAAATCGGACACTGTCAGCAAACAGCAACTTTTCTTTAAACAGCTCGATGCAATAAAAAGGAAGGTACAGTATAAGACCTTTTTCGGGTTAACAATGTAAAATATTATATTGGTCTACGTTTCACTTAAGTGCTTCAGTGTTAACTGAAACAGTGCTTTACCGTTTTACATTTTACAGTTCACCTTCGCTATTTAAATGTTTTACACTGTAAAATCGTCCCAACCCTGCGGTGGGCTGGCGCCCTTCCCAGGATTTGTTTCCTGCCTTGCGCCCTGTGTTGCCTGCGATTGGCTCCAGCAGACCCCCGTGACCCTGCATTTATTATATAGCGGGTTGGATAATGGATGGATGGATGGAAATCGTCCTAACCATCTCAACTGGCATCCAAAACAGGCCTGACTGACACCAATCATGGCTAACAACATCCAAGTCTGGGGATCTTATCCCGACACAGTCCGTCCGTGTAGAGATTTATATTCTCCCTGTGTATGCGTGGCTATCACTCGTATTATTAGTTTTTTTTTTTAACACACCACAGAACATGCCGAATACACAGTTGGCTAATGAATCGAAACAGGCGACGGAGAGAAAAAGGAAAAAGTCCTGCATGTCGATGCTGCAAAATGTAGCAAAATCTTTTTCAGTGTTTGTTCATGTCACGACGAAATTGAGGAGCACCAAAGAAAACAAAAATATAAATCTCATTTTCGTCAGAATACGCAAAGGCTTACATTGACCGTAATTCTGTTAAAAATGACGTTACATTAGCACGTCGCCCTGTTTGTAAGAGCGATCCTTGCCATAGCTGATGTTTTATCGATTTGTGCAGCCTAGTCAAAGTCTGCTATTCATGGAAATTTTTACACGTCTAAAAGTCAAAACGTCGAACATACGATTTTCATGGTATTTCTCACCACCAGCCAACTTTTTTTTTTAAGTTGCACAAACCAATCTAGTTCGGCTTACAATTACAACAAAGCTGGACAAAAAAACTGAGTTTAAAATGGGAAAGGCATTGGATACGTTTCCTGTAAATGCCTTAAACAGCAAATAATAATATTCGTAGGGTCTGTTTTAATTAATCCAACGTATTTATTTAAGTAACTGCTGTTTTAGAATAAATGTATAGTGCGCGTGCGCAAAGCAGCTTTGGCGCACATTTCGATAGGTCGAGTTGTTCCAGAACACCTGCGGTGGTTTCAGCGATCGCAGAAGACAAGTTGAGGTGAGTGAGGTGGTAGATATTTGAGTTACAATTAGCTTTTAGGTCGTTAAAACTATATAAAATGTATGAAATAGTTATTGAAAATAAATGTGTTTAAATAGGCAAAGTACAAATGAATTTCTCAGATGGGAAAAAAATAATTGCGATATACTTCTTTATCGGTTTAATCCATCACTGTATTATGAATAACACCGCTTTACAATTTTGAGAAATGCATGATTGCTTTGTGTTTCTTTAGGGAGCACCTCATGCAGGGAAGCAAGGCGTAGGGAGGGCTGTAAGGACATGTTTCTTGACAACACAGCATCAGGAAAGTTAGAAAGAAAAAGTGAACAGAGCAGAGTTGCAGTTTACATATCCTATTGTAGAGCCCAGCCTGCCCTTTCAGACAAAAGCAAAATTCAGACGTCTTGCACATGAAACCTTTGTGAATTTGCTGTATTGAAAAATCTACACACACTGCTATGATTTTGAGGTATTTAAGGGTCTGTTAGTCAGCTAAACATGTTGATAAAGTTTAAAATAATAAGAGGGCTAACTAATGCAGCAGTTATTTATTTAATTATATATCCCAAATTGGTAATCTTCAGGATTCTGATGAGACCCTTGAGTTGATGACCATAAATCGTTCAGCTTGCAAAAAAAACAGTGCCATATACTGCCATGTCCTCCTGTCTCAATAGAACCTGTTGACTGATGCCTATCATGTCATTGGCTGTGGCTACAAGACCCTGCTGACCATGTCCATGGCACCAAAGTCCAGTGAAGGAACCTCCTCCACACTGAAGCTTGTGAAGAACAGACAGAGGACCTCTGTTACGCATGAGCATCTTGAGAGAGAGGAAGATTCTTGTTGGACTTGACACTGACAGCAGAACTGACAAGGCTGAAGAAAGCAACAAACGCTTACACCACCTGCTGATTCACTAGGTGAGGGTAAAGCCGTTTATTTATGTAATGTGGCTTTTTTTATATTTGGACATCTATGGTGTGGCTTGGGTGAGAGTGACTCCCGACCTGAAAATTAATTCCAGTCTGACCCTGTTCCTACCTCATGGGTGCTGGCCATGTATAGCACCAAAGAATGTCTCCCTCTGTGTTTTGTACTTTTTTAAAAAAATGTGTCAATTCAAAGCTATTATCGGAGTTAACTGATTTAAAAAAAAAAAATCACAACTTTTCTTGTATTAGCGGAACAGTATTTTTGTTTACACATTTGTGCTGCAAAGAAATTTCCTTCTGGAAAATTACAGTCCAAAGAAACAAATACTGCAAGAAGTGACTCCAGTCCCTGCATCCCAAAGTTTAAGAGGATTTGTCAATGGATGGATTAAATAGTTTAAAAAAAGAAGCCCTAAAGCTCAGCTACTGAAGATGATCCAAATCCATTAAACAAAATCAGTGAAAGAGTCAATGCAGCTTGTCTCTACATTTGCACAGCCACCCACACACGTGCCCTCCCATATTCAGGCCTATTTGGAACCATCAGTTAACCTGACCTACACACCATTGGACAGGCCAGAGGAAAACCAGAGTACCTGGAGAAAAACACAGGACGAACATGCAGACTCCACACAGGTAACAGCCAGGCATGGGATTCAAACCCAGGATGCAGAATCAATGAAGCAGCAACACTTAACTACCCTAAACTTGTAATATACTAATTAAATTCATTGTCACATAGTGCTGGACTTTTGGGTTTAGGCAGTAAACAACCAAAGACAGGACTGCAGTTCATCATAGAGAATACACGTGTAGTTTCTCAGATAGACACAAACCCTGTGCTTAAAGTAAGAAGACTTGTTTATTTTTTGAAATACCCTCATATTAAGTATTATTATAGGTATTGCCGGTCGAAGCTTATTTGGAGCCCTAGGCAGGGTTGATGGACGTATTACTCGGTTTAATTAGGCTTTGATGACTTTGGTGTGCAGAGTGAGCTCCCCTTCAATAGTCAAATGGTGCACCTTTGTGCATATGCTGTGGACTTTAAGGACTTCATAATCGTCTCCCAGTGAGTAGCAACTTGGGGTGGAGTCTCCCTTTGTGTCAGTAGTTCATGCACCCTTTGAAACACAAATGGCACCCATTTGTGTACAGGTGCTGGTCATAAAATTAGAATATCATGAAAACGTTGATTTAATTCAGTAATTCCATTCAAAAAGTGAAACTTGTATATTAGATTCATTCATTACACACAGACTGATGTATTTCAAATGTTTATTTCTTTTAATTTTGATGATTATCACTGACAACAAATGAAAGTCCCAAATTCAGTATCTCAGAAAATTAGAATATTGTGAAAAGGTTCAATATTGAAGACACCTGGTGCCACACTCTAATCAGCTAATTAACTCAAAACACCTGCAAAAGCCTTTAAATGGTCTCTAAGTCTAGTTCTGTAGGCTACACAATCATGGGGAAGACTGCTGACTTGACAGTTGTCCAAAAGACGACCATTGACACCTTGCACAAGGAGGGCAAGACACAAAAGGTCATTGCTAAAGAGGCTGGCTGTTCACAGAGCTCTGTGTCCAAGCACATTAATAGAGAGATGAAGGGATGGACAAGATGTCATAGAAAAAAGTGTACAAGCAATAGGGATAACCGCACCCTGGAGAGGATTGTGAAACAAAACCCATTCAAAACTGTGGGGGAGATTCACAAAGAGTGGACTGCAGCTGGAGTCAGTGCTTCAAGAACCACCACGCACAGACGTATGCAAGACATGGGTTTCAGCTGTTGCATTTCTTGTGTCAAGCCACTCTTGAACAAGAGACAGCGTCAGAAGCGTCTAAAGACAACAAGGACTGGACTGCTTCTGAGTGGTCCAAAGATATGTTCTCTGATGAAAGTAAATTTTGCATTTCCTTTGGAAATCAAAGTCCCAGAGTCTGGAGGAAGAGAGGAGAGGCACAGAATCCATGTTGCTTGAGGTCCAGTGTAAAGTTTCCACAGTCAGTGATGGTTTGGGGTGCCATGTCATCTGCTGGTGTTGGTCCATTGTGTTTTCTGAGGTCCAAGGTCAACGCAGCCATCTACCAGGAAGTTTTAGAGCACTTCATGCTTCCTGCTGCTGACAAACTTTATGGAGATGCAGATTTCATTTTCCAACAGGACCTGGCACTGCACACAGTGCCAAAGCTACCAGTACCTGGTTTAAGGACCATGGTATCCCTGTTCTTGATTGGCCAGCAAACTCGCCTGATCTTAACCCCATAGAAAATCTATGGGGTATTGTGAAGAGGAAGATGTGCAATACGCCAGACCCAACAATTCAGAAGAGCTGAAGGCCACTATCAGAGCAACATGGGCTCTCATAACACCTGAGCAGTGCCACAGACTGATCGACTCCATGCCACGCCGCATTGCTGCAGTAATCCAGGCCAAAGGAGACCCAACTAAATATTGAGTGCTCTACAAGCTCATACTATTCATGTTCATACCTTTCAGTTGGCCAACATTTCTAAAAATCCTATTTTTGCATTGGTCTTAATTGATACTCTAATTTTCTGAGATACTGAATTTGGGACTTTCATTAGTTGTCAGTTATAATCATCAAAATTAAAAGAAATAAACATTTGAAATACTTCAGTCTGTGTGTAATGAATGAATCTAATATACAAGTTTCACTTTTTGAATGGAATTACTGAAATAAATCAACTTTGTCATGATATTCTAATTTTATGACCAGCACCTGTCTATACCACAGACATTATTGTCATTCTCCTACCACCCATAGACAGCCCCCCCCAGTGTCCAGTGTGGTAGAAATCAACACCTTAATTAAAGAAAGCAACTTATCCTCCATCAGTACAACTAAGTAATCAGGCAGGAGAAAATCTTTTAATTAATCAATCCTTGGCCTTTAGTGGGAGAATTCTTTAAAAACAGTCTGTTACAGGATGGTCAAAATGATCACACAATGAAAGCAAAAGCTCATACTTATTGATCACTGAATTTACATAACAGTGCTAATTAATGCTTACATATCATTCTCTGGTTGATTAATATACATGAGGTGTTTAGCATAGAGCACGACCAGCCTAAGTAAATGTCTTTCTCCATGATATCCTTTTTCTTCAATATCTCTTAGATTACCCTTTTATACATTATCTCAGTGTATATGACAACTGTCTAGTTTTATTGTTTACAGGACATCTGCTGATCTCTTAATCATACTATTGATGTGTTACATCAACCTGCTCCTGGTACTTTCTTCTCATTGCTGTTCACTTGACCTTTGACTGGTTTCTTGATATACCTGAACAAGTTTCCAACATGTACTAACCCTTTTATACTTCTAATGCGGCAAAACACCATCCTAAATGACTCTCTGAGCCCTAAGTCTACTTTTTCTTCCACATTAACCCCTTTGGGACTTATTGAAGTTCCACTAAAACTATAAGGACTAATTTTCTACTGTAACTTTCTTTATTTCTAATTTGTATAAATCACATGTGTATCAAAAAACCAAATATGTCTCCCTCTAGAGACGAGAAATAAGGGAAAGATCTCTGGCCAGCCAAAATTTGGGAAAACAGTAATACTTACAATATCACGTAAATCAAGTCAAACAATAACATGTCCTGTATAAATGTGTGTCCCATAACCTCATAACGTCTAATGAACAGCTATTTAGTTTCCTTCTTGTCCAACAAACATTAGCTATGTTAGTTCTCAGAAATGTACCTAGTTCTACATCTTTCATCTATGGTCAGATCATTTAATATTATCGTTGGTGGTGACACAGACAGCACAAGTATTTACCTGAAAACTTCAAAATGTCTCTAGTTTATGTTGCCAATGATGTACTGTATACAACAATAGCCAGAGAGAGAGTCCTCATACACACAACCACGCTTGCATCCTCATGCTTTCATCCACAACATTGCTCCAATTTACATCCAGCTATGGTGTTAAATTATGCTATCACCTCTGTTGCATATATCTTACTGAAAGCAGGGGTCAATCCTCCCTTCAGAAGATGGCAGCACTACTCTCATGAATACAAGTTATTGGATTATGTATTTAAATTTCAATGGTCGTACCCAAGCTTCTTATTAATGTTAAATTCTTCTGCCACGAGCTGAAATTCTTGGTCTGTATCCGGGCTTTCCAATTTCACAAACTGCACACTCACCACTCCATGCGTAAGACATTTCATCTCTGCTGTGCTGAATTATTAATTTGTTTTGCTATCTTGTATATCACGTAGGCCCAAGAAGCCATTGCATTAATTATTTGTCTTGTATTGCCACCAATTATTTCTGTCTTGATGGCCCTAAGTATCCTGTTTCACTGTTAACACTATCCCACAAACTTAATTTCCCTTACACTTTGTTCTACAAAGTTTAAAAGGTTTGTCCTATACCCTATATCTAATTTAGCATGTTTTAATTCTCACACCCAATATCATAGGGTGTGAGAATTTGTGTTCTAATGTTCTATCTACTCCTGGTGCAAAATTCCTAATATATTAATATTAACATTTGCTCCATCCTTCTGTATCAATTACTGTTATATATATCAATGGATTCAAACATGTTGTCCTGATTGTTTCTATTCCCAAAATATTTGCTATTTGCTGTCCTTTAGGTTTACTACTATTCTTCAAAGTTAACAAATCTCAATGTCACTATTAAAATCAGTAGCCAAGAAACCTTAAATTGGGCTGACTTTTAACTTTTAATGCTACAAGTGCTAATATTAGAATTACTAATGTAATAAGTGCTAGGATCCATGTGTTAAATTTTGATTCTGTCCAAATTACATGCAAACATTAATCTTTGAAAAGTATTTTTCCATCAACTATCAATAAACTTATTAAAAACATCTATCCAAAAAATTTACTCTTAACACATTGCCTTTACTCTAAGTGCTGATCACATTATGCTAATCACATTTTCTAAACTTGTTCAATTATATTATCCCAATTGTCATGCAGGTTAAACCCAAAACAATTCAAATTCATAGTAATTGTGCAGTATTTCCATTAATAAAGCAATAGTAACAAATATTCAATAAATACATGCTGCTTAAGAAAAAGCTAATTTGCCTTGCTGTGCTTGTGGATAATTAGCTTTTCCTCCTATCCATCCATAACTCCATGGTTCAAATATTTGTTGAAAGATATTTCTGCAGAAAAATCAAGATTAAGGTGTGGGTCCGATTCCTAGGGCAAGCAGAATTCAAATACTTGGTCAACAACTGTCATAAAATGGCAAACACATGGGCATATTGTAAGGCAAATCAAGGACAGTTAAAGTGGGCTCTGGTAAAGAACATAGAACTCTGAACAGTAAAAGTGTGAATCAGGTCTTGGGGACCAAAACCCCAAAGTAAATTATATCAATTTCTGGGACTCTTGATTTAATAAATGAGGCTCTGGTCTGGATGCTATTGCAGGCTGCCCTTTATGATTCTAGATCCACAATGATCTTTTGGCATCAGTGGTCACCAGCACAGTTGAGTTGTTAGCAGCAGGAACCCGTGATCCCTTGGACTGGAACTGGAGTATGTTGTCCAGTAGTCAATTGGTCGATGGCTCTTGGTACATTCTTGTCTTTATTGTTCACTTGACCCTTGTCTGTTTTTTTCAGCAAAGGTTTCCAGGTTTCCGACGTGTATAAACCCTTTTATACTTCTAAGATGGTAAAACACTATCCTAAATGACTATGTGAGCCTCAAGTCTAATTTTTCTTCCACACTGGAACATGCACCCCTTAACTTTCATTAATGCCGCTCCTCATATTACAGTGCTTTTTGCGGACACCTATGTCAGCTAATGGATTGACTGGCTTTGATTATATATAAATTATTTTTTGATGTTCCAACACTTTATGTTACCACAAATTAGGTAAAGTTGAGAAAGGGGATTGAATATAATGTATCTTATAAAAATCATAAAGCAATAAGGCAACGTATATGGTAACCGTGATAGATATTAAGACAACTTGTGTCCACTTCAGGAGTGTGGTTTTCCTTGGTTAATTTCAGGATTAGTATAGCTTCCCTCCTTAAGTGTCATATGTCATTTAGATTCTGCATAAAATGAGTAAGTACAGAGATGTGTATCTCAACTGAATGATGAAAAAAATGCAACATGATTTAAAAATTTTGAATTGTAGAAGACAATAAGATGGGGCCACTGATAAAATCTGAATAGTATGAGTGGTTTGTGTTTTTAATATTGTGTGCATTCACGATCCCTAATTGCTTATCTCTTTTTGTCCTACAAGAGCTGCTAATCAGAGATGATGAGTTGGGATCAGCTGTACTCTTTGCTTGGGGGTGTAAACAAACACTCAACCAGCTTGGGGAAGATATGGCTCTCAGTCCTCTTTATTTTTCGCATTATGATCCTGGTGGTAGCAGTTGAAAGCGTCTGGGGGGATGAGCAGTCGGACTTCACATGCAACACTTTACAACCAGGGTGCAAGAATGTCTGCTATGATCATTACTTTCCCATCTCTCATATTCGTCTGTGGTGCCTTCAGCTCATCTTTGTGTCTACTCCGGCTCTCCTAGTAGCTATGCATGCGGCCCACAGCAAGAAGGAACAGAAGAAGGACATCATTAAGACTATGGGAGATAAGGCTGATGAGGACCTAGAGATGCTCAAGAAAAAAAGGCTTCCAATTACAGGCTCATTATGGTGGACTTACACTGTAAGCCTCTTTTTCAGGCTGGCATTTGAAGGGGCTTTCATCTATGTTTTTTACTTGTTGTACAGTGGATTCCAGATGCCCCGCCTGGTAAAGTGTGATGCATGGCCATGTCCTAATGTGGTGGATTGCTTCATTTCACGACCCACAGAGAAAACCGTGTTTACCATTTTCATGATTAGTGCCGCTGCACTCTGCATGGTCCTCAATGTGGCAGAAATGTGCTATTTGGTGGTTAAAGCCCTAGTACGCTGTTGCAAGTGCTCCCAGCAGGGGGTCAGTGCTCACCAGCTGCCCAATGGTATGGAGTACCAGCAGAACAAGGAGAAGGGGCAGCTGCTTTCTGAGGCCTCTTCTAGCAAAGACAGCTCCATGGACAAGTTTGCATAGCACTGCTATAACACAAAAAGTTGGATTCACCATTTTTCTGATGTGTTATCACATAAAAACAGAATTTAACGACTTTTCTTTCTCCATGCTTACAAATGGACAGCTAAATGAAAAACTGACATTCATCAAAATTTTGAATTAAGAATAGTTTCCATGTACATGAACCAAAGTGTAATTTAAGATGGTTTAATTTAGGAGGACAAAGGGACAGTTTAAATTATGTACCAGACAGTAATATTTATGAAAGTGTTTAGAAATAAAAACCTGAAAACACAATAAATTGCAATGATGTGGAAGATAATTTTTCTTGTCTTGCTATGCATGGGGAAACAAATACACATAGTTACTGCTTTATCATTTACAGTACAACTGTGTGTTGCTGGGCAAGACCACTTTTCCTTTAGAACAACCTGACATCAACGCGGTCCAGACTGACTATGTGACATCACACAGTCCCTGTAGATTTTTCAGCTAGACCTTCATTTTGCAAACCTTGTATTCCACCTTAGCCCAAATAAGCTCAGTTGCATTGAGATCTGCGGCCTTTGAAGACCCTTGCAGTAAACTGAAGTCACTGTTATAATCATGGAAACTAAGTGTGATGATGCCTGCTTTGTAATATGGAACATTATCTTGCTAAAAGTAGGTATTTGAAAAAGGCTTGACTATGAACATAAAGTGATGCTAAAAGCCAGCAATAACACTCAGGTAGGCTGTGGCATTCAAATGAGTCTGGCCATTCTCAGCTCACCTTCACCCACAGAACTACATCTCACTAAACATTTTTGGCTTATTGCACTGACCTCTGGGAACTCTACAGACTTTACAGCATGGCCAGTTGTCTCTGAGATATTAGAAACACCATGTCTGGCACCTACAATTACGTGATGGTCAAAGTCACTTAGATCTTACGTATTGTCTGTTTTATTGGTTAGTACAGCACCAAATAAACAGCAGGATCATATAAACATACTGTATATTATGATGCAGTCACAAATGTAGCTGTTTGGAAGAGCAGATACTAATAGGTTGTACTTCACTTCTAGGTTTATGATTTGGGAATACCCTAAATCAAGGCTATGATGGTGATGGTGTGTCTGCTAGAACACGTGAAGCAAGAACAAACTGGAAAGATTATTTGCTTTAAAAGGGGATATTGAAGATTTATGTAGACATATAGGTTGTATAGATAAGTTGTAAAAACAGTGGATGATTATAACGAGAAAGAAAGGACAACAACTTTAGAATATCAACAACTGCAACTCTGATCTTTTTCCTTCAATCTCAGGGTGATGCGGTATTTAAACTAGCTATGCACTACACTTACAGTACTTGTATCTGTAACACTTAAGTGACTTGTGTTAGGTTGTCATCTTAATATATTTTACTTATTCATCCCACTATATTATAAAACATTATAAACATGGGTCTTGTTAAATATAAATCATAAACATTAACCATTTTGTTGAGTGCTGCTGAATGTTATTACTACTGCTGCAAATTATGAAGCAATGCAAAACTTTAACATAATAATTCATTTTGAGAGTTCCTGGTTCAACATATCACTGCTTACACATAATACAATAACTTAAATGTAACTTACCTTCAGTTAAAAATTGTACATAAATTAACTACATTTCATTTAATTCAAGACAAAAAAAAATTAGTTTTTGTTTTGTAAATATTTTCAAAATAACAATGAAACATTTGAAAAGTAATAATAAAAATAGAATTTAATTACATGTATTTATAGAGTACTTAAAGTAATTGCATTTTACAGTATCATATAGTTGAAATAGGTGAATAGTCAAAAAGGCTTGAGTTGGATAACATGCTGTACCTTTCACAGGCAGCAGACTCCAACTCAAGTTATGTAAAAATTGTATCAAGTGATGTTTGTTGGCTGTGGAGAGTCAATGACTAATTGTAGTTCATATTTTTTAAACTTTACATTTTTGAAAGAAGTACCTGATGGAGAGTTAAAATTTAATTTTGAAGTTTCAAGATCCATTTTTTAGCTGTGTTGACCATGGCAGATGATCATTGTGGCACTTTGCGAGTAGATTATAGTGTCTGTGAAATATGCAGCCACAGGCTTGTTTTCAGTGTAACATAACAAATAAGTACATGTTTATTCAGTATACTGAATGCATAATACTGTACTTTACAGAGCCATGCTTATGGAGCCCCTTTCCTTTCTCATGTATTTCGACAAATGTTAAGTGAATTTTTGTTTTCCTTGCCTGCATTATTTATCTTAAAGTTACAAAGATCACTTAAACTTACCTGTTACATCTTCAAGCAGCAGTAGTTGTAAGTTGGTGTTGCAAATGTTCACACTAATAGGGTGATATGAGGGAGGGCTCCTACCTACATGGCTGCCAACATTGCGGGCATTTCAATAACTTGCATTGGAGATCTGTTGTGCTGTTGGCAGTGAATGGCATGGTGTGGAATGGAGGAAAACATTGTACACAAAATATATAAGTTGAAAAAAACACTCTCAAGGTAAATGTGAAATAGTAAATTAATCCGTAATTTAGGTTTCACAGAATGTTTTTCCATTTTAAAATAGATAATTTCAAAAACTCACCAATTATTTATAAACGGGAGATGTTTTATGGAAAACTGGATTTTCCTGAAAAATGTCCTTAAGGGATACGTGTACAAAATTTCGACAAAATCAGTTTACTGGGAGCTGAGCATTTTCATATGGACAAAGAAAGAGATGTGACAGTGACATTAGATTTTAGGGAAACACACCTAAAGTAAGAGTTTACATGGAGATATCAAAGTTCAGGCTGTTGATTTTAAATACTCACATAAAAAATCAGAAACACACAAAAAGTAAAGAACAAAGATATACATTTAAGATATGTAATAAACTTGGGAGGCTTGCCAAATTATAAAGAAGATATGACAGGAGTGGAAAAGGTTCAGAGAATTTTTTTAATGCTTTTCTATGACAGCAGCAGCTAAGAATTATGTGCTTTTTGTTTATTTAGTTATTTATTTTTTTAATTTGGTTGTTTGGGCAAAGTCTCCACATAACACCACTTTCTCTGTCAGTATGAACTGCAAATATCAAAACTCTAAGAGCAACTCAAACACGCTTATTTTAAAAAGCAAAATAATACAATGTACTGTATGAATAACTCAAAAATTATAGATGATGAATATATAAGTACACAAAAGACAATGAAATTAAAAGAGACAAAAAAACTTGAGTGACTGTTTTTCATTTTCCTCTTCAAAACACGGTCTTATAAGTTATATTTCCCCTTAATTGTTGTTGTTGAATACATTAAATACCTTTGATAATACTGTTAATAATCATTCAGTGTTCTATCCATCCATTATCCAACCCGCTATATCCAAACTACAGGGTCATGGGGGTCTGCTGGAGCCAATCCCAGCCAACACAGGGCGCAAAGCAGGAAACAAATCCCGGTGTTCTAATGGTTCTCTTTTAGCTTATCCTTAAATTAGTCCTTTTAAATGCAAATTGGTTATCAGAGAAACCTTTGTAATTGCATTAGCACCGCTGAAACCTGTTACTTGTTCAGTTAGATTGCAGGGTTCTGGCATTTCTAAAGTTCACTTCTGGATCCAGAAATGTCCAAAATGAAACAGCTTTCCCAATAAACATGCCAGTATATTGTTTTTATGCAGAATGAATGCTATTACATATGACAGTTTGGCAAAAAAAAAAAAATGAATACAAAGGTGTCTGTTACTGTCTTGAGAGAAGAGAGCAAACTGGACTTAACCAGAATGGAAAAATAAAGGGAAGGCCCAGATACACATCTGCATACGAGGTGGACGACACCAGAGTACTTAGTTTGTGAAACAAAGATCTTTCAGTTCCTCAGTTGGCAGCTTCCTTAAATAAATGCCAAATACCTGTGTCATCGGCAACAGTAAAAAGAAAACAAGGGCTATTTAATTAAGTCATATTTAATTAAAAATACCTGCACGTCAAATATCAGCTAATCAAAATACAATCACAGGTATCACTCACTAAAAGCACCACAGAAATGAATGAAAACTCTTTAGGTTTTCACTAGAAAAAAGTGGATTTACACATAAGTGCAATTTTACTTTTCATGTATAGTCGTATTTTGACTAATAAAACGTATATTTGAGATATATCAAAGTCAACTGCTAAGCTAGTATGTAAGTTACACTGTAATTCATAATTGTGTGGTTTGAAGATGTGCAGGGTCCAAGAGAACTGGGATTTGACAGCAAGCGGAGGACTAGACTCAGTCCCCCTATGGGCAAACCTGTGAACCTCTTGATTGTCTGCTTCTTAAAATCTTCAAAATGTATTTCAAGCAACGGTTATTAAGTCCTTAACGGCTTGTGTTGTGAAGCTGAGGTCTCAAGACAACCCAAAAATTTAATCAAATTTTATTTGTCACATATAAATTACACATATAGTACAATTTGTAGTGAAATGCTTACTGTATAGAAGCATGTATATATTCATAGGTCTGCCCTTGCACCCGAAAGCACTCCGAGTGTGTCTGGTTCCTGTTCTGGCAGCAACCAGGGAACCATCCAGGCACCCCCTGGCGGTGGGCACGGAACCCTCAGGGTTGAGCTGGCCCGGATGCCATCCAGGGGTGCTGCCCTTTTGCACGTCAGGGAAGATATGGCTCCTCTCCCGGTCCTTCCCTTCTCGAGGCGTCCCGGTGGGGCAAGGTCCCTGGTTGTCTGCTACAATAAATATTGTTAAAAACAACCCCCCAAACACACATAAGAACTTCTGGATTGAATCAGAGAGCTGCTGCGGTCAATCACAGGCTTGTAGGTGGCAGTGAGGTGGTCAAATTGGCTCAGCTGTACTAAAGGTTTACTTTTAAAGGTATGACATTACAGAGCATGTCCAGCTTGTTGTGTTCACAAATCTAACGTGCTAGCTTAAGTTTGTTTCTTGTGATGTTCGGTTAAGTCATCAGCATTCTAGGGTCTGCATGATTCATTCATTAGAATATTTGTACTGTAACTCAGTTCTGTTCCCACGTTAATAAACATCACTAAAGGATGACGTAACTGATCTTGTTACGGCAGGAACATGGAAAAGTTCATAATAGACAGATAGATAGATATATAGATAGATAGATATTTATTAACCCCAAGGGGAAATCCACATGTATCCAATATATGAATAACACATTTTTGTTTTAAATGTGATGTGCTTACTTCTTCACCACTGCTAATTTCTACCTTTTCAACTCCGTCATGCCGCACGAGGTGAAAAACACTTCCAGCGTTGAAATAGCGTCTGAAAAAGAAGTTTAAGCTAGTTCTCCACAATAACCAAATACCACAGTACCTGAACTCGTCCCAACTCTCCTTGACATGTAAAAGTTCATTTAATTTATTTAAAAACGATTGAACATCAATGAAGTCAAATATCCCTTCTCTTATTGGACTTTCTTTCACAAACTTGTAACCTCCCATTTTTTTCGGCTCCGAAACACAATTCAATTGGCTAAGTTTATGTTTTTTAAGGTACCCGCCCATTGACATACCTCTTAAATTGATTGGTGTAACGTAACTTTCCTAAGTATTGATTGGATAAGAGAAAATAGGCTCCTCCCCTACGCACACAGTGTCCGGCCCTTGCGTACAAAACTGCGAAAAGCGAAGTGACATGGCGACGCAGGCAGAGCAACGGAGTGAAGCAGAGATGGAGACTGCAGCAGGAGCTGAACGTTCGGATTTAGGAGACAGTGAACAGGATGAAGAAGATGATGTTTTTGAAGTGGAGCGAATCATCGACATGAAAGTGGAAAAGGTACGGGAGTGTTAAGAACTCAATGGTATTTTAACGCGTTCTGTTTTACAGGCCCAGATGGGCTGTGTGAATTGTGTATATCTGAACGTTTGTTTAAAAGTTCCTTTCGGTGATTGCGGCCGTGGCGGGAATAAATCGCCGAGTGCTGCATTTGATTGAACGATATGTACACTGTGTCATTTTAATACTGTCTGCTGGACTTTTTGAAGAGAATGGAAGAATTAGTAATTTACAAATACTACAGCGCAGCTCGTATACATTTACATAAAACGAACTCCCCCTACCCGGTTCACGTGTCTTTCATTTTTTTATGTTAAAAGAAGTCTGGCGCATTGTGCATATGCTCCCCATGGAAAAAAAACATTTACGAGTTAAATACTTCCTGGACTTTCTTAAAGTCTAAATTATTCAGTTCCAGATTTAATTGCATTAAAGTGAATGGCATTCCTGATGTGTTACTTGATACCTGTAAATGCTGTAGTAATATGTTACATTCGCTGTTTTAATTTCGCTATCAGAACACATGCAGGTAGGTTGATGTGCAAATCTAAACTGGCAGCCAAAGGTCTAATATTAAGTGTGATCTGTTTTGGAAAAAGCCTGTTAAAACTGAGCCAGCGAGTAGGGCAATTGACTGATATTGCCACTCTCAAAACTTCACAAGTTTAGATTCTCCAACCATTTGGTACATTTGAAGGTGGTCTTTAACTCATGGAGCTTATGTGGATTTATTTTCCCAACATCCAATCAAATGGAGCTTTTGTTTTTCTTCCTGGCTATCTGACCATACAGTAGCGTTTGCTTTTTAACCCTCACAACACCTTTGGGTCAGATATGACTCGTGTTTGTGTATTGAAATCAGTAAAAGCATCCCAAATTGAATATATTCAGGGTAAAACCTTGTGACATTTCCTCAAATTAAAGCAAAGTTTATATCTAAAAAAAAACAAACTAAACATCCCATAATTTGTATAGTTCTCTGGTTAGTTTTGACTATTCATTTACAATAAAACCTCCATTATCCGTCAGGGGTCAGGACCAAGGCTGTGACGGATAAGTAAAAAGACGGATAACAGAACAGCTACTTTAAAAATGGTGTACAGTAGATGAGTTTTGCGAATAATCATATTTATTTACAAAACAAAACTATTTTAAAATTAATACATATAATACTGTAACGACTAGTGTAATAAGCAACTGCAACTCGGCGGTACTGGAGTTTTCTGTTTTACTTGAAGCCTTCGTTCCTTAACAAACGGTGCATGTCTTGTACACCGTTATCTGAGTTACAGAGCACACGTCCTAAACAGTAAAAGAAAGCTTTCCCTACTAATCAGTTTATTTCTTGCCACTTGCATTATTTTTTCTTTATATCACAAACACTCCTGCTTATTGTCTCCTGAATCCCACAGAAGCCCTTCACCCAGTCTCCCCATTAACAGCCTTCATTCCACCCTTTCTGCTCCTGTACAGCGCATCACAAGCTGCCCGAACGTCACAATATATTAACAAAATATAGCCGAATTTTAAAAGAAAATTGCAAATCAGTTTACAGATACGAATCGAAGCAATACTTGAAAGACCATTTTGTAACTGTTTAATAATTTCAATTTTTGTGACAATTCCAGCACCACACACATGTTTATTGGCCATAACAATGTTATAGTAGATTCATTATAACAAAAGAGAAAATTTATGAAATGTTATTAAAATTGAAGGTACGTAACCAACACTGTGGTGCTGGAGAAGAACACTGCGTGCTTGCACAAAGGAAAAGTGTTCCAATGTGCAAAACTCACAGCATACTGCACAGCGGCAGCATTAGCATTAGTAGTAGTAGTAGTAGTACGGTAATAGGTAGGTGCTGGCATGTGCAAATTTTTTTTTTTTTTCCTCCCCACCTTGCACCCATCTAGTTCCTGCCACAATTAATTCCAGTCCTCCGCTCATGTTCACCAGTTTTGCCCCTCTCTGCATACCTGATCTTGACATGAAATATTGGTGAGGTCCAGCTTGCTAAAAAAGTATAAAAATATAAATACACATGCACACACATGCAGGTAAAATTCCATTACAACAAATATCTTTACAACGAAATTTTCATTACAATGAAGTACATTGGTCCCGACAGTTTCCCCTTATGACATGAGTCTATAGAAATCTCGTTACTACGAAGTACATTCCGCATATACTTTCATTACAACGAAGTGACCTTGAAATGCCTGAATGAATCATCCACAGTGCAGTTTTTTCCTGTGGTCACAGCTCAGTTGCACAACGATCCCCAAACAGAAACACTGTCTTTTTTTTTTTTTCTTTCTTTGAACTTTACTTGTACAGCTTGCTGTTTTTGTTTTCGCTTGTTTTCAGTGATACCTTTTGCTTATTGCTTTTCCACATTTTAAAAACATCTATTGGAATTTAACACATTGTCACCCTCTTATGGAAACGGCAGACACGAAAAAATGACAACAGTTCATATTAGGAAAAAAAAAAACTTCAAATTTTGCGGTTCTCAATTCCAGCAAAAAGAAAAAAGACGTTGCCAGTGAATTCAGAATTTCACCATCGACACTGTCAACTTTCTTGAAAGACAGAACAAAAAAAGAAGAAAAATCTCGGGTTGCAACCGTATGTAAACTGATGCATTTGAAGATGTCGAACGAGCCGTCTTTATGTGGTTCAGTGATGCTCTTTCAAGAAACGTTCCTATTAATGCGGCATTCATTCTAGAAAATGTGAGGTTTGTAAACTTTCTTGGTACCTCCGTCAACGGGACAACACACTGAAGAGCATCCCGACTGTTTATCTGTTGCCGGGGCAACAACAGGCTCAAAGATGTGCTGCGGCTCGCCGGTGAATCAAACAGAAAAAATCTCGATGAGGATATGCAAGGAACATTGTAAATGCAGGGAACAGGGTTACTTGGCCACCAACCTAGCCACAACCCTGCCTGACTGCTGTCTGTGTATAGCAGAGTGGCAGATCCTGCTACAATAAATAACTGTGCTCTTCCTGGTTCAAGCTGAATAACGCTGGTTTTCCTAAAGTACTGAGACTCTGCGTCATGTTTTGGGATGTAAGACAGGGACTTCTAGCGCGACCACGACCTTTTAAGATTTGCTTCTGCAGCGCTGTAAGCCTGCTGTTGTCCTGTTCTGGCAACGGACAAACAATCTTCCACAGACGCGGCAATCATGCTTCAGGACGCACTTACGCATGTCGCCCCGTTGGGTGGGATCCCAAAAGAGTTCAGAAACCTTACAATATGAAGAAGCAGAAGTGATTTTGTACCATTTGTTCAGAGAAAATAGAAAAGCTAAATGATTTTCTTATTTATCAGCCTATGTAAAATATCGTTCAATGGTCGAATAAACTTTTCCTAAAATCAAAAAATTCCAACAAATTACATTTGAGTCATGTGCCACTTTAGATAAGAAGCTTTAAAGAAAATACACAAAGAATTCTTTACACTTAGTTCTCATGCCAGAAACAAAAAAATGCATTCCTTAATAAAATGTCATCAATTTAGTACATTTTTTTCTGACATATAAGCATAGCTCCAAATTTTCTGCAAAAAATGAACCACAACATCATACAATAGTGTTTTTGTTTTTTTGATGGCATATTTTCTGTATGAAATTTTGTTACACATATATCCTAACATTGTAATATTCATAATTAATATGAAAATATACAATTTTTTTTTTAATTCTCATAACAGTTTTATGCAAGGCAACTTTCAAGTGCCACTATAAAAGACTGTATTTCAGTGAAAACTATGCCTTTTTGAAAAATATTAACGGGAAAGAGTCTACTGAGAAGATATGTTTGCTGGTGAGTGGTAACTGCAACACAGCATGTTGTGTATTTGCTCATTTCAAAGTGATTATTACTTATTTGGGAGGGTGTGAGCTCAGAAGAAAAAATAATTTTCATCTTTTACTCCTTACAACACTGAACCTTTAGTTAGATTAATAATCAATTTTTTACTTGGGTTAGTATATTGGTGTGATATTTATTCCTAGTATAGGGATGATATACTTGATCAAGCCTAGCAGTTACAGCTAATTTTCTGTTTGGTACCTGCTTATTTATGTTTCAGGGTATGATTACGTACAGAGTCAGGTGGAAAGGCTATGCTTCGGATGATGACACTTGGGAGCCAGAAGAGCATTTGGAGGACTGTAAAGAAGTACTACATGCATTTCAGCGAAAGATGACAGAAACCAAAACCAGAACTGCAAAGAAAGAAAGTGTGGTAGGCTTCTAACAAATTGTTGATTTATTTTTTATATTGCATTCTTCACGTTGTGGTTACTTTTCTTGGCTATCTTAGAATGTCAGCATACGCTGTACACTTTTACCAGGAGAGGAATGGTCAATCCTGGATAACTGTATGTTGACTTCATAAACTTCACTAAGCAAAAGTGGATGAAAAAGAAGAGAGACATTTTAAATTATGTAATGTCTTTAATGTATCTGATTATACACTGAGAGATTTAGGTTGGCAAACTTTATTTCAGAATCAGTTTCTGTGAGTTCTAAAACTCCTTTGATAAGCCAACTGATATTCAGAGCTTCAGTGTGTATATCTGTTTTAAAGTAGTCATTGGTACATAATGGATCATTGACCAGTAAACTATTGAAAGAAAGTTAGACAGTGGCAAGAGGCCAGGAAAAAATTATTTAATTAGGTGTGAGATAGAATTTCTTTAAAAGAGGTTAGTACAGTTTTGCAAAGCCATCTAAAATATGAGAATATTACTTCAGTGCTACTTTTAATTAAAAGCAATTCTTTTCCTTGTATAGATGCTTGAAAATTATAGCCATGGTATAAATGATTCTTACTTTTATGTCGCAACCTGATAATGTGTTAATCAGGAAAGCTTTAGTATCAGTTGATCATTGTCTGTCTGTCCTAGCTTGACTGTACAGGTATAATGTGTGTCTCTTACTTCTTTTTAATTAGAAGCTGCCAACAAAGAATGATATTTTTGATGCAGAATCGGACAGTGATGGCCCTTGTGATAGCAGAGACACATCTCCCCGAATAAAGAAGAAGAAAAACAAGCTCAAAGAGCTGGATACTACTCCAGGTAGTCCAAAGAAAGATAAGAAATCAAAAGTTGACAAAATATGTGAGCCAGAGAAATCTAAAAGTGAGCAACAAGATAAGTCCCCTTCAGTCTCTCCTGTCAATGAGAAGACTTCAAAAACAAAGAAAAGAACTATTGAAGCGGACACTGAGCATAAAGGGACGAAAAAACAAAAAAAACATGATGCAAAAGAAAATGGAAAATCTAGAAAAGAATTGACTGATGCAAAGAAAAAACAAAAGATATCTAGAGAAAGTAAAATTAATGATACCGCACAACCACAGCAAGAGACATCAGATAAGGATGAGGGTTCTGCAGATGAACTCTCGCATGATGAGCAGAGCATAGTAAGCACAGAAGCTACTGACATCTCTGTAGATGAACAAGCTCAAGAACCGACCTCGTCTTTTGATTCAACTATGAAAGCTGATGCTGCTGTCTGTCTAGAGCAAAGTCCTGTGGATCAGAATGCAAGGCAAAAGAAAACGAAAAAGCATGCTTCTGAACAGAGGGTAAAGCTACAGGATATAAAAGAACTTATTCTTGAAAAAAAAGGAGTACGTTCAGAGAGCAGTATGAGTAAAAGGGAGTCGACCCATTTAAAACTACGAAATATACTAGCAGCAAGTAGGTCTACTGAGTCAAGTGAGAAAACTCAAAAATCATCAAAAACAGGAGCTGAGGAGTCTGAACAGTCTTCAGATTCAAGTGAAGGACTTGGTGGTGTCAAAAGAAAAGCAAAAAGCAGAGTTTTGGATTCATCACCAGAACTGGAATCTAGGGGAAAGAGTAAAGAGGAAGAACATGCTGATAAAATCGGTTCTAGTTCAGGTACACCTTCAAAAAGCAAAAGCATTTCTGCACCATCTTCCCAAGAGGAAAGTGAAAAGGAACAGTTCCAATCTCCAAGTCTGTTTGAGAAATTTTTGCTGAACTGTGAAGCAAAAGACCGAATTCCTAAAAAGCAAAGTTTGGGCACTGCAACAACGAATGTGGAAGACAAAACTGAGAACAAAACAACTGGAAAGGTGTGCATACTATTTTAATTAATTATTCTCTCTCTCTCTCTGTGTATATCTGTGTGTATCTGTCTTCGAGTCCCAGTGTCTCTGCAACAGCAGTGAACTTCTTGGCAAGTCTTTCAGCTGTATGTATGGCTATACAGGGCTCCAGACTAATAAAAAGATTACTTGGGAGCATTCAGCAGTAATTACTTTTTTTTTAGTCATCAAAGTATACAAAAAAATGTAATTCATGTTAACAGAATGTTTGCACTTTAAGTGAAATACCTCCAGTAAACGTAATACTTGCAATGTCATTATTATAAATTCTGTTCATTTTAAGTAGCAAGATTTGTGGAATGTATTTTGTGGACAGTCGTTCCTTGCATACAATCTTATTTAAATTTTGTTTACAGATCTTTAAATTTCTCTTTAGGGGAACACTTTGCAATTACACAATCACAAGCACTTTTATACTTTTGGCAGTCTCTGGTTTTACCTTTTTTGAAATGATTAATCCTATTCAAAGGGTCTTTGTACTTGCATCTTCCTGATTGGGTATACAACTAAAGTTGCAATACATCACATGTGTAACTTTATCATTCCTAAGCTAAGTAAATTCCTGATGCTATTTACTTCTAAAGTGCTGTTCAGGCCTGTTGAACAATGAATTGCTCAAATTAGATGCGTATTCAGATTCCATGTTGTCAATAATTGCATTAAGCTTGCCATGTTAAATCTGAGGATCAATTACAGTAGACAAAGAGCCATCAGACGAAGTATCGAAGCCTAATTTTATACTTCACTATTATTAGATCATCATCTAGCATGTTAAAGGTTTTCATTAGGGATGATCTGGTCAGGTTTTTTTTTTTTTTTTAGGCCAGTGCCAATTTCATGTTACTGAATTGGCTAATTCTGACAGTTTTTTTTTTTTTTGTTGTTGTCACAAACCCTATAAAACACTTTCTGCACTAAGCTTCTGCATATCCAGGCTCATAGAATCCTTATCTTCTATATTAAAGTGTTAACTTCAGTGGTGTTATAATTTAAACTATTATTATTTTAACTGTAGATTTTATTATTAGAAAAATTAAATTCTGCAGGCTCATTGCTCAGTGACCATAAAATACTATAACAAATAAAATTTCCTTTAAATATGTACAGAAATATTTATCCATAATGCATATGCCATAAAAGAAAATGCTATTCTGTTTAATTTTTTCTGTAATATACCTGTCTGAAACACAGCTTAATTAAAAAAAAAAAAAAAGTTTTCACCATTTCTCTAACAAAACAAATGTATGTATATCCTCACACAGTTGATTAAGCAGCAATTTAAAATTCTTCTTTATCTTTTTCTAATTGAAAATGTAAGGTTCTATATTTAACACAAGCTTGCTGTCCAAACTCTGTTGCACAGGGTGACTTCACCAATTCCCTTTTCTTTAACATAAAGGCTGATATAACCATCTTCTCTTGCTTGCGCTTTCTCTCTGATAAAGTATGACTTGACTTGCTTCTCTTTGTTTACACTACAGATGTTTGCTTTAACAAAAGAAGACTGTACTGACTCACCTACCCTAATACTTCACATAAAGGAGCACTGCAACCTAATTACTGTAAAGCTTAGGAAAGCAGGGTCTCAAAAGATTGCTTTTTGTGATCTGCCGATCACCGATCGAGTATCTGGAGTAAAAGGTGTTAGAGATATCATTAAATAATGGCAGATAAAAATTTGATCACACATCAACTCAAAAAATTAAAATGTGTTTCAGTCACTAATGCTGACTGAACTTAAAACTTTGAAAATTCATAGTTTTTTTTTTTTTTTTATTTTGGTTACAGTCTCCTTCTATGAAAATTTTGTGCCTAATACCATTGACTTCATCTATGTCGTGGGATATTATTTTTATATAAAATTCATTTGTTGTCCCGAGTGTGATCTCATTAGCTGTTGACAGCATAGCTTTCCACTCTTGTATCTTCTCAGTAAAATGTTTTCTCTAAAGGTGGTGAAAGTGCTTTTAGATAGAAGGCTGTATCCTGATTCAAGATAATTGATTAGCAAACGAAACCCTTTCCTTCAGCTGCGGTGATCAACAACATCTTTGTATCATTTCACTATCTTTGAACATAAGAAATGTCACAAATGAGAAGAGATCTGATTACCAGTTTTTACAGTTTCTGCTTGATAGTAAATGGTAGGTTATTTGGAATGTCTGACTTTGAAAGAAATTTGGTATTTCAGTGGAGTGTTTCTTTAACACATTCTCAAACCATACATTGTTATGCTTAAGCTCTTAATGGAAGTTCATAAAACATCATTTAATCCTTAACATTCCTAATGATTCCTAATGATCTGTTCACCTTTCCACCCAGAGATATTTAAAAATTATTTAATACTTTTCATTGTTTGGTAAATATTGTTACTTGTGGCTTTTTTCTTACAATTAATATGCATTTTTTCCCCTCTTAGAGCAAGGCTGAGAAGTCTAAACCAGCAAAAGATACATCTGTTTCTAAAGCACCACCAGAAAAGATTGATAAAAGCATCGCAGAGTCAAAATGTCTGGAAATAAGACAGCCTGAAAGTAAGCATGTGTTATTAGTTTTTCCTTTTTTGAATATGTGTGAATTGTCTGTAATTTATTTTGTGTCTAGAATGCAATTCACTTTTCTTTCAGTCTGCTTGTTCTGGTGAGATTTGTGGTTGAGCAGGACAGACCAGACCAGCCTATCCACAATAGCTTCTTCTAGCTTCTATTTCCCATGAGCTTCCAGACAAGTTTATATCACTTTGTGACTTTTCCAGCGATTTTCAATTGTAGCCTACATTCACATAATCTTTAAGTTTCAGAGGCAGTTGGTGACACACTTCTGTGAAACCGAATGCTAAATGTGACATAGCCAGACACTGAGGCCAACTGGTCTTTGACTTGCAACAATAAAATCAAATTTTGTCTTTGGTCAGAAAAGCAAGCTGTCTGTGAAGGAGAGCTGAAAACCAATGAATGCTAATCTTGGAATTACAATGAATAGTATGTAGTGACAAGGAATAAGAAACTTTTATTTTGAACCTCACCAATAGAAGAGAAGCCTGTCTGTTTCAAAATGGTAAAAAAGAAAAGGGCCAAGATTGCAGCTGAACTTACTGCAGCTGTTAACCCTTTGTACAGCATCAGGCAACCCAGGGGCTGTTGATCTCACAAACAGAAGAGAAGCTCTTCTGTCTGATTTTTCATATTTTACATACTATAACAGAAGGGAACAAAAAAAATAAAGGGCCGAGATTGTTAACTTTCCACTGCTGTTAACTTTTCAAACAGCACATGCTTCTTCAGGTCACACGCTTTTGGCTGTCAAGAAAAGAGTTATGCATAACTGTGCTGGAATATTAATGCACAGTCAGTAAATGTGACATTGGCTGCGTTTTTCAGTCGTGTAATTTGACATTGGTTCCGTGGCAAGATCAGCAACTGCAGTCGGTAGATCCGACATACCCCACGATAAAAAGTTATGTAATCTGACGTTGGCTTTAAGTACATTTTCAACCACATCACCTGGCTAGTGTCAATTTGAATAAGCAACACTTCTACTTAGAGGTTTCTCTGTACTTGTGTGTTTCTTGCCCTGTCATCAAAAGGGAGCCAGCACAAAAATCATATCTCTGGCTGCTTGCACTTAGGATCTTGGGTTATTACCTAATTCTATTTTTCATAGGTATGAGTGGGTATGTAGACTGACCAAAAAATCAATTTTGCCTGAGAGCTTTATCTCCACCGCCACAATAACTCACAATTTTCTTCAATTAAATACCAATAAAACTGAGGTGCTCCTCATTGGTTGTAAATCTACACTCGCTAAGGTTAACCATTATTCTTTTTTTAATTAACAACATTAACACAAAGGTCTCTTCCCAGGTTAAGAGCCTGGGTATCATTCTAGACAGTACCCTCTCTTTTTCTTCCCATATAAGTAGTGTTTCTTGGACTGCCTTCTTCTATCTCTGAAACATTTCTAGTCTTCGTTCTGTTCTTGCACAATACAGTCCTGAAGTATTGGCTAATGCCCTAGTCACTTCATGTGAAGATTACTGTAATGCTATTCTATCTGGCATCCCACAAAAACGTATCCATCACTTACAGCTTCTTCAAAATTCTGCTGCTAGGATAATAACCTGTTCTAAATCCACTGAACATATTATAACTCAACTTTACTGGCTCCCTATTTACTACCAAATACAATACAAAATACTGGTCTTAACATTTAAAGCTCTCCACAACCTCTCTCCTGCCTACCTTACTGATCTCCTACAGACTTGCACTCCCGCTCGCTCACTCAGTACCACATTTAGATAGATACTTTATTAATCTCAAGGGGAAATTCACAAATTCACATTTGCAGCATTACTTTCTGTACCACGCATCAAACTCAGTTGTATGTGAGCTTGAGCGTCCTCTCGTAGTGCTCCGCTCCTCAACTCTGGAATTCTCTTCCCTCTCATATCCGTCAACTGGACTCAATAACACATTTTTAAACTGCCTTCAAAACGTATCTTTTCAAACTGGCATACCAATTATTAATTTAACATTGTTACTGCCTGTTATCTTTGTATGTTTGCTACTACCTCTATACCTTATTACTATTTGATTTTATTGTCCTCTTTGTTTTTATATTTTACTAATGTTATTTAATTTCATTGTAAGGTGACCTTGAGTGTTAAAGGTACCTGTTAAATGTTTTATTATTAATGCTATTCAAAGTCTGTACAATTTCTGCTGCTACTCGGATTCATTGTCCAATCTTATCAGCTGTACAATAACTCATGAAGAAGACCTCTCGACTTTCTTGATTGCCTCTACTTGCCCTTTTCTTAAAGAGACCAAGCCACTACCTTTTTTTGGAGAAGACCATGACCTCAGATTTGGAGGTACTAGTTGGCATCCATACAACGTCTTACTCTGCTACAAATTGTTCGCACCAGAAATTTTCTGGTCATGGACAATATGATTTCTTAGCAGTAATATCATTGTTGCTATGTATACTAAACACCATCTTGCATCATCAAGTATGTACAGTGGGTACGGAAAGTATTCAGACCCCCTTCAATTTTTCACTCTTTTTCACTGTAAGGTCCATTCCTTACAGCTTACTTACAAAAATTAAGCAGGTTTCATTTTGAAATACTACGCGTAACGGTCAACAACGTCCGCCATATTGAACTTTCTTATTCATGGCCCCATCTTCACGAAATTTGGTACGTGGCTTCCCTGCGCTAACGAAACCAATGTACATACTTATTTGGTGGTATGGCGCCACTGTCAGCCGCCATATTGAACTTTCCAACGTCACTAATTCTCCTACTTCCCGTGTAGGTAAAAGGCTGAAATTTGGTACTTATTTCAGTGGTATGATGCCACTGTCGGCCGCCACATTGAACTTTTAACGGAAACCGATGCCCGTACTTATTTCGTTGGTATGACACCACTGTCGGCTGCCATATTGAACTTTCCAACGTCACTAATTCTCCAACTTCTTGTGGATGTAGAAGGCTGAAATTTGGCAGGCTCATTCCTTACAGCTTACTTATGACAGTTAAGCAGGTTTCATTTCGAAATTCTACGTGTAATGGTCATAACGGTCAACAACGTACACCATGTTGAACTTTCTTATTTATGGCCCCATCTTCTCGAAATTTGGTAGGCGGCTTCCCTGAGCTAACCGAAACTAATGACGTACTTGTTTCGGTGGTATGATGCCACTGTCGGCCGCCATATTGAACTTTTCAATAGTCTTTGTTACTTATGGGCCCATCTTCAAGAAATTTGGTACACGGGTTCCCAACGCTAACTGAATCCTACTTGCGTACATATATACGTCCATAGCCTGCAGCTCGGTCACCGTGAGGCGGCATTGGGTCCCCCAACCCAACGCCTCCCATGTTGTTGGCTGCCTGCCTATATAAGACCGTTCGTCGCTCCGGTCTCTACATTCCCTTCCTTGCTTCGCCATGGGATTCATGTCTCCCTACTGATAACTACAGCCTTTTTGTTTAATCCACGGCTTCTCTGCTGTTTTATTGTTTGTTTATTACAATTATAGTTATTGTGTAGATATTTTACACTTACTTTACATTGCTCAGGTACCCATCTCCTTTATCATTCCAACCCCCATTACCATGTCTATCGAGATGATCATATTGCACGGCCATATCAGGCTCGCGCTTGATATCCGGAGGAACATTGTGTCTTATGTATTGAATGACTGGGACAGGTTCAAGGTGTGGACTGATGACAGTACAGGAGATAATTATACTACACAGGAGCACTATAAGAGTGAAATGCTTAAGCCCTTCACCTATGGTTCTGCATGTGAGTTGATGGCTGCCACTGAATTGTTCGGTTGTTGCTTTCAAGTGTACCAAAATGGCCAAATATTTTACACCTTTCGACAACCGCCAATGCCTCTTAAACATCTTAGATTCACAGGTGACGATTTCAGAAGTGGACACTTTTTGATGTTTATGAATGTTTAAACTCTTCAAAAGCTGGATGTGATTTTATCGATGAAACCGGTTGTGTGCTTACAATGCTTGACAGATGCCAAATGTCACTTCAACACAACAAATCCTGCAAATACTGTCATAATTGAAACAAACCATGAAACTCGAGCTGCCTCCAAGCTGTGAGATTTGAGACAAGATTACTGTTCACATGGCCAACTGTAAGTTGCATGCTCAAGAGTAAGCTCAGCGCAAAGCTTGGTCATGTTACAACTGGAGGGCCGAACTGACAACATGGTATACAAAGAGATCCTTAACAAATAATTATTGGCATATTTTCCCTTAGTTTTAAAAGGTTTAATTTTCTTCTTAATAAAAATTTTAATGCAGTACTTCGCTGTTGCGAAGCGCGGGTATTTTGCTAGTGTATATATAAATGTGGATATATACTGAGTGATCAACACATTTTGAGCCTGATGTATTATGAGAAACATAGAAAAATCTTTGTTTTTTTTATCTTCTGTAACTGACTGACTTTTTCCATTGTTTGTATGGTGTGCTGTGTGAGGTAGCTGCTCAGACTAGAGAAAATATGGTATTTACACTGAGCAAAGGTCTGGTGAATAGGATGGGTAAGGCATATTTAGCACCTCATGGCACCCTTTGCAACCTGTGCACTGTAAGCATTGACATGAGGTAGGTAGAAGATGAGTCATAGATTTCTTGGCTGCTTTTCCCTTTATTAACTACCATTAGACCAAGCAACTCGGCACAATATTTAGCAGATTTTGTGAATTTTTAGCTCCGTGTTGACTTGGTTCAGAAACAGAAGTACATACTAGAAATCAAAAATAGTAAAAAAAAAATAATAAATAAATTAACCTATTTACTTGTCTATACTAATAAAAGGCAAAGCCCTCACTAACTCATTCATCACTAATTCTCCAACTTCCCATGTAGGTAGAAGGCTGAAATTTGTCAGGCTCATTCCTTACAGGTTACTTACAAAAGTTAAGCAGGTTTCATTTCGAAATTCTACGCGTAACGGTCATAACTGAATACTACTTGCGTACATGTATACATCCATAGCCTGCAGCTCGGTTGCGGTGTGAGGCGACGTTATGTCCCCCATCCCCACGCCTCCCACGTAGTTGGCTGCCTGCCTATATTGCGTCCCCCATCCCCACGCCTCCCATGTAATTGGCTGCCTGCCCATATAAGACTGTCCGTCGCTCCGGTCTCTTCATTCCCATCCTTGCTTCGCCATGGTATTCATGTCTCCCTGCTGATAACTGCAGCCTTTTTATTTAATCCACGGCTTCTCCGCTGTTTTATTGTTTGTTTATTACAATTATAGTTATTGTGTAGGTATTTTAGACTTAGTTTACTGTTCAGATACCCATTTCCTTTACCGTTCCAACCGTACCCCCATTAACATGTCTATCGAGGTGATCACCATCGATCAAAGAACTGTCACTTACTGAAACTCAAACCAATTATGACAGCAGCAATCCAAGCTGTGAGAAAACAGTAAAAAGGAGGCGTGTCAGACGTCGTGGTACATTTTCTGATGCAACTAGACGGAAACAACTTCGTGACGCTGCCTCCAAATACTCGCAGAACAATCCAAGTTAATAGACACGCTGTCGCTAAATACTTGCAGGCATATCCACAAGTTCATAGAGACGCTGTCGCTAAATACTTGCAGGCAGATCCACAAGTTCCTAGACACGCAGCTGCTAAATATCTGCAGGCAAGTTCACAAGTTAATACTGGGAATGCCTGTTAAACATCTTAGATTCACGAGTAGCGATTTGGGTAGTGAACACTTCGATGAATGAAACCTGTTATCTTTACAACGGTTGACAAACACAGAATGCAACTTGAACACAACATGTCCTCCAAATACGAACCTGATTGAAAGAAATGATAATCAAATCCTTGATGACAGCAACACTCATAAGTGACAAAACAATTACATTAACAATCATGTTACGTTATTTTTAAAATGTTTCCTTTTCTTTTTCATAACTTCTTTAACACACTACTTCTCTGCTGCGAAGCGTGGGTATTTTGCTAGTCTTTTATATAATGTGTGTATGTATATGATATATGTGCATTGTGCAATGGAGAGAGATTAATATAGACATGCCAAGTAGTGTGTGTGTGTGTCTGTATATACTATAATAATGATCACAAGTAGTTTTCTCCTTTCTGACTGAAAAACTGTTTGGTTTTATACAGGTAAAGTATTAAAGAGTGCTTTTGACATTGAAAGGAGCCCGTCTCAAGAAAATGAAGAATCCAAAGATAAAAGAGACTCTCCAAGGTCTGACCATATAGAAGAGGCTGTATCAAAATGGACTGAAAGTAGTCCACTGGAAAGGCAACGAAAGAGAGAGGACAGTGAACCTCGTCTTTATATTGCCTGTGATGACACCTATGATGTACAGGATACAAGTATGAAAGCAGAAAAACCTACTGGTATGCTATAGCATCTTTTTGGGGGGATGGCAACTGCCAGTTAAACTTTTTGAAAATGTATACGATTATTAGCTGAGTCATCTAATTTATAGAAAACATTATAACCCTTAAACTTGTTGAATTTAGTACACAGTTTTTGTTAGTATTGGAATGCTTTTTTATGTACAGTATTGGTTTCCTTTCCGGTGTAAAGAATCCCAAAATTCAAGAACTCTGGAAATAATGTATTTGTTTACATAGTACTGCTAGAACTGTGGTGGGCTGGTGCCCTGCCCGGGGTTTGTTTCTTGCCTTGAGCCCTGTGTTGGCTGGGATTGTCTCCAGCAAACCCCCGTGACCCTGTAGTTAGGATATAGCGGGTTGGATAATGGATGGATGGATAGTACTGTTAGAATTAAGGCTTACATTATGCAATCCAGCTGGCTTATCCCTGTGAAATGGAAAACGTAATTATCATGGTAGTACATACTAGTTTGAACCTGGCAGAGCTGCTCATTACAATGATCTCTTTATTATCTCTTTTCATTGCTCAGACTGGAGAAGATATGGTAATTACATGGAACCAAGGTCTGGTGAATATGTAGCTCCTGACGGCCTCCTTTGCAATTTGCAGTGTAAGCACTGACATGAAGTAAGAGGAAGATAGTTCAGCTTTCTTGGTTGCTTTTCCCTTTATTAACTACAGCAAAGATCAAAGCAAATCCTTAATACCTGCAGTTGAGTTTTGACAAACAATTTAAAAAAAAAAAGCCAGTGAAAGCAACTTGAAATGCAACACATGAAAGAGATATGTTAGTGGTTGTGTCAGCTGGGAACTAATTCAATAGAGAAAATACATTTTTAAAAGGAAAAGCTACTGGTGCCACCTTTTACATGTGTTTGGTTGATACAACCATTGTTTAGTTTGTTGCTGTGTGACCCTGAGGCAGGTTCTGTTTGCTGTGATCTGTTAATTATACAGTCTCAGTGAAGTTTGTTGTGAATCGAAAATAATTTTTACATTGTTAGCGTACATTGGGCCTTTTGTGAAAAACTTGTGTGACCTTCTGAATTTGCCCTTGTGCTGGCTTTGTTTTAGATTTGAGTTATGAGCATATTTTAATCTTCACAGCCATGGAGTGTGGCTGTTACAAGAATTCTGTTTCCAGCATATTTTTACTTTATAAGTTAACTTAATAATACAAATGCAGTTGTCTTTCAACATGGTGGTTACCATTTAAGAGGAAACCTCCTTACGTCAGAGCCAATATGCACGTTTTGATAACTGCTTACTGAAGTAGCTTCAGTTCTTATGCTCTTCCTCAAGACTACATAAACCATTCTTCTTCTAGTCTGTCTGTAACAAGTCATTGTTTGGATGCCAAATTAGGTATGCTATGCTAGATGGACACTAGTTACTTTTAACAAGGACTATTAAAAGAAAGTACAGTAATCCCTCCTCGATCGCGGGGGTTGCGCGAAAATCAATAGGGCTGTTTGGGCTTTTAAGTATGCGAAGCACCGCCGGACAAAGCAGCTGCAAGGAAGCGAGCAACGTGAAGGTAGTCTTTCAGCATTTTTTTTTTAGAGGAGTGTCCGTATCCTCTAGCCCACTGTGCAAACAGCCCCTCTGCTCACATCCTCTCTGTCAGGAGCAGAGAATGTCCGAGAGAGTGAGAGAGACAGAGAAAAGCAAACAATCAAAAATCAATACGTGCTGTTCGGGCTTTCAAGTATGAGAAGCACCGGGCAGGAAGCATATCGTATATCATTGAGAAGTTTTTTTTAATGCATAATACGTGCTCTGATTTGGGTAGCTTCTCAGCCATCCGCCAATAGCGTCCCCTGTATGAAATCAACTGGGCAAACCAACTGGGGAAGCATGTACCATAAATTAAAAGACCCATTGTCCGCAGAAATCCGCGAACCAGCGAAAAATCCGTGATATATATTTAGATATGCTTACATTTAAAATCCGCGACAGAGTGAACACCGGTTTAAATTGCCTAAACAACGTTCGGAACATGGCGCAGCGGGAAACTGTTTAAGGGGTACCTTTTTCACTGCTACACCGCTAAACGCATACAACAGAGTACATGCGTTAGTGGAGGTGTTGTGTGTGTGTGTGTGTGTGTGTGTGTGTGTGTGTGTGTGTGTTTTCACTGCTACACCGCTAAACAGGCATGCAACAGAGTACATGCAGTAGTGGCGGTATTGTGCTGTGAAAATGGACTGAGAAAATTCCGAAACTGAAGGTGTAGCGGACGATAAAGTTGAACATGATGACATAGAAGAATGTTTGCTGGAAAAAGGAGTCACGTCTGTTGTCTGGAGATACTTTGGATTTTAAAGGATGTGGACCATTATGTTCAAATGTGTGCATACTGTTTCTATACTACTGGATAATACTGCAGCCAAATTGTGCTTGTTTTATTTTTTTTCAATACTGTGTAAATGTACCTGGATACTGTGTAATAGTATGATGACATGTTGACTTTATTCTCGATATTTCCACTTTAATCTCGACGCTTACGATGAGAATAAAGTCGTCATGTCAACTTTATTCTTGTAATTTGTCATTAAAGTAGAATATCGTAAGCTAAACTTCATCTTAAAATGAATATTTAATTTACTAGATTTTCTCAAACCCCGTCATAAGTTATGTAGCACATTTAAATGCTTTGTGTTAAGTGTTCCCCGAGCCCTGTTAATCACTACGTGCCTCTTAAACTGACTTTCTCTTGCACTAAGAGGAGGTGCAGGCAGCAATCACCACACAGAATACATTAATGTCATGAAATTCCTGCGATGTGCTGCCGCCTTGTTCAGGATTTGCTCCCACCTCGCACACCGTGCTTGCTGGGATGGGCACAATCCTGAATGGATGGCATAATTAAACATGTATAACGAAGATTTTTTGTAAAGTTCCGAGCACACCATAATCTAAGTTAATAACTAGTTTTAATTTCACAAAGACGTTTATTGTGTGGTGATTGGTTATGTGGAGAAAGAAAAAGGAAGGATAGGAACTGTTTGGTACATCAGATAGAGACAGCATGCATGCAATAAAGAAAGGTGTTCGTGTCTCCAACCACCAGATCACAAACCCAAAATTTACACAATATTTAAGTTAAACCTGTGCGATACACATTCATACATCCAGTTTTTTGAAGCCTAGTCACACCTGCCATAAAGTTCCCTATACTGAATGTACACATAGGAACCCCTTACTGCGAGGGAGCAGCACTACCGTCTCACTGCCGTGCATGTTTAATACATGCTTTAAAGCATTTCATGAAAATGATATCAAGTATTTATCTTGGCATTCTAAATTTTCAGAGAGCAGGAATATATTGAAATAAATGTATTCTTTGCGGCGATCGCTGCCTGTGCTTTCTCTTAGTGTGGAGGAAGTTATTTTAAAAAGCACTTAGCGATTAACAACTGTGTCAGGGAAACTTAACACAAAGCATTTAATGTGCTACATAACTTATGACGGGGTTTAAGAAAATCTAGTAAATTAAATATTCATTTTAGGATGAAGTTTAGTTTACAACATTCTGCTTTAATGAAAAAATAAACTATGAGAATAAAGTGGAAATGTCGATTTTTAACCTCGACATAGTTTTTTTTTTTTTCGTCTTCACTGTGGTCCTAATATGCTTTCTTAGTGCTATATAATATATATATTATTATATATATATATATATAATATAAAATAAGAATTAAAGGAACACTTTTTAATGAGAGAATAGCATAAAGTCAATGAAACTTATGGGATATTAATCTGGTCAGTTAAGTAGCAGAGGGGGTTGTTAATCAGTTTCAGCTGCTGTGGTGTTAATGAAATTAACAACAGATGCACTAGAGGGGCAACAATGAGATGACCCCCAAAACAGGAATGGTTTAACAGGTGGAGGCCACTGCCTCCTCATCTTTTCTGACTGTTTCTTCACTAGTTTTGCATTTGGCTACAGTCAGTGTCACTACTGGTAGCATGAGGCGATACCTGGACCCTTAGGAGGTTGCACAGGTAGTCCAACTTCTCCAGGATGGCACATCAATACGTGTCATTGCCAGAAGGTTTGCTGTGTCTCCCTGCACAGTCTCAAGGGCATGGAGGAGATTCTAGGAGACAAGCAGTTACTCTAGGAGAGCTGGAGAGGGCCATAGAAGGTCCATAACCCATCAGCAGGACCAGTATCTGCTCCTTTGGGCAAGGAGGAACAGGATGAGCACTTCCAGAGCCCTACAAAATGACCTCCAGCAGGCCACTGGTGTGAATGTCTCTGACCAAACAACCAGAAAGAGTTCATGAGGGTGACCCAAGGGCCCCATGTCCTCTAATGGGCCCTGAGCTCACTGCCCAGCAGCATGCAGCTCGATTGGCATTCGCCATAGAATACCAGAATTGACAGATGCACCACTGGTGCCCTGTGCTTTTTACAGATGAGAGCAGGTTCACCCTGAGCACGTGACAGAAGTGAAAGGGTCTGGAGAAGACATGGAGAACATTATGCTGCCTGTAACATCATGAGCAGTTTGGTGGTGGGTTAATGATTGTCTGGGGAGGCACATCCATGGAGGGTCACACAGACCGCTAACAGGCTTGACAAAGGCACCTTGGCTGCCATTAGGTATCAGGATGAAATCCTTGGACCCATTGTCAGACCCTATGCTGGTACAGTGGCTCCTGGTGCACGACAATTCCTGGCCTCATGTGGTGAGAGTATGCAGGCAGTTCCTGGAGGATGAAGGAATTGATACCATTGACTGGCCACCACACTTTCCTGACATAATCCAATAGAACACCTCTGGGACATTATGTTTTGGTCCATCCAATGCCACCAGGTTGCACCTCAGACTGTCCAGGAGCTCAGTGATGCCCTGGTCCAGATCTGGGAGGAGATCCCCCACAACACCATCTGTCATCTCATTAGAAGCATGCACCGATGTTGTCAGGCATGTATACAAAAACACAGGGGCCATATAAAGTGCTGCGTACAATTTTGAGTTGCTGCAATTAAATTTTGGCAAAATGGACTAGCCTGCCACATAATTTTTCACTCTGATTTTTGGGCGTCTTTGAATTCAGGGCTCTGTAGGTTGATCATTTTCATTTCCATCAAACGATGTGGCATCCTTTCGTTCCTAACACATTACCCAGTCTATGTCAGTATACATATCCAGGAGGATTTCTTTTTCCCATTGAGATCTGATGTGTTTTCAAAGTGTTCCTATAATTTTTTTGAGCAGTTTATATATTAGCTTGAAGCAAGATCCATATTAATGCAATTTGTCTTAATGATGGTTCAGTTAATAAAGATGGCATCTGCACTTGCACTTGTTTTATTTTATTTTTATTTGGTGAATACTGTAATAATATTACTGGAAGTTGCATGATTATTTTATTATTATTTAATAGTTTAAATATTATGCAGTTTAATGATGGTAAAGTTGTTTAAAAAGTTAGTGTGTCAGTGGACGGAGATTGTTAACATTAATAGAAAGTGTAGTTGGTTTACAAAAAATATTCACTATTCCTTTTCTAAGGCATGTTCAGTGCAACACAACTTTTGACAAGCAACTCTGAATATCTTACTAAGTCTAAATGCCTCTTTGGATGGTTGAAAATATGTTGTCAAAATTATAGCTTAAGTTTTTTTCAAAATTATGCAATGCGATTCTCTTCATTAGTGCCACCCCCTTGAAAGCTATCACTTTATGGGGCCATGCAAACCTGTATTAATACTTGTGTGCACATTAAAAATGTTTTTTGTACAATGTAAAATTCTCATGACAGTGGAATAGGTTATTCTTAGCCAGTCTTCTGCAGTAATTGCAGTGGAAAATGTGGTTAACATCCACTCATGCATGGGTAAAGAAATACAGTACTGTCGAATACTGTGAAACCAGTATAATTAGAAAAATACTGTGATCTAGAATTTTGGTCTTACCGCTCAGCACTAGTGTATAGGAACTTTCCAGCTGAAATCAATGACTTTGAATGAACTTGTTTCAGTTAATTCAGATGTTTCTCATTTTTTTTCAGTGCAAAATTGATGGTTCTTCAGCAGTTTTTCTTTTTTCTAACCCTTCTTACTAATTTTTACAAGGGGTGCCAATAATAGTGGTGGTCACTGTATATGATCTACTCTGGGAACAAGAAGATAACTACACTGACTTACAAATAATAACAGTAAAAAAATTCAAGATTTGGAAACCTTCATTGTTTTACTGTTAAAACTGTTGCAATTACATTCTTTGATTATTTTTATCAATAAGATTCAAACAGCAAGTGTGCTCATCTTGAAGTATGTAGGTTCAGCAAAATTTAACATAAAACAATAGTGACAGAGTGAAGTTCTTACCATTCTGCTTTATTTGATAACATTTTCATGATGTTCTCAGAAAAGGAAAATCCACAATGTTCAAATATGTTTAACTTAAATAATATTATTCAGTAATTTAAAGAATTGACTACCAATTAAGAAATTAGCTGGATCAAAGCCTGCAGAAACCCTTTCTCTTTAATGGGGTTTTAAAAACTTTGTTTTATACCATCATCCCTAACACATGTGTTAGTCACCCTCTTTTCAGTTATTAAAATAATTCTTAAATATATTAAAGAATATGTTCTATATTTTTTAAGTCTGTTATTGTTTCAGAATGTGGCATATATTGGATTGCCATATAGAATTGTGTTCAGAATTGAAGCATATTTTATAAATTTTGCAAAAGTAACTAGTCCGCTCTTGTGTTTAATAATTGAGGTGAATGGTCCAAGATCCTTGCATATTGAAAAGCCATAAAACTTACCAAGCATGTCAATTTTTCAAGGCAAAATTTTAGAGTATTGATTTCCATCATGAGATTACACACACACATTCAAAATGGCATATCCATGTCATTTTGAGAAGGAAGAAAGCAAACTATTTATGCGAGAGTCGGCCATTTTAAGAGGAGACCAGCTGTGCAGCTCACTTTGTGAAGTTCGTCTTCCTCCGCAGTACTGTTTCAACCCCATGACAACTGTCCTCACTGCAGCCTGCAGAACAGGGAGGAGGTACAAAGCCCCATAAAGTCTTTTCTAAGAGGCCTTACTGGTATCTTTTGAATGTTGATACCCAAATGTGAATTATGGTCTTAATTCTGTAGATAACAGTAACTGAAAAAGGTTGCATGATTGCTTGTGTTCTTTCAGTATACAGAAGCAGTTTTCTTTGTCAATGACAATGCTAACTGCGCTGGATTAATAATGCATGTGTGTGTTTCAGTAAGAGAGAATATTGAGTTTGTAAAATTGAACACAAGGCAGGAACAACAACCAGATTTTGCACCAGTATTTTGCAGGGCAGACATGCAAATGTGCCAATTTAGCAATGCCAATTAGTCTACGTTTTAATCTGGTGCAAGTGTAGTAATTTCAGTACTAATGTTTTTGTAGCACAGAGCTGTTGTTCCTATCTCGTAGTATCAGGTTCTACATGGAGTCTGCAAGTTCTTCCTTTCTATTTACAGGTAGATTGGCACCAGTGTAAGTAGATTTACTCATTTAAAAGCATTGTCCTTACCAAGAATAACTCATCATACATTAAAAAAAAAAAAATTAATGATTGGTTTGTGGTGCTTCAATCTGCTCTATCACACACTTTGACTCTGTTTTTTTTGTAAACGGTGTTTGTGCAAGGCATGTCATGGAAAAGAGTGGCTTGGTTCTTTCAAAAAAATTTTTTAAAATTCAATGCAGTGTAATCACTTCACTTCATTTCAGACTTACTATGAATAACAAAGAACAATGAAACCCACATGTGCACTTTTCACTACGCTTCTGTGCTGCCTCCATTTGGCTCCAAAGGCTTGAATGTAAAGGGCTGGTGTCTTAGGGGTGATTTTGCCATTGTGTTTTCCTAACATCACCCACAGTGACCGGTGCAAGCAGACAAACGAGAAAGAAATGTATCTTACCTTGAGAAATTAGGACTAAGAATCTGTAATAAAATAATTGTTTCTAGTTTAATTTCATTATCACAGGAGATATGGATAGATATGAATAGATGTATCTATATAGATATCATAGAGAGATGAAATGCTCCTCTTTAGAGCACAATTTCAAATGACAAACTATACTAAAATTATGAAAAAATAAGCGACTTGTAAAATTCCAAACGTGAAGAAATAAGCGACTTGAAAAATTCCAAAAGTATATCCACTCTTATTTACAAAGGCAGCTTAAAATAACAGCACAGGATACTGTGTTTTCAGACCTGGCCTAGCCTCCATGGTAAAACTGTATTTGTCTTTTAGATTCACGACCAGTTCTGAACCTTGGAGTGGATCTACAGCTTGACTGGATGACTGTAGAAGATTTCCAGAAACACCTCCACGGAAAAGATCAAAATCATATCACCACAACAGTGTCTACAAGTAAGAAATGATCTTAGCTTACGCTTAAAAAAAAAAGAGAAGAAATGAAACTGAATGAATTTTGAAAGAAATTGTTTTTTAAGTTAACATTGTGTGTTGGACAGACCCAATATTAATTGCTAAAGATCAAGTGCATTTTTATATTAGTTATGACTATTTAACCAAAGTCAAGAAAGCTTGACCACATTTGGCTTAAGAACATTAGTTCAGGTTATTAATGAACACAAAACAATCATAGATATAGGACATGTATTTCCACCTAAGCACACATATCTGGCATTAAGTGTAAAATAAAGAAATGTACTTTCTTGAAGACTTTATTTTTTCCTTGCGGCCCAGATAGAAATTGTTCAAGGTATGAATCATTTTGTTTGACATTAAAGAGAGACGGCAGTTGTAGTCCCTGTCTAGTTTCAATGCTGACTTTTTAGTAAGGCTTGACTAAGTGTTTTACTATGTACAAAGAACCTTTTGGTCTTTTTTGTTTTATGCAATTTGAATTCAGCAAGTTCTTAAAATTGGGAAACTGTATTCTGTAAAGTTTATTGCTGATTGATTTACAGTAGGATTAACATGTGCCTCGTTGCCTTGGCTGGTTGTTTGCATTGTTGTTCCTAGTTAAATTTGCCCAAACCTTTAGTCCACTATCCTGTAGTTTTAAGCTATATGTTGTGTGATATGAGTTCCATTGGTGAACTTGACAGCCTAAATTGTGTTAGCTTCTTTGTTTGGTAGGATCTTCACCTTATGCACTGTAGATTCTCAGAGCAGGTGGGACTGGTCTTGTGACACCCAACTAACGTGGAATATTCATCTTTTATGCTGCAGGTATCCAGTGTCAGTTCCTTCATTTGAGCACACACTGGTATAATTGATCATTGATTTTTCTAATAATAATAATTTTTTTTTTGTTTTCTCTTGACCTAATAAAATGTCATGTTGCACTACTACATAAATGAACAATTCGTTTATTCACCGATATAATTTGGTACACTATTTTCGACTCCCTGATAAGATGAAACATCCTGTTCTTAGGAAATATGTTCTAGCTGTTTCATTAAAATGTAGCACTCAAACATCAAAATGAGAAAATGATTTTTTGTGTGTAGCTACTGCATAGCTCAGATTTAATGAAAGGAATGTTTTTAATTCTAGACAACTTTTAGTGTTGGCCCAAAGTAAACATTTCGGTCAATTACGAAAACTAATGTTTTTGTCCACTTCAACTAACACCAATATGCGCACACACAAAGTAAATAAAAAAAAAAAAAAAAAAAGTATTTTTGAATGGTTTTATTATGTTGAAAATGTATGCATTAGCAAAGGAACAACATGAGCATGTGAAACCAGAATGAATATGTTTATTACTAACTTTTTAAGTGGATCTAAGCAGGCAGTACTTTCTGGGGAATAAAGCAAGATCTAGTCTATCTCTCTAACAAAATGTACACTCCAGATCACGTACAGAAACCTGCTTAACATACACATTTTGGGTATCTTGAGTACACCAGGGCAAGTCATTTAGTAATATGGCATTGGATATATTTAAAAAAAAAAAAAAAAAAATATCATATTCTTTATGACTTAATGAGACATATACTGCTTTAAATAAAATAGAAATGACAAGGTATAAATGAGGCCAGTTACTCTGGGCTTCTTTAAAGATACTAATGTTATGCTTTTCTTAATAAAAAGACAGAAATGCTTCTCTCAGCAGCAACTCAGTTTTTATTTTCAGGTCATTATATTTGACACAACTAAAAAAAAATGTGTTCACTGTGTACACCAGTACAAGATGCTGATAATAACTTGTGGGCTGCCTTGTGCTTTTCTAATACTGAAGGGTGGTCTAAATCATCCAGTGGCTACAGCTGGCTTTCACTGTAATAATATGAAGTAAGCTGACCGCCTATTTGTGCCAGAAAATCCAATTTAATAAGAAATGTGGGACAGGGAAATGTACAGTTCGTCATACAAAAGAAGAAAAAAATAACACACCGTAAATGTTTTACATTTTATAAGTAATTATATAACTTATGTAGTTATTTTTTTGTGAGAAACCAGTAATGTAACTAAGTTACTTTTAAAAGTAATGTTCCTAAACACTGTATGATGGGTATTCCGTATAAAGTGATGTGCTTTTAACCACTCTTGCACAAAGTGTCCTACACTTTAACACTATGTACCGTGAGTGTGCCTTTGGATATTAAAAGAATGCACTGGTAGCGGAGTGATGGCGATATTGCTGGATGTTTTTGTATTAGGTTTACAATTACATTAAAACTAGTCTTGTTTGAAAATCTTTTACAGTTTAGATGCAGGGAACACATCTTTCACAAAAACAAAACTTAAAGCTAACTGAATTTTAACATGCAGATGAACCTGTTCTTTTTATTAAGTTCCCAATAAGATAAATTCCTACACTTCGCCCCCCTTAAAACAGCGACTTGACTATCCAAAATGAAAAAACACACAAGCTACGCTGCTGCAGTGACACTTTTGCAGGCATTGTGGTAGATGTGAATTGTAAATACTTGATGAAAAAGAAGAGGCGATGCCTTTTACATGGCCGTTTTTGTCTCTGTACATATTGGGGGCACTAAGTTTTATACCTGGCCTGATATCCACAGACCGCCATACATTTTGTGTGTGTGTTTGTTGCGTGGCCATGTGTGTTGCCTGTGTGTTTTTCTGCTGTGGCTTACATACTTAAACATGGTTGTTTACAATAATCGCTGCCTCAAATTATTTGGTGAAGTAGTAAGCTTGGCAAGGCTGGTTTATCATTCAGTAGTAGTAGTCAAAATGTACATATTGGATAGATGCCAGCGTCATAATTTTTAATGAACATCAGACGACTAACAATAAGATTGCAGATATGTCATCCATTTGTAACATAGTTATAGTTAAAACTGCACACACAGATATGGCAAGTTATTTTTAGGTCTTATTCTTGAATTTTATTCATGCCAGTTCCCATTTTTAATATCTAGAATTTATATTTTGACCAGTCAAAATTCTTTTACAGTTTTCCCTTATTAAAGTCCCAAGGAAGTCATTAGCAAACGTCTGTTTCACCTGCCAAAGTATAATTTTAAATATTTCTAGGTAGAATTTTGACAAATGAACATAAATGTTGAGAATGGTAATTAGGACAAGATACTAATTATTAAAACTGTTTACCTAATGTCACACTACCCAGGCATCTCAAACTGAAAGCTCTAGAAATCAAGGCAACATTCCGTCATCTATAAATAATTACATACTTATTTTATCTGTTAGTACAATTATAGATTGATATCTCTCTTTTGCATTTTTGCTAGGTAGTATGTAATTGTGGATATAGTAAATTTGTATTCTTCCTAGCTAAAATTTAAGTTTCAATTTTTTTTAATTTCTGGACTTTTCAGAGTACACTATACATTAAATGTTAAAATGTCTTGCCACAGAAGTATGTCCATGTGATCAAGGTGACGTCCGAAATCGTTTAAAAGCACAAGCATCCATAGGAGAGCAAACTGTTTGGGGTCACAGGCTACAAGTGAGTCTGCTACAGTAAGCACTAGAAGTGAAAGCTGATGCAATTCAATTCAATGGATGAAACAAATTACAGTTATAAAGTTGTGCCATGGCAGACCTAAGACAAATTAATCAAACAGTACATTTAAGAATTATTCAGCCATGTTAAGCTATGTTGCTTAATTATCTGTAACTTCTTTGTCATGCTATGATTGGAAGATCAAAAAATTTTTCAAAAGCTTAAAACTATATTACACAATTGCTGTCATGGCAGTCATAGCTGCATGAACGCCTGGTCCAAATGTGAGTCCTCCAAAGTGAACATGCAGACACAGTAAGAAGAGATGCTGGCTGCATCAGCCAAGATGTTAAAATAGTGTTCTCGATTCTCAGGAGTACATTGGGTCTGTATTAGTAGTTTTGGTTTTCACTAATTTTACGTAATTGTTATTCTCCTGCAAACACTTTTAATAGCCTCCTGCTGAATTTATTATACCAGCAGAATGACTTGCTGCCTTGGACACTACACTACTAACTACAGACTTGATTTCCTTTTAATTCCTTTTTTTCCTGTTTAGATAAATTTGCTTATACATCTGTTTTATTTTAAAAATAAGTTGTGTGCCATTGATAAGGTTATTTTCCTTACTCTCTAGGTGTTCTACGTGATGCAGTAAAAAATGGGGATTACTTGACTGTAAAACTGGCACTGAATTCAAAAGAGGAATATAATTTAGATCAAGAGGTAACGGGTCCATTTTTTGTTACTAATGTTTCATTGTTCTTTAATAATTATTTAAATATTAGACTTTTTTAGTTAATTCATTCTTAAATTAAAACTAATTCTGTTTTAAAGAGGGGTTCATGTGCACACATTTTAACAGTAATTTGCTGTAGTTGATGCATACAGTCTACTAGAAACAAACAAATGGGCAAATAATTCGCTCATGTGGAGAAGTAAACAGTAAGGTTAAATAACTGAGGTAACTACTGTATAACTAGTATTGCAATTCATTTATGTGATCTGTTGTAGTTTACTATTCCTTTTCTATTTGACTAAAGTTAAAGTTGAAATCTATTACACCTAATCAGATTAAAGTTTTGCTGAATTTAGCTCAGTAAAACAACTGTGGAAGACGAATTCTAGTGTCTTTCTATGACAACAAGGAATACTCAGTTACTGCAAAAACCATACACACATGTACATTGTTTAAATTAAGCTCTTGACACAGCCTTATGTGACTAGCCTTTCTGAAAAAGGATTGTCAACCAGTAACTGAAGTTAGAATATGTCATATTTAAAATATTATTTGAATACTAGCCAACCCGCGGCGTACCATACGCCGCATAATCAGGTCGGTTTTTAAATGATTTTTAAGCACAGGGAGAAAATTAACATTTGAAAAATCGGTAATGTAATATATCAGCAAGAAAAACAACATTGTAACAATGCACGGAACGAACCAACACACAAACATCCGTGACTGAAAACTGGCGGACTGCAATCGTGCCTTCTCTTGCCAGACGGAGGGATGGGGGTGCACGGTGCGGAGTGTGGAACGGGAGGAGAGGAGAAGGACGTCCATTCAGCTCCCTCCGTCATGCTAGTCTGCTGAATTCTCATTCAGTATGTACTGCCCGCTCATGTGCCCACCTCCAACTCATCACTTGAGTCGTTGGCTGCTTTTCTATATATAATCCACCAAGACACCCGACCACAGGGGGGGGTGTGCACAAAAGGTAGGGACGCAACCAGTCGGAGCGTATGAGTCGCACTTAGTGGGAATTCCACAGTTTGCAGCCCCAATGGGGTTCAACGGCTTACCCACGCCTCTCTGTGCCGGGTAGACACACACTCAATCAATCAGTCTCGTGCATAATTATTTATTGAATGCTAAACACTTCTGGAAAGACACGGTTGTCTAAAAAGGGAGGGTTTGAGGATACAACAGTAAGTGAATGAAAAGATGGAACTCTGGAGAGAGCAAAATACAACACAATAGTGAACCTGCGGCATAACAAATGCCGCATAATTATTTATTGATGGTTGAACACTTCTGGAAAGACACAGTTGTCTAAAAAGGGAGGGTTTGAGGATACAACAGAAAGTGAATGAAAAGATGGAACTCTGGAGAGAGCAACATATAATTGTCCGTGAGTGAAGAAGACGCATGTTTGCTGTGGATGCGAATTGCTGTATGTAGCGTGTAAAACAGTTTGCTATGGTGCACGCGGTCGTGCGTCGTAACCGAAAACTCGGTTTTTAAAGACTGCTTACTTCATTGTGTTTTAAGGATCCCATAGGATACCCCTCGCAAACTGTTTTACGCCCTGCATATGGCGACTCACCTCCGCGAGAAACATGCCTCTATGAACAGTCAAGGTGGCTCGGAGATACATGAGGCCTCTACGACAGACGAATATAAATGACGCCGTTCTTTCTGTGTCGACGCGCCCGAGTTGGTGGGAGTGGCTCTGAGTTGTCGTCGTATCCAATGGTCTTGGAGTTGGTGGGCGTGGCTCCTCCCTGCGTGCGTCATAGGTGTCTTACTTGTTGGCGGCTTAGTGAATCCACGCCCCTTCCGGCGTGCTTTCCATGGGTGTCTTGCCTTAGTGAATTATAAATATAGATATACAAACACATGCTTGAAATTTTTCAAACCACTTAAATACACATTGTCATTAAATAATTAAGGAACATCAATGTGTCACTTTTAAAATAAACTTTCATGAACAAAAAATTGAGAACTGATAAGTGATAAGAACTGATAAGATCACTTTACATGGTACCACTTGTTCACGAGTGAGGGAATAATGGAGCATGAGATCGACAAGTGGATCGGTGCGGCATCCGCAGTGATGTGGGCTCTGCATCGGTCTGTCGTGGTGTAAAAGGAGCTGAGCCGTAAGGCAAAGCTCTCAATTTACCAGTCGATCTACGCTCCTACCCTCGCCTATGGTCATGAGCTATGGGTAGTGACCGAAAGAATGAGATCGCGAATACAAGCGGCTGAAATGAGTTTCCTCTGCAGGGTGTCTGGGCTTTCCCTTAAAGACAGGGTGAGAAGCTCAGTCATCTGGGAGGGGCTCAGAGTAGAGCCGCTGCTCCTCCGCATTGAGAGGAGTCAGATGAGGTGGCTCGGGCATCTGATCAGGATGCCTCCTGGACGCCTCCCTGGTGAGGTGTTCTGGGCACGTCCAACTGGGAGGAGGCCCCAGGGAAGACCCAGGACACACTGGAGCGACTATGTCTCTCGGCTGGCCTGGGAACGCCTCAGGATTCCCCTGGAAGAACTGGCCGGGGAGAGGGAAGTCTGGGCCTCTCTGCTCAAGCTGCTGCCCCACGACACGATCTCAGATAAGCAGAAGAGGATGGATGAATGGATGGACTTTATCATAAATCATGTTTAAGTGCTGTTTTCAAGTTGAGAAAAATTCTAGACAGTTAAATCATTGTCCAGAAATTAAGCCAATTGAAAATATGGAAAAAAACAGGCTGTTTATATAAGACTTTCATCAAATAGGAAGCATCTAGAGCATTTTTATTTTTAAGAATGGGTAAAGTCTGTTAAAAGTGTTCTCACTGGCTACTTTATTAGGTGCACCTTGCTAGTACCGAGTTGGACCCCCTTTCGGCTTCAAAACTGCCATCATGGTAGATGGGTACATGGCAGTCGTAAGGGGATGGTCAGCACCAATACTTGTGTAGGCTGTGGCATTTAAATGATGCTTAATTGATACTAAGGGGCCCAAAGTGTGCCAATAAAATATACCCCACACCATTATACCCCCACCACCACCAGCCTGAACTATTGACACAAAGCAGATGAAACCATGGTTTCAAGTTGTGGACGCCAAATTCTGACCCTACCATCTGAATGTTGTAGCAGAAATTGAGACTCGCTAGACCAGGCATTGTTTTTCCAATCTTCTATTGTCCAGTTTTGGAGAGCCTGTGGAAATTGTAGCCTCAGTTGCCTGCTCTTAGCTGACAAGAGTGTCATCTGTTATGGTCTTCTGCTGCTGTAGCCCTTCTGCTTGAAGGTTTGAAGTGTTGCACGTTCAGAGATGCTCTTCTGCATACCTCAGTTGTAATGAGTGGTTATTTGACTTACAGTTGTCTTTCTATCAACTTGAACCAGTCTGGTTGTTCTCCCCTTACCTCTGGCATCAACAAGACATTTTTACCCAGAGCATTGCCACTCACTGTATATTTTTCCGTTTTTGGACCATTGTCTGTAAACCCTAAAGATGGTTATATGTGAAAATCTTAGTAGATCAGCCGTTTCTGAAATACTGCAGCCCATCTGGCACCAACAACCATGCCACCTTCAAAGTCACTTAAATTACCTTTTTCCCATTCTTAACTTCAGCAGGTCATCTTGGCAATGTCTAAACGCCTAAATACACTGAGTTTTTGCCATGTGATTGGCTGAATAGATATTTGAGTTAACAAGCAGTTAAACAGGTGTACCTAATAAAATGGCCGGCGAGTGTAAGTTTGAGTGTATTTTCTTCACAGCTTCTGAACTACTTGTGTAAAAAGATTTCACTTTTATGTGCATAGGGTGCATTTAGCATATATTTAGTAATTTTAAATGTTTTGACTTCCTTTAATGTCTGAGTTGAGCTAGGGAGTGAAATGACAGCTTTTCTCTCATTCAAGCATCACTATAACGTATTCTATATTTAATTTTAAGGGCAATGATTAAAAAAAAAAGAAAAGAAATTGGTTCAAACCTCATCTTTCCTTACAGGATTCAAGTGGAATGACATTGTTAATGCTGGCAGCTGCAGGAGGGCAAGATGACATAATCCGACTTTTGCTTAAGAGAGGTGTGAAGATCAATGCCACACAAAAAGCTGGCACAACTGCTCTTATGCATGCAGCAGAAAAGGTGCATATTTCGTTTATTTCAATATGTTTAGTAATGTTTATTTTTGTAATGGGTTTTGCTGGTAATGAAATACTTTTGATACATTTTATTGTGATTGGAAAGTTGCATTTTATTCATGTTTCAATACTAAACAGATTGTATTAAAGTAAATTGCTGTGAAAAATATTTACCACTTCCTAATATCCTATTTTTTACATATTTTACATAATGAATGACCACAGAGCTTTAGACAAAATGAAGCACAATACACCAATTCACGGGGGTTACGTTCCTGGAGCACCCGTGAATTGTGAAAAACTGCAACTTTTGGATGTGGTTAAAAAATGTCTTTTAAATGCCTATTTTTATACCCTAAATACAGTATGCCCCCAAAGCAGCTTTTACATTACCTAAAAACAGAATGTAAAGGTAAACCTGTATACTGTACTGTACTGCTATGTCTCCCGGGGTGCTAGAATGTAAAATGCTGATGTTTGGGTACTCTCCAACGATGAATGATGATGAAGTAGCTGTGCATTACAATGCAGAGGATTTAAAACTCCTTGGGTGGCACCTCTTCTTCAGGCACTTCTGGAGTTGTTGTATCTTTAGACAGGTCTTGTTCTGGTGGGATTTCATGCTGGCGTTTCTTTATAGGCTTCAGGAACATTGTGATGGGAAGTTGCTGTCGTTGTTTCTTCATGGTGGCGAGGAGCTTTTTATATGTCAAAATGGCAGCATCGATGCCATTATTAACTTTGAGAGCCCGAACCATATAGGGATCCCATGCTTCAATCATCCCTTGTAACTCCTTCGATGTTCGAATAATCTGGGACAGACATTCCAGTGTCAGGCCCTGCTCCTCCTCCTCCTCCTCCTGCACTGGATCTGTCTCTTACTCCTCCTCTTCGCTGGCAGACTTTCACTCCAACAAATTCTTGTCCGTCAGGGGTTCAGAGTGGGCATCAATATGGTTGTTCAGCTCATCTTGAGTGATGTCGTCAAAACCTTTGCCAGTTCCACGACCTTGTCGACCACGTCGTGCTGAATTTTTTAGGGTGATAAGCTCTTGTTGTCATGGACACACTCTGGCCACAGCTTCATCCAGTAGGCATTGAGGGTTTCCTTTTTCATCTCCTTAAGAGCAGCTTGGATGACTGACAGGCACGTAGTGATTGTAAAGTTATGCCAGTAACCCTTCAATGTAAAATTCTCGTCCGTGTCCATTGCATCCACAAGGTATTGGGGAGAAATCCGGGTATAAAGAGCCTTGAAGGCACAGATTATGCCTTGATCCATAGGTTGGATGAGGGAGGTGGTGTTGGCAGGGAGGAACTCGGTCTGAACTCCCTCGTAATACAAATCCAAAGAGTGGCTGCCAGCATTATCCATAATAAGCAACACCTTGAAGTCCATGCCTAAGTCGTGGAGGTATTCCTTGGCTTGACAGATGAAGCACTGGTGAAACCAGTTTGAAGCAAGGATTTTGGTAATCCAGACTTTAGGGTTGTGCATCCAGAAGACAAGCAGCAGGTTTTTATTTTTGTTTTTAAGGGCCCTAGGGTTTGCGGATTTGTAGATGAGGCCAGGTTTCATCCTGTAACCAGCAGCATTGCCACACATAATAAATGTCACTCTGTCCTTCTGTACCTTAAACCCTGGAGCTTTGACTTCGTCCTTCATAATGCAAGTTCTGGACGGCATCTTCTTCCAGAACAAGTCGGTCTCATCCATTTTAAAAACTTGTTGAGGCTTGTATCCCTTCTCCTCTATGATGTGCGTAAATGTCTCGGAGTACTTCTCTGCAGCTGCTTTGTCAGCAGATGCTGCCTGTCCATGTAGAGAGAAGCTTTTAATATTAAATCGTTTCTGAAAACGATCAAACCATCCCTTACTGGCTTGAAAATGTTCAGGCTCCGGTGCTGTTGATGAACCTGGTTGTGGTTCTTTGGTACCTTCTACATTGTCTACTGTAGTGAACTTCTGGTACAGTTTTCGTGCTTTCTCACGGTTGATGTTACCGTCCAAGGGGATGTTCTTCCTGCAGTCGGTGATCCACAAAGCCAAGGCAGATTCCATTCTGACGATATTTTTATTCCTTACGGTCGTTACCTTTTTGGCACTATCACAGAAACTTACAGTACTCCGGATCGCTGCCTTGTTCATCTTTATGTAGCGTACGATGCTTTCATTAATGCCATAGTGGCGCGCTACTGCAGCATAACTTTTTAGTTCCCGGAGCAAATCCAGTAGTTCAGCCTTCTCCTGGAGTGTTTTAAACTTCTTCTGGTGCTTAGGCTCAGTGCCAGAAGCCTTAGAAGGTGCAGGGCGTTTCAGTGACATCTTGTGCATTTTAAAAATAAAAAAATGGAAAACACGAGGCCGCGGTCGAAGACGCATCACAGGGCAGCAGTCAATCAGCAGCAAGGAGAAATGAATAACGCTGTCGGATTGGCTACTTTCACCATGCCAAACCGCGTTTCCCTCAGCGGTTGCTTCCTGTTCTCTCTACAGCACAGTATTGCCATAGAAAAAAAAATCATAAAAAATTGTGAAAGATACTTGCTGTTTCTGCTAACAATTAATAGTTCGGTTCTAAGGAAAAATTTGCAAACGACTAAGTCCGTGAACCCTGAACCGTGTCTTCGTGGGGGTTTACTGTATTACAGAAAATGGACCTGGATGAGCAGCAGTTTTTAAGTAATGACTTCCTTTTTCAAGTAACAGTTATCCTATCACCTGTATGGTAAAAAGTACATTTCCCCATTGTTATAATACTTGGCTCTAGCAGCAGCAATCACAAGTAAACATTTTGTATAATTTGATATAATTATTTCACATTTCTGTTGAGGAATGTTAACCTACTGTTTGCAGAACTGCATTAATGCAGACACATGGGTAAGTTTGTGAGTGTGAACTGCTAATTTCAGTTCCTGCCACAGCATTTCTATTGGGCTCAAGTCTGAACTTTGACTTGGTTATTTCAGAACTGTAATTTTGATTCTTCTGAGCTATTCAGTTGTAGACCTGCTTTTGTGTTTTTGGTTATTGTCCTGCTTCATAGCCAGTTTGGTTATTTGTGCAGTACCTGAAGCTGAAACCTAACATTCTCCTTATGAATGTTCTGGTAAAGTGGCAAACTCATGGTTCTTTCAATAATGGTAAGTCTTTTAGGTCCCGAGGCAGAAAAGAATCTCCACACCATCACACTACCCAACCCCTGTTTTAATGTAGGTGTGAGGTTCTTATTGTTGAACACTGTATTTCCTTTATGCTAGACTTGGTAATCTGTGGATGAAACAGATGCCTCTTAACTTTTGACTTGTATATCCTTGGAAAATTATTGGCGATTACCCAGCTGTTTCTTCACAAATGCAAGATGAGCACAGATCCCATTTTTACTTTTAATTGTTATTAAAAATGTCCTAAACCCTGACCTTTGCTGCAGCTTAAAGAGGTGTGAAGTTCTTTGAATGTTGTTCTGGCATCCTCTGACTTTATGAGCTGTTGCTGTGCCCTTGGGGTAATTTTAGCTGGCTGTCCCCTTTCTGCAAAGAATCTCCACTGTGATAATGGATATCACTGTGGTTTAGTATAATCTAAGCATCTTTCAAAATTGGGAAAGGGTTACAAAGCTGTTTGTAAGTTTGAACAACTCTTTTTCCTCATCTTTTCTGGAGATTACTTTGGTTGAGTGTCCTTCTAGGAACTGTGTGGTGACTACTTCATTATCATGGTAAGCATCAATATATAGTGAGGTTTAAATTCAGTTGGATTGGCTGTGGTCAGACCTGCTGCTTGAGGTAGTTACTAAGGGTGCAGTTATCTTCTCTATAGGCCAAAACAGGTGTTACTTAACATATTTCATATCTAATAAAGTTATCTATCAATTTATACATACTCTGGGTCCCTAACTAAATTTATTATATTTTTCTACTGGCCTGAAGCCATTCTTTGTAGCAAATATACAAAAATAGAGAATATCAGGATGGGGTCAAATACTCGTTTAACACCACACTAGTGTTTGGCTCATCAGACCACTTCAAAAGTGCACGGTGATGAAAATTTTTGCAAGTTTCTAGTTATTTTGGAGATAGTGATACACTTGAATTGTTCAGTGCTTTGATCTAATGGATATTTTAATTACAGGTAGTCGTCGACTTAGACCTATGCGTCTTACGACCATTCGAGTTTATGACTGCTACCACGTCTCACAGGCAAACAGTTTACACCTCGCCAGCTCTGTATGCTATGACTCATTCGTCTCGATCTCGGTTTATTACCAGCAGCGGTTTCTACTACGTTCAGTTACATTTGTCTTACAGTTACAGGAAAAAAGGCAATTGGTCTCAACACAAAAATGAAGGTGATCAAGCAGTATGAGGGAGGAAAGAAACTGAATGTGATTGTATTTGATTTTTAAGTTATCCCATTGTAACCAGTGTTCACCCCACACACTGTTCTGCTGCACTCTGGCTTTGAATCCAGTTAAACTCTGACGCTTCCATGTTGTGACTCACATTGTGCTGCTTCATGCAAACTGCCACGAAAGGGTAATGAAACCACACTGAACTCCTTTATCTGTCAGTTTATTATTAACAGGCTGAAATGTTTAAGCAGAAAGCACATGAGTGCTCAAACTCTGCCAGTACAATTCCTCATTTCAGAGTGAGCACAATGAACATTGGGAGAGACTCACAATGATGACATAACATAACAAAAAGAAACCCATGTGTGCAACAAAATACAAAAAAAAAAATCTAGAATAATAGAAAATCTACACAATGTGCTAGGAATGATGATAAAAAAAGGATATAAAACAATATGACTTAAGGGACTAATTGAATACATATATCGGAACTGGACATGGTCATAAGTCGATGAATGCCACCAGTATTTATTGTGTCAGTCACAGCTGTCGCCAGCCACCTCTGTTAATAAACAAATATACTGTAAGTTAGTGATTTACAATAGTCTGTCAGTTTTGTATTTTCATTCAGGCAAAAGCAGTGTTGGATGGCTAATTATAGATTTGAGTAATTATAGGTAACAGGGGCTGCTTCTTGTTCACATAACTAAAACATTTTTGCATTCCTTGTTTTTTTCAGATAAATTAGTGCCCAGCAGTCAGAGTTTAAACTAATAAGAATTTGTAAAAGTGCATTTTTTTCTCATGCTATACTAAGAACATTGTGTTCAATTAGTGGCACCAAAAGACTAATAGTTTGGCTGACGGTGTAATGGAGGTTAACAGGATTCACGCAACTAGCTGATCACTTTTTTTTTTGTCAGCTTTACCAGTAGTGTGTGTTAAATAATTACTCTTAAAATTTTGGTCTCTGCACATAAAATTTCATTTGTGTTATTGTTTTAGAATTTTTTGACTACTGTTGCAATTCTTCTGGAAGCTGGAGCTCATGTCAACCTACAACAGCTTAATGGTGAAACAGCTTTAATGAAGGTAAGGAGTTAAGAGTAATATGTATCTCTTCCAATATATTGATGTCTGTCTGTCGCTCAAAAACTTTGCAGCTTAATCTTACTCTCACCCAAGAGCTTTTGCTATGACATTCAAAATATAACCCATGAATTGGTCATGCTTGGCAACAAAGTTCAGCTTTGGGTTCTTCTCACAGCAAGTAGAGGTGTGGTGGTACGCTGTAGCTCACAGACAGCCAGAGGCTGCATGGGCACAGAAATGGCAAGCATTAGTAAAGTAAATTGCAGAGACCAAATGATCGCTTGCACCACAAAAGCTGCTGCATGTGCATGTGGCGCTCGCAGTCAAGCACAGGCGGACTGATAACTGAAAGTTGTACACTCCAACTGCAAAAAAAAAAGTGCACATGTCAAGCAAGATGTCAACGACACAACACAAGCATTGTGGGTGCAAGTCAGAAAAAGTTGTAGCAACATCTGCTACTACTGAACAACAATGAAGCAGTCACCATGGGTGCTGTGTTTGGTGAGAGGTAGTTCTTCAAGGACTGTAGGTCTGAAAGTTTCTAGTACTTTACATACTACCTGCAGTTTTTTTTTTTGTTTTTGTTTTTAAAATTAAAGAACTTTCTCTAATGTTTTACCCTTTATGGATGTTTTTTTTTTTTTTTTTCTTTCTTTCTCCCAGTTACTATTATTTTAATATAAGGGGTTATGCTCCATGGACATTGCCTAAATTGCTGCTAGTGTAATTTTATGAACTAGCAAAATACCCGCGCTTTGCAGCGGAGAAGAAGTGTGTTAAAGAAGTTATGAAAAAGAAAAGGAAACATTTTAAAAATAATGTAACATTTGCTTTCTATTTGTTTGCATAAACACAGTCCTTCACCAGCAATTATTTAACGTTAGCTCAGACCCGGCACTTAAAAGTTTCTGTTGCACTTTTGCTGAGTTTGCGCCAAACACTATTCTATCTCTGACCATTTCATCTTCGTTTGCATAAGCACAGTCCTTCACCAGCAATTTTAACTCGGTTACAAAGTGATCAAAAGTGTTGTTTATATCCTGCGTCCTCTCAGTAAACTTGTATCTCGCAAATATCGCATTCGTCTTAGGCATGACAAACGCCATCGGCAGTGTGTCTATAAACTTACGGTTTACACCGTGCTTTGTTTCTGCAGTAGCTGCACTTATGAATATGCTTGTATGCGTCACTCGCTTCATATTCTTTTGCTGCCTTCTCAATTGTGTAATGCGTTTTTTGTTCAGAGCTCTTCCTTGTTCTCTGCGTACTGCGTTCATAGTCAGTTCACGTGAGCTACTCAGAGTACATGCATAGAAGGTTTCTGAGCTGTGCTTGTGCTATCTTGTGCGATGTCCACGGCTTTATTTTATGTTAGCTAAGACCCGGCACTTAAGTTTCTCTCACACTTTCGCTGAGTTTGTGCCAAACACTACCCTGACCATCTCATCTTCGTTTGTATAAGCACAGTCCTTCACCCGCGAATATTTAGCGGCAGAGTGTTTCTACTGGATTGCCGCTGATGGACAGACTTATATGGGCAGGAACTCAATTACGTGGGAGTCGTTGGTAAGGTGGACGCAATTCTGCCTCACATGGCGACTGAGCTGCAGGCTAAGGCCATATACAGTATGTGTACATAAGTAGGTTCCAGTTATGACCGTTGCGTGTAGAATTTCGAAATGAAACCTGCCTAACTTTTTTAAGTAAGCTGTAAGGAATGAGCCTGCCAAATTTCAGCCTTCTACCTACACGGGAAGTTGGAGAATTAGTGGTGAGTCAGTCAGTCAGTCAGTCAGTGAGGGCTTTGCCTTTTATTAGTATAGATTAGCAGAATACCCGCGCTTCGCAACGGAGAAGTAGTGTGTTAAAGAAGTTATGAAAAAGAAAAGGAAAAATTTTAATAATAACGTAATATAATTGTTTTGTCTTTGATATGAGTGTTATATATATATGTATATATATAAGTTGGCGTCAGAATATATAAAGTCATTCCCGAATATATAAAGTCAAAACTTGAATATATAAAGTCACGGTCGGAATATATATAAAGTCAAAACTTGAATATATAAAGTCAGCGCTGGAATATATAAAGTCAAAATCGAAGTATATAAACTCATTCCTGAATATATAAAGTCAAAATATATTGATTGAAACGACTCTGAACTGAACTAAGTGAACAAAAACGTATTCAGAAAAATAAATTAAAAAACGCTGTTCGGTTAATGTTTTGAAAATGATGCATGTGCCCTGCCCAGGATTGGTTCCTGCTTTGCGCCCAGTGTTGGCTGGGATTGGTTCCAGCAGACCCCCGTGACCCTGTGGTCGGATTCAACGTGTTGGGAAATGGATGGATATTCCAGAGCTGACTTTATATATTCCGACGCTGACTTTATATATTGAAATTTTGACTTTATATATTGTAGCGCTTACTTTATAGCCTGTATTCCAACGCTGACTTTATATATTCAAGATTTGACTTTATAGATTCCAGCGCTGAACTTTATATATTCTGACGCTGACTTTATATATTTAAGTTTTGACTTTATATATTCCAGCGCTTACTTTATATATTCCGAAATATTCCAACGCCGTCTTTATATACTCAGGTTTTGACTTTATATATTCAGAAACAAGTATTGACTTTATATATACCGACACTGACTTTATATATTCAAGTTTTGACTTTATTTAATCCGACAGTGACTTTATATAATCAAGTTTTGACTTTCTATAGTTAAATGTAGTCATCATTGCATACATTTTTCTTCACCATAGAAATTTAAAGACTAAATTCAACTTCCATTCCTACCAAAGATATTTCTGGTGACTAAATAGAACCTACTTGTATCCAAATTCGAGCTATTGAGCTGTCGCCTGCCTGCCTGAATAAGTCCCCCTCGCTTCGCTCTTACTTTTTACCGTTCATTTAATCATGGCTAGTGGCGGAAAAATTATAAAATGGAAGGAGGATTACACTGAGTATGGCTTTACCAAAACAATTATTGATGGCGAATCGATTATTCATAAAGCTTCAATTGGTGATCTGTTTTTCTGTGTTAACCTCATATTTTTTCATACTTCTTCTCAAACCAAGGGGGTGCGAGGTTAAAATGAATCGGGAAGCGCTGATCAATGTAATCGGTGTACCAGGAAATCATGCATTGAGAGAAGTTCCCCTTTGCTTGGAATGCAAAGTGTGATTAAATACATGATTTTTTTAACGTGTTATGGAGCACATGCATTGAAGCTTCTAGGCTGTGCTTGTGCTAAGAAAAGGAAACATTTTAAAAATAACGTAACACGATTGTCAATGTAACCTTTTGTAAGTAGTGCCTGGAGGATTCAGTGTGGAGAAACTGTAGAGACAGCGTGTGTATTAACTTGTGGATTTTTCTGTGAGTATTTGGTGGCAGCGTCACAAAGGCGCTTCTGTAACACTGCGTACGTTAGCTGCGGAGCTCAGCTCAGAGCGAAATGAGGTGAATGGGAGAGGAGATGATGACGTGACTCCCCACCTGCCTTAACTGTCAATCCCCACAAACACAGTCTCTCGGAATTTGCATAAGCACAGCCCTTTACCTTCAATTTTAACTTAGTTACAAAGTGATCAAAACTCTCGTTTATATCCTGCGTCCTCTCATTAAACTTGTATCCCGCATTACCCGTGGGCATGACAAACGCCAGCGGTAGCCTGTCTATGAGCTTAATTAAACTTTAGGTTTACACCTTGCTTTGTTTCCGAAGTAGCAGCACTCATGAATATGGTTGTACTGTATATGTCACTCGCTTGCTTCTCATTGTTTCGCTGCCTTCCTAATTATATAATGTATGTTTTCTTCAGCGGTTTTTGGAGCTCTTCCTGGTTTTCTACGTACTGCGTGATTACGTGGGAGGCGTGATGATGTCACACGAAACTCTGCCCCCACGGCTTTCGAGCTTAACTCCATTACAGTAAATGGAGAAAAATAGCTTCCAGTTATGACCCTTACGCGTAGAATTTTTAAATGAAACCTGCCCAATTTTTGTAAGTAAGCTGTAAGGAATGAGCCTGCCAAATTTCAGCCTTCTACCCACACGGGAACTCGGAGAATTACTGATGAGTCAGTGAGTCAGTCAGTGAGTGAGTCAGTGAGGGCTTTGCCTTTTATTAGTATAGATCACAGTTAAATAATTCTTGTGAACAGTCGCGCAGCAAAAATTAAAAAATGCTAGACAGTAGGATAGTTTCGTATCTGTCAGACTTGCTTAATGTAATATATGGTTGTGGAGAGCCAGAGCCTATTCTCCACATGGGCAGCCTCCAGGCATGCAATTTCAAGCCCACTTTCCAACCCGAATTACACAGACTATAAATAAATTTACAATGTGAAATAATCACTTTTCTCTAAAATAACAATTAATAGGAAGTAATAAAAATGATAGGTAATTCATAACAAAACTGCACAACATTAATAAAAAAAATTATATTTTAACAAATGCGCAAAGAATTTAACAGTTAATGGATTACAGATGTCTCTTTATTTGCATGGCTTTGTTTCTTGTGAATTATTACTAAATCCAGTTTATTACCAGATTGTTAACATAAACTTTGTGATCTGTTGGAATTTAAAGTTAAATATAAATGTAATTTCTTTTTCACAATTTAACACATTTGCTTGAATCCAGCTGATATTTTTATTTGTTTTCAGCTTAATGTTGACTGCATTTTTATCAGTTAATGTTTGCTGGTTTTCTAGGTGGTTCTAAATGATTTTCTGACTGGATCTGTGAACTGATCCCACAAACCCTTATAAAACATTGAGAACAAGAATGTACTGTACTATAGTTATTCATTTTTTTTTTCTTTCCATCATTTGTACCTTTTCCTGCAGGCCTGTAAAAGAGGAAATATAGACATAGTGAAGCTTCTGCTGGAGTATGGAGCTGACAGTAATATGCTGTCTAAACATCAGAACAATGCACTGCATTTTGCAAAACTTAGCAATAATGTCCTAGTATATGACTTGGTCAAATCTCATATGGATGCGTAAGTGTTTCAAATATTTTACAAACCAAAATTACCGAAATTACTGTTTCATCAAAGGTCTCTGTAAAGAAATGTTTAAAATTTATTAATTTCTTATCTTTGAAATTAACAAAAGAACAAAAATGTATGCTTGTTACTTGAGAAACAACCACAGTATTAGTGAAATAAGATGTCTGTAGACCTTGTAGGCATGCATGAATGTTTTATCATCTTACTTTAATAATATTCAAAGTTACTTTGTGGCAGCTTTGAGGAACTGACCTTTCCACGAATGTTGTAAAGAATGACTGCAGACGTATGTTCAGAAAAACGCAACAATAGAATTGTGTGTTTAATTCCAAAAGCTCAGGTCTAATTCCAGTAGGGCATGTCTTGTTTAAATAAGGATGCACTGTTGATGGCCACATTATTCGACACTCTGGTTTACTGCCAGGTAGGACTCGTTTTTACCTTCAAAACCGCCTGAATTCAGGGAGATTTGAATTCAGGAACATTAAGGAAGCCCTCCATAGGGATTTACCTGTGCTCCCTCAACAGCATCACGTAGTTCCTATATATCATTGACCATATGTTGAGAGAGTAAATCTTTGTCTTACCCAGAATGCACTGCTACAGAGCACTGGATTAGATTGAAGTTGCTGTGATGTTCCTGCAGCCAGTCTGAGATGTTGCATGTTTTGTAACATTGGTACTTTATCCTCAAGGAAGTATCCATTTGTAAAAGGGTCCACCGTGAATATGATGGGGTGCACATGGTTGCCAACAGTGTTCCTTAGACTGTGACATTCGAATGGTGCTCTGTTAGTATTTGGAGGCTTAAAGTAGGTTACGAAAGCAGTCTCCAAAAGATCACACGCTGCTATTACAAGATCATAGTATTCATGTTTTTTATATCAAGTTCTGACACTGTTATTTGTTTGAGAGAAAAAAATCTAGGTTTGTCAGAGCAGGCAATGTTTTCCCAGTCTTCTGTTTAGGTTTGGTGTTCAAAACTTTGCATATCTGCACACTACGAATATTTAGTGGTAGCCACACGATTGGCTGTTTGTTGTTACCATATAAAGTGACCATAGAGTGTATATGAAGCCCAGCTTGGTCTTCATAGATGTTGAACCTACCAGGGTTTAAAGAGGAGCAGTAGCACTTAAATATAAATAAAAATCTTTACTGTCAGTGCTTGGTTAACATACCATGTCTGTCCATTTTGTTCTGTTCTGTTTTTTTAACTTGTATTTCTTTGTTCTAGGCTAGTCAGTGTTGCAGAAGAAGCATTTAGAGACTATTTTGAGTCCCGATTGACTATCATTGAGCCTTGTTTCCCAGTAGCCTGTCACAGACTTTGTGAAGGACAAGACTTTTCATTAGAATTCAACCACAAACCAGCACACTCAGTAACAGAAGGTATTGACGAAATATTGAATTGAAATAATCAGTCTCCATTTTGAGCCGCAGTTTTATTAGACGCATGTAAATTTCTGCAAATGATGATTTTGTTTTCCTTTATCAGATAATTCGGGATCAGTAGAGTATAAAAAAACAAAGCAAGTGTCTGTGGGATCAGTAACTTGTGGGAGACATTAGAGTTTTTTATCATTTGACATTGAATTCCTACCTAATTGACAAATTTATAGCAAAAGATGTTCTAGAAAAGGAAAGTATATTAACAAAAATGCTATAATTGTTGTTTTATCTGTTTTTATCTTGCTTTGCCTTTGTTTAAACTTTTTATGTAGCACTTTGAGATTTACTGTTAATGTAAATTGTCTTATAAATAAAATTTATTGTTATGTACTTTTTTTACTTTTTAGTACACTTTTTAACTTAAGTGATCTTTTTAAATATTATATATAATTTTCAACAGTTTTGTCTTGTTTTAGTTTAATTTTGTAATCAATATTTTAACACTTCCTTTAATATTTCTATCCGTTACTAGCGCCATCTATTGGTGAAATCTTGAACTATTCTTCATAAGAAAAATTAGAAATGAAATTAACATGGATTAATTGATCGATTAGTGAAAGTGATTATTGATTCATGTAATGCCATCAGAAGGGAGTAAGTGTGCAAAATTTCAAGTCATTTGGACAACAGGAAGTGGGTTAAATATCGAGTACAAGATTTGTACCAGACAACAAATGGGTGAAGTTAAGAGAAGCGTGCTCATAAAAACCGACGCTCTCTGAAGTCCGGGCTCCTTTTCTTTCCAGTATTCCCTTCATTCAGGACTGAAATGACTTTTTTTTTCGTTTTCTTTGTTCATTTCATTCCCAATTACAGGTTCCGGGACTCTTCTCTTCATTCTACATGCCAATTTTTTCAATGGCACTGAAATAGCAGCTCGGCTTTGTGGACCCTGCAGTGTGCAGGCTGTGATTCTTAATGACAAATTCCAACTCCCGGTCTTTTTGGTAAGTTCATTTCTCTTCAGAAATATAACTTCTCAGTATTCTTCTTGGCTATTTTAAAATCATTCTGCTGCTGTTTATACCTGAAACATTCTTTTACAGGCATAATGTAAATGTCACTGCTGCAATATAATGGTTTCTGTGAGAGAAATCATCTAACACTCTAATATATACAGTGGAGGAAATAATTATTTGACCCCTCACTGATTTTGTAAGTTTGTCCAATGACAAAGAAATGAAAAGTCTCAGAACAGTATCATTTCAATGGTAGGTTTATTTCAACAGTGGCAGATTGCACATCAAAAGGAAAATCGAAAAAATAACTTTAAATAAAAGATAGAAATTGATTTGCATTTCATTGAGGGAAATAAGTTTTTGAACCCCTACCAACCATTAAGAGTTCTGGCTCCCACAGAGTGGTTAGACACTTCTACTCAATTAGTCACCCTCATTAAGGACACCTGTCTTAACTAGTCACCTGTATAAAAGACACCTGTCCACAGAATCAATCAATCAAGCAGACTCCACACTCTACAACATGGGAAAGACCAAAGAGCTGTCCAAGGATGTCAGAGACAAAATTGTAGACCTGCACAAGGCTGGAATGGGCTACAAAACCATTAGCAAGAAGCTGGGAGAGAAGGTGACAACTGTTGGTGCGATTGTTCGAAAATGGAAGGAGCACAAAATGACCATCAATCGACCTCGCTCTGGGGCTCCACGCAAGATCTCACCTCGTGGGGTGTCAATGGTTCTGAGAAAGGTGAAAAAGAATCCTAGAACTACACGGGAGGAGTTAGTTAATGACCTCAAATTAGCAGGGACCACAGTCACCAAGAAAACCATTGGAAAGACATTACACCGCAATGGATTAAAATCCTGCAGGGCTCACAAGGTCCCCCTGCTCAAGAAGGCACATGTGCAGGCCCGTCTGAAGTTTGCCAATGAACACCTGAATGATTCAGAGAGTAACTGGGAGAAGGTGCTGTGGTCTGATGAGACCAAAATAGAGCTCTTTGGCATTAACTCAACTCGCTGTGTTTGGAGGAAGAAAAATGCTGCCTATGACCCCCAAAACACCGTCCCCACCGTCAAGCATGAGGGTGGAAACATTTTGCTTTGGGGTGTTTTTCTGCTAAGGGCACAGGACAACTTAATCGCATTAACGGAAAATGGACGGAGCCATGTATCGTGAAATCCTGAGCGACAATCTCCTTCCCTCTGCCAGGAAACTGAAAATGGGTCGTGGATGGGTGTTCCAGCACGACAATGACCCAAAACATACAGCAAAGGCAACAAAGGAGTGGCTCAAGAAGAAGCACATTAAGGTCATGGAGTGGCCTAGTCAGTCTCCGGACCTTAATCCAATAGAAAACCTATGGAGGGAGCTCAAGCTCAGAGTAGCACAGAGACAGCCTCGAAACCTTAGGGATTTAGAGATGATCTGCAAAGAGGAGTGGACCAACATTCCTCCTAAAATGTGCGCAAACTTGGTCATCAATTACAAGAAACGTTTGACCTCTGTGCTTGCAAACAAGGGTTTTTCCACTAAGTATCAAGTCTTTTTTTGTTAGAGGGTTCAAAAACTTATTTCCCTCAATGAAATGCAAATCAATTTCTATCTTTTATTTAAAGTTATTTTTTCGATTTTCCTTTTGATGTGCAATCTGCCACTGTTGAAATAAACCTACCATTGAAATGATACTGTTCTGAGACTTTTCATTTCTTTGTCATTGGACAAACTTACAAAATCAGTGAGGGGTCAAATAATTATTTCCTCCACTGTAACGGTATGTAGTTTTGGTGGACAAAAAACACCCAAATGTAATTCTTGTTTGAATCAAGACTTACAGTTCATTAAACTAGTCCTTGAATTCCAAAAGCTCTAGAAGATCTCAGTGTTAACTGATGCTTCACTGGACAGCTGACCATTTTCCCAAGGTATCTAAATCATTTATCGTGATATATGATATCGACCTGTGATGTGTTGTGGGCTTTTATTGAATCCATTAAAAAGTTGGATTTTGCCCCAGTTGTTACATCAGATGCATTGAGTTCATCTTCATTGCATTAAACGTTCCTTTTAGGATTGAGCAATCTTAAGCACTGTGCATCAAACTCTTGACTAGGGATGGGCACATGTACCCAGATAAGCCTTCGATTACCCGTCCTTAAGTTACATAAATAGTATTTGACTCTCCAAAGCTATGATTCCTAATTGCTGCAGGAGTCTTTCCTGTAGATCCACAGTCACTGGCATTTTGGTCCATGTTTCAATAAAAACCAAGGACCTGACTGTAATTTTACCTGCAAACGCACAAGCCTCCCACTGCTATGTAATTGTTGAAACCAGCCTGAATTAAGGGTACTTATGGGTAACCGAATACTAAACTGTTTCAAGTGCCCATTCTCAATACTAATATGGAAAAATGCTGATAGTATATTTTATGGGAAGCAACATCGTATAGGATATGCTCTAAAATTGATAAAGTGCTATTCAAGTAATATACTTTAATATTATTTTACCAGGGACAGGTGGGCAAGTACAAGAATATCCTCTTTTTGAAGGTAAGGTCATTTGATAGTCGTCACTGGATTTCATGGTGCCCTACAGTACTGTCACTGTGTTATGACTAGGAGTATTTGTATTGTCCACACGGAGTATACAGAGTGTCATGCTGACAAGGAAGCCATTATAGCGCAGAGCTCGTTATCAAGGTCAGTTTCAAGTGTTTTGGCCTATAAACAGCAGCACCAGGGGACAATTGCCTGGTTAGGATATTTCTAATACTTTATGTCTGTTTACTTTTTATATGTCTATACTCGACATGCTACATGCAGTTTGTATCTGAGATCAATTCCAGCTTTTCTAATGCCTGACTTTTCCTTTATTGAGGGTCCTTGCACAGCTCCATTTTAGGGGAAACGCTATTGTGTTAAATTCAAACAGGCAGTTTGTAGGAATAATGGTGATTCAGGTCAAATTCTGTTAGAACAAAGTGGTCAGGATTAAATAAACTGTTATTTTGGCGATTTTGTTATACGTATGTGTCAGTTGACAAAGCTGACTGGAATGTGAAACTCGATAGCGACATCTTTTATTTTTTATTTATTTTTTAATTTTTGCCAGCATCAATAGCAGCAAGAAGTTCCAATTTCTTCTGTAAAGTAAATTGCTGCCGTTTAGGCTTTGTTCCCTTTAATGTCCGTAGTGCACAGTGGTCCGTATTATTAGAAGTGGAGAGTTGGGGTCCGCAAGTCAGGAGTTCTCCTCGGTATCGAGAGCTCATGGCCCTCATGTACGTCACGCAGACTTTCCAAAACGATTGTCTCTCGAGTTACATAAATGCCACTGCTTTTTTAATTCGCTGTATATGAAATTGGCCAGAAAAAAAATCATTAACACGAGAGTTTAGTTAAAACCGAGTTCATTCTAACACGATTTGACCCGTGTGTGTATATAATTTCACCATGCAACAGAATCTGTCAAAGTGGAGGCTTCAGTCAGATTTGAACATAATATTTTGATCTGTAATCTTATGGAGCGTTTAAATCAAAAGCAGTGTACACTGAACTATGGATTTCTTAAACGTATTCCATACAGCATTGAAGTTTGCAGGATGCACATTAGAGCTGAGCAGATGGTCGATGATGCTGTCCATGCTGCAGTTGGGCACGTCGTTGATGTCGATACATTTTGTTTTTTCACTCCAAACTACAAGCCTCTCTGATCAGTGTGTCCCTCGCCATGTTGGAATGGGAAGAGCCCGGGTGTGTGCTGCTGGGAGTGCTCATGGTGTCTTTGTCTTTACAGCACTCTTTGAGGTAGCTTACTGTCCTTGAAGTAATCGCTCGCTCGCTGTGTCCTTTTCAGACTTGGCCTGGTTTGCCATTTTAAAGAGGATTCTTGAGCTGCTCATTTGCTTGACTGACTCTCAGGTCATACTGTGGGTGACCTCATCTCCAGTTAGTGATGTTTCAATATTCTTCATTCTTCACTCGCCAAATTGTTTTCCTATCCTGCTTATTCTGGGCTGGTCCGCCTGTCCCCGTGGTGTTACGATTTACATAACCTAAGCAGAGAGATTCTGGTGCTGGCATGGTGGCACCTCTTTGATCATGTGAGCCGTACGATGCTTCTACTGGACCCGCTCTTATAGATATAGATATAGATATATACGTGCAGAGTGACCTCAATGGGGCCCACTGTGTGAAACTAATGATGACTGGGAGGCCCCACTTCAACCACTGCTTACAGGCAAGTAGAAGTATAATTGTGCTGAGTGCACTCAAGATAATAAATCTGAAATAAACTGATTACGCTATTTACTGAAGCAGTACCTTTGTCCACCGGCATGCACGTCGCATTTTGCAAATTAACAGTACCAGTCCGCTGACGACTTTATGCGCTTTGTGTGGCGCATCGTTTGTGCCCCTTATAAGAAAAGGAAGGCTAAATATGCGGTCTAGCCAAGCCACAACAAAACAACAAAGTTGGCTCTTTTCTTTTCTATAACGTGTTCAGAAGATAGTAGAAGGAGAACTGAGGACACCATGTCTGAGTGAGTAAAAGTAATTAGCCGCTGTTAGCCAGAAGTATCTCCGTTCCAGCTTCCTGTTGATTCGAAATGCCTTCAAATCCATGTGATGAGGCAGATCTCATTTTGGAGTTCTTTGCCAATATGGTGGTGTGATTTTATAGCTGGTTCCATCACCTTTGAGTCCTGCTGATAACGTGGCCGTATGCCGCTACATGTGCCGAGGTTCAGCAGTCTGTGAGACGACGCGACTAACTCCCGTGTCCTGAGCTAAGACGCCGCACACAATTCCTGCGCCACCCAGTGCCGTACACAGCTAGTTGGAGCAGCTGATCTCCAACCACAAGGCACCCCGTGTGATGGCATCAAACGCTGTCGCTGTTTGAAATGAACCGTTGGACATCACTCAGCCCTAATGCACATTCACTTGTGCCATGGAATGATCTCCATGTTTTAAGCACTGTACGCTGAAAAGAAATCATCTTGTGAAGTACGCACAGTATCCTCCACAGTGGGCCCCTTTAGTGAGGTGACCGAGGCATGCTGTCGCTCCCCGCGTGGCACATCTCAGTCTGACCCCAGTGCTTTACACCAAAGCTGCCCCCCGCGCCGCTGCACATGCTCGAGATAAGCTGCGCCTTTGTGTCAGAAGGAGGGATTCTAGCGGACGACTTCTAAAGAGTGGTGCGGTTATCACGGACTACTGCCCTCTTTAGTACATTCACGTGGGTAAAATAAATCGTTTCAATGTATTAACTGAAGAGTTAAAACCAATGCTAAAAAAAATTCAAACATTAGCTAATCGCTGCAGTATGAACCGGTGAATTCACTCCGCAATCCCAGAATGCACAAAGACAGGCAGCGAGACGGAGGGAGGGAGCGAGCGAGCGAATGGACAGACAGTGTGTGCGTATCAACAGTAGACGTGTAGCCTCATTCGAACACTAAATACAACTCGAAAAGCAAACCTGCAAAGGAGCTGAGCCTCTTGATGTTCTACCGCTGGTGGTGTTGTGTACAGACGGCACTGAAATGCTGCCTTGCATGTGCTAATCTGCTGTGTTCAAAGTGACCTGAAGCTAATGATGTTTTACGTTGTTTTTCAGGATAGCCATTTCATTTATTCGTTCAGTCCTGTACAGGGTCTTAATAAGTTGTATATCAGATTTGCAGAAGCCCCGACGGCAAAGGTATGTATCTGCAGTCTTGTGTGATTTACTGTATTCTGCAGCTTGTTTAGTGGATTGAGGCCCACCACATAGATAAAGAACATAACTGAATGAACTCTTGGTGGTCCTCATCTGTGCATTTCTTGATTTTGTTTTTTTTTTTTCCTAATGGTAAACCAAATCCAGAAGCTGAAGTTGATGGCCTCTTACCTTGCACGTCCATCCCAGTCTCATTCCCACTGTGTTTTACAGCAACTCGCTTCTTGCTGAGCTCAAACACGTACATATTTGGAAAGACCACTTTTAGGCCAGCGTGTTGTGTGTTACACTGAAGAGCTCTCATGCTGGCAGTGCGGCCGCGTTCACATGCTGCTGGACACACGAGAAACAGGAGTTTCCAAGTCAGGGAAATTCCACGGGGACACCACCTCTTGAAGGGGCAAATCTGAGTGGGACGATTTGAAGAAGACTGCTGCCCAAATTTTCTGAGTTGTACCAAGTAACCAATCAGTAGTGAGTGACCTTGCAGAAAAACGACCAGAATATCCCATGGACACAGCAAAGTGGGAAGGCATAGCAGGTGAAGAGAGGGAAAACATTGGGCAGCTCACGCGTCTGAAGTCCTCCACATTCTAGTTCAAGAAAAAAGAGAAAGCGTAGACACTACTCCACATTTGAGCACGGCTGTGATTTTGGTAGCCATCAGTCATGAATTACCGAGGCTGGTGGCTGCAGAGAAGACAAGTTGGCAGCTAGAAAGTGTAAGGGTGACCCTCGGCACTCGTTTAAGGTTTCTGGGTGACTTCTAGTTACACGTGACACTCGCTACTCGATTAGAAGTTGAAGGTGTCACCAAAAACAAAAACTGACACTTGAATATGAACAGCTGCTGCTTTTCCATTGCACTTATCTAAACATCTGCTGTATTGTGGGATTGTATACATTTGCTCTTATCCATCCCTGTCAGGATCATCCAGTTGGAATTTCTGAATAGTCGGCATGTGTGGTGACACAGACAACTGCCATCTTAAACACTGGCAGCCCTTCACTGTGTTGTTTTGGACAGATTATCCAAACCCACAAAGACCCCCCAAACCGCCCACCTTTTTCAGCCTTCTACAATATCATGGCTGTTCAAGCCAAGATTGCTGTTCCCTTATTGATGAAAAAGGAACAGAAGTGACACAGTGAAGAGTTTCTCGTTTGTTACTGTAACAGCCTGACTTGTCTTAAAGCGCCTTTCCTGCCAGCCCAGTTGGCGTAAAGTGATTAAAAATAATACAAAAATTTGTGGTCACTTCTGAAACAATGCTTTGGGTGGGGTGGAGAATCAGTTTGGTGCCCCTCAGGTAGTAACAGTAGCCAATGCTGTATTAACTATTTATTAGCTTCCAGATAGACACTCAAACTTATTTCAGGTTTCTTTCTTTATTTTTAAAAAGTGTCAAGATCTCACATTGTATGACTTCCAGTCATTGGGTATGTCGGACTCGCCGAGTGCAGTTGCCAATCTTGTCACTGGACAAGTCAGATTTAGCAACTGTGGGCAGACCCACCAGCACAAACCGAGCCAGCAGTGTGCTTAGAGGGTAATGGCTACCGAGTTCAGCATCAAAACACCGACAGACCTTACTGTGTGTTGCTGCATTGTAGGAATTGGACTTGGAGATGAGCATTCATTGGCCATCGACTCGTGTGTGTGTGTGTGTGTCTATCAAGCCCACCCTATGACGACAGACCCAAGTAAACCTGCTTGTGTGTGTGTGTGTCACACTACACGACTGGAAAGGTTATGTAAATGATGGCTGTAACTGAAAATAGTTTTTGAGAAGTTGTCATTGTAACGTGACGTGGCCTCAAGTAAAGAGAGGACACTTGACGATCGTTTCAGTACAATGTTCAGCTTGTTCGCCTCAGGCTGCAGAAGAGAGAGATGGGTAAGGAGCGAGTGATGGCTTGTGGCCTCATTGCAACAGGAAAATAAACACGTGTGTCCAAAGCGACTTTGTGCACGTCTGTCATATGAATCACCGGTAAAACGTGGGCAAGACTTTTTTTTATTTTTATTTTTTTATTTCAATCTCTTTAATTAATACATCACTTTGTCCATTTTTTGGGGGTTTTCCTGTGTCACATTTGACTGAAAGCTTTGGTTTTCACACGGTCTCACGAGGGACCCTGGAAAAGTCGTTTTCGTGCTTTACAGATAACACTGCAGGACAACAAAGCAAAACTATTAATAAAAACCATAAAACGCCACACGCGGTACAGATGTGCTCGTAGCATTCAGAATGTTTAACCTGATTCAGTAGCTCTGAACGTGTACATCTGGAATAGAAACCTTTCATTCTGAATTCCCTCCTACACACACAATAATTGGAGACTTTTTTTTATTTAATTAAAAACCATCTCTCTCATTTTGTTTTTTAAACATGTCCATTGCATACTGGCTTGATTTCAGTAATGTCTCCATGTCAAGTTCAGTCTTTTCTCTGCTTGTAAAGTCACCTTGTTAGTACTGGTATCAAGTTGTAATCCGTGCCCGTGGCTGTGGCACACTTGCAGTGTTGGCTGCCATTTGTCTGCATATGTCCTTCTCAAGCTCTGACGTTTGATCGTCTCTTTAATCTCCTTCTAGGTGAAGTTAATTATAACGGCGTACAGAGTTCAGCTGCAGTGACCAACACGTGGAATTCAGCAAGGCCCTCATCCGTCAGCCTCGGCAAGTGGAGTTTTCCCCCGTTTAGTCGGACTTTTTTTGCCTTGCAGCTCTTGCATTTGTCACTGGAGCCGTGGCAAGACTGCGTGTGTGAATCGAAACGTTTTAAAGATGCCAGTACACTGACTGGCGCCCAAGGAACGCTACCCCTGATGGGCTGGGCACAGTAGGTTTGTGTACATATGTGTAACTATAAGAGGTAATCTATTTAAGCGATGGTCTTTTGTTTTGTTTCCTGTACACAAGCTGCTATGTGACATGTTCGTTTCTTTGTGTTTAAAGAGATCAAATGTAATGTTTTAGACTGGCTGCCGTTAGATGTCAGAGATTGAACATGGATTTCTTTATGCATTTCATATAGAAAAAATGTTGTACAGTGTAAAGGTTGCAATCCCTTTTAGCAATTTTGGATGGGGGGCCCCGCTGGTGTTTGTAAAAATGTACAGAATGAGTGACCTGCAGGGTGGTGGTGCTGCTGCCACTTCACCTTGGCCCTTGAGGAGTTCCAACAGTTTGCAATCTTTTCAGTGAGGTGCCCTACAGTTTGGGCATCCCCTTGTCAAAATCTAACATGAATTTCTACAATGTACCTAATGTTTACCTGAATACAGAAACTAATTTAACAGTCTGCTGTTGTCTATCTTGGGGAGAATGAGGGGGCAGCAAGGTGACCTAAGTAATGGGGGCTGCCAAAAAATGTTTACAATTGGAAACCCACTGCCGAGACAATCAGTTCTGACGTGTGTGTGTGTGTGTGAGAGAGAGACAGAATGATTCTGATGCACTGGGGGGATTTATTCATTTATTTGAATGGTTCTTTTTTAACAGCACTACTGCAGGTAGAGATTTTGAGAACAGAACTTGTGTCTAAAGTGGTCCATTTGCACCGATGTGCTTTATGGAGTGCAAGCAGAAGCCTTTTAATTCCCACTTCAATAATGAAAGTCTGAAGGAGGAAAAGGCAAAGATCAATTTCTGGGTAAAGGAAAAAAATTGGGTTTTAAAAGAAAAGAATAAAGAGGCACAGCTTTTTTTGTGAATTTTATTCAGCATCGAGTATATACAGTAATCACTGAAGGGCAACAGTGGCCACAGATTATGTCTGCTTACCTTAAGTGCAGAAATCCTCCAGACAGGGTCACAGTGGCACGAGAGGCTGGACTGGTATGAGCATGCCACATCAGCACTCAAGTGTGGCATTAACCTATGGTGGGCACCTGTTGTATGTGCTGTCATGCAGAATGCTTTATTGACGATATTAAAAATGTCACAGTACTAAATTAACTAGTGAGAGAATTATGAACTTTGTTGAATGAAGGCTGCACTTCATGACTCACCTGAAGCGGAGGTGTCATACGAAAAAAAAAAAAGTCCATGCCACTTTACTAAAATGAAGTAAAAACACAAACCATTAAGAATTCTCTTGTTACCGTAAGACACCTTTTACCCTCATGAGCTCAGTCTTCATTGTCAACAGCAGAATCCATCTTCGCAATTCCAGTTTTGGCTCAATAAAGAGAATTCTGAGCTGTGAAACACAATGGAGAGATCAGTACACCATCAAGTCGGCTCCATCCTACACCTGAATATGAACAGTTGTGGCCAGAAATATTGACACCTTTGCACTTTTTGCGGTCCATAATCATGTAGGCGGTGCACTGTGCTTTCAGATACAACTCCCACCATCTGTCACCAACTCAATGAAAACTCGATAGTAGGACAGTGCTGCTGCCAGTGAGGGGCACTAAAACCTAATGGTTCCCTTTCTCTTCATGCCTACAATGAAACACTGAGGAGGTACACTTCATGTTAACTTCACTCCCTAATCCTGAGTGCCTTGTGTCAGCATGTGGTGTCATTCTGGAGCAGGACGATGACCTAAAGTCACAAAAAGCTCTTATTCTCAGAAAATTATCCTTCTTGGTGATTTCAACATCCATATTGACATTACATCTAAACTGAGAAATGAATTCCTATCCTTACTGGACTGTTTTCACTTGACACAACATGTTGATTTTCTCACCCACTTTGGTGGTCATATACTGGATCTGATCTGCACTTCTAGACTATCAGTTGCCAACATTTACAGCACTGATTTGGGACTCTCAGACTTTTTTCACTGTCTTATTATCTCTCCATCCTCTTACCTGTAAACAACAAAGTTCTTGCAGAAACCTTAAAAATATCTGTCCCTCTATCCTTTCTGATCTTTTATTGTCTTCACCTATTCCATCAACACTAGATAGTCTTGTTGATCACTATAACTCGGCCCTTTATTCAGCATTAGATAAAACAGCTCCTTTAAAACATAAGGAGATTTCCTTTAAACGTTCAGCTCCTTGGTATAATTCAGAGCTGCGATCTATGAAAGCAGCTGGCCGACGCCTTGAGAGAATGTCACGCAAGACTGGCCTCACCGTGGACATCCAGGCTTTCTCTGACCACCAAAGAGCTTACAGAGAAGCACTAACTGCTTCCTGTAGTTAATAAACTACTCGAACCCGCATCTGGCCCAACTACCTCTTCTACTGAAGTCTGTGAGGAATTCCTTCACTTTTTCCGTAACAAAATTAAAGATCTAAATAATTCAACTAACATAAATACATCATCTGTTTATATCTCTCCCTGTTTTCCCACTCCATCCAGCTCCTTCTCTAAGTTCTCACCAGTCACATCTGCTTTTGTTAATGACCTGCTTTGTAGGATGAGACCGACTACTTGTGTACTGGACCCCATCCCCACCACACTACTTAAATCCTGCCTTCATGCCATAATCTCGACTGTTACAACAATAATAAACTCATCCCTTAATACTGGCTCTGTGCCGCTCACTTTTAAAATCGCTTCTGTAACCCCAATGTTAAAAAGTCTGGTCTTGATGCTGACAATCTTAACAATTTCAGCCTATTTCCCACTTACCTTTTCTGTCAAAAGTTCTTCAGTGTGTTGTAGCTTCCCAACTCACCAACTACTTAACTTCTAATAACTTGATGGAACCCTTTCAGTCTGGTTTCATGGCGCAGCACAGCTGTGAAACTGCTCTGCTACGGGTAACCAATGATTTGCTTATGGCAGCAGACTCTGGACAAACCAGCATATTAATTCTATTAGACCTCAGTGCAGCATTTGACACTCAGGTCAGACATGACATTCTACTGTCTAGAATGGAGAACATGCTGGGTATCTCTGGCACTGCCCTCCAGTGGTTCAAGTCCTATCTGACTGATAGGCAAGAGTTTGTTAGTCTTGGCAACACCAGGTCCAGAACAGCCATACAAGGAGTTCCTCAGGGCTCTCTCCTTTGTCCTCTGCTTTTCTGTATTTATATGCTTCCCTTGGCCATATTATTCGTAGCTTTGGACTGGGTTATCATTTTTATGCAGATGATACTCAACTCTACTTAAATGTTAAAAGTGGAACTTCATCAGAGCTTTCTCAGCTCACAACCTGCCTCAGTGAAATTAAAACCTGGATGGAGCAGAACTCTTTAAAATTAAATTGCAAAAAACTGAACTCCTGCAAATTGGGACTAAAGTGCAACTTAATAAAATGAGCTCCTTCCCAGTCTATCTTGGAGGTGATCTCATCAGACCTGCCTCTACTGCAAAGAATCTTGGTGTCATTTTTGATTCCTCCGTTTCTTATTCCACCCACATAAATCACATTAAAGAAACTTCTTAAGAAACCTCCGTAACATATCCCGTGTTCACTCCTTCCTCTCCTTTTCTAACACTGAGAAACTTGTCCATGCTTTTATCACACCCGCATTGATTATTGTAACTCGCTGCTGGCAGGTGCCCCTTCTAATCTTATATCACAGCTCCAGCTTATTCAAAACTCGGCTGCAAGAGTCCTTACTTGAACCAGCAGCAGCGAGCACATCACACCCATCCTGCTCCGTCTTCACTGGCTCCCTGTATCCTACAGGATTGAATATAAAATTCTACTAATAACCTACAAAGCCTTAAACGACATTGTGCCAAACTACATCAGTGACCTTCTCCATCACTATGTGCCTGCCTGCCCACTAAGGTCCTCTGATTCTGGCAATCTTGTTGTGCCCCACACTAATCTACACTCCATGGGTGACAGGGCCTTCAGCTGTATAGCGCCCAGACTCTGGAATGACCTACCAAAATTAATCAGATCAGCTGACTCCATGAATTCTTTTAAAAATCAACTCAAAACTCATCTGTTCAGGAAGGCTTTTAGCTCTACCTGACTTTATTACCCTTCTCTCTGTTTACTTCTCTGTCAAGATGCTCATGTAACCTGTGTGTGTGTGTGCGAGACCATCAATTATGATGTCTGTTAGGCTTTCTCTGAATTTACTGTCTTACTCTATTTATTTATTTGGTTTGTACAATATTCTGTAAGTGCCTTGAGCGTGGGAAAGGCGCTATATAAATAAAATGTATTATTAAGACTGGCCAAGCACTGAGATGAGGTTGAACACTGGTAGAGAAGGCAGATCTGGGAGAGTTGTGGGCCAGCAGAAGAGACACAGATGGCTATAGGAAGCACACGAGTGTAGGTCTTTCCAGAACATGTGTACCAAATATATCTGGGTCTGTTATTTTTTTTTTTTTTGTGATCTGTAATATTAATAGGACCTGTGGAAATCTGGTTAGGCCAGCTTCAGACATTTTACAGTAGGCAAGTTATTTGAGGAAAGAAATGCAAAGGTGTCAGCATTGTTGGCCCCAAAAATTAAAATTGTCATTTTAAATTTGACTAGCTTACATCACATTTGTAAGGAGTTCACGCTGGGGAAGGCTTCATCTTCATTTAGCATTTTCTTGCAGTGTCTGAATGGCTGAAATGAGAACAGAACTGCATTGTGATAACCTGAATAAACATCTTTGTTGTGTGCAGGTAATGGTCAGTTAAACACCATCAATAATAAAAGCAGCATGAAAATAAAATGACCAAGCTACTCACTGGGATACTGAAGGTCATTCTCAGACCCCAAGGTATAACTCCTGGGAGTGGGAACTCAGCTTTATAAAAATGTTTGTCTGGACAAAAGTCATGTAACGTCAAGACCAGCACATCCTCTCATTGTCAGCTTTTATTGGGAACCTTTGCCATCTAAGCAGATTTAAGGAATTTTAAGGAAATAAAGAAAATGTAAAAAAGAAAACCCCTATTTATCCACAGCCAAAACCACTGAACCTCAGAAATGCAGGACCACCTGTTCATTTGCAGAGGCTCCTTTTTCTACATCAGCGGAGTCAGTCAAGCCAGCACATGACTTGAGCGTTCCTGTTTATGATGGGTGACTCCTGAAACGTGCAGATTAGCATGAGCATCGCCCGCTTGCATTCCTTTGTGTACCACCAGTAGTTTTTTTTTTTTAATAAAATAAAAAGACAAATTGTGACTTCAAGTCCATTTGCACACAGATGGTAAACACAGACACTGGGCAGTTACTTCACAGTACACCCCCAGGTGGGTCTTGGGGATAGGATGGAGAGGAAATTAGGTCACCCAAAGAAAATGCTGGAAGATGACAGGAGAACATGCAAATATGCCATCCAGTGAGTGGGCCAGGACTTAAAAACACACAGCTTTGTGGTGTGAGAAGCACAAGGCCAGATGAAGGAGAGTCACAGTTCACACTTGGAAGGCAACTCTGCTGCTTTTTAAACAGAGCATGGGTTGTGACTTTACAATATACACTTGGCAATTCAGTGGCTGCCTTCAGGCTCCCTTCACTTAAACAATGAATAATAAATGTTGTGACCACCACAGGAAAATACAGGAAAGTGACATCCAATAAGCCAGGAAACACCAGCACAGAAAGGGCTGAAACCTGGAACAGGCCAGCAAAGTTGAAGGCGAGACAAATGAATGAAATACTGGAAGAACCTGCCTGTCCTAATCTTCATTCACATAATCTTAGCAAGTCAGTGGCAGGCTTCTGTGGGGCTCTTTATGTGATGTTCTATACCCGGTGACAGTCTAACATATGTACTCCTCAGGAAGGACAATGCAGAGAATGTAGCAACAAAGCACAAAAAAATGAGTGTTTTGGGTCAAGTAAAAAGAAGTGAATCTCATCTGTCTGTCGTCTCATCCTTCACGTACAACAATAAAATGGGAAAATTTGGGGTGGGCAAAATTGTGGCTGAATTGCCTAAGCGGTTAACACTTAATGCTACAGCAGCTTCATCAGGGGGCACATCAGTGGCGAGCTCAACAGTGCGGGACAATCAGCACAGAATGCTGTTCAGTCGTCATGTGAATTGTGGAGGCCTGCAAGAAGATCAGCAACTACAGTCAGCAAGTCTGACATACCCTACGACTTGAAGTCAGATATGCGACATTGGTGTAACCAAGCCTGCTCAACAGACAGAACAGACTCCAGTGGACTGGGATGTGCCTTTTGCTTGTAATCCCAGTCCTACCGCAGAAAACGACCTTCAAGCAAGTCCTCCAATCATACCAAATCCCGACAGTCTATGTATAAGCTCATCAGGATGAGAAAGGGGGGCCATTTCCACTCAAATCTGACCCATCCCCCTTAGGGAGTTGAGGTGAGCAAGCTGAAACAATACATACTGATCAACAAAATTAAAATATGACAACTAGGGTGAGGGTGAAAGGAAAGGGTGCATAATGACCAGTGAACCCCAAAGAAAAGTCCAATTTTTGAGTCTAATAAGTACCATAATACAGACTGAAGAATCGGCAATGGGCTCCTCACTGGCCACAATAAGAAACACACATGTCAGCGTATCCTTCAAGGCCCTTTACCTTGGCAACACAGAACATGCACACTGATGAACATCAGGGCACAGGATCTCATTTGCTCTTCTCTAGATATTTAACTTTAGTTCCACATCCAAGTGCATCTTAGATGGGTGGGACTGGACTGCATATGTGCCTGAGGGGGGTTGCCAACCAGGATCCCAATTTTTATTATTGTGTGGTGGGTGTGGCAACAGTGCTGTATCAGTGCCTGCTCCCCGACCTGTCCTGCCACAATGGCACAGCCTACATGGGCTGAAGGAAGCAGGCAGGAGTGAGGTGCCAGTTAGTCAGAAGGCCCACAAACATCTGGTACTCGTGTGTTATAACCCCGCCAGCTGGCAAGAGAAAATGTTAGTTTTTTCCATTTGTTTATTTACAAAACAAAAACAAGAATATGTAAAAGCAGACTGGTAATTACTTTTGTCGCAAAGTTTCTAACTGTCGTTAAGTACAACATTGAAAGGATCACGAGTGAATGAAGAAGTGTTATATGGCCTGAATGGCGGGGGTTATAACACACGAACACCAACCTTTTGAGATGCAAGAGAAAAACCCATACTGGGCGCTAAACACTCGTCTGGAAAAATTAGCACATATATTTTATAAATAAATTATAAATACACAAAGCAGTCAAACGTCTTCTGGACACACCCAGGCATTTTCAGGTTTTCTTAAAGACACTGATGCCCTTCTTTCATCACAATACCATTAACTGTACTTAAAGACACACACACAAGACACTACAAGTGTTGCTAGTGGTATTACTGCTTGAAATTCATTTTTGATTTCCTATTCCCATATTTTCAACCCCTAACTTGCCATGTCGTCTGCACTCATCACTGCACAACCGTTAAGGTTCCCGCATACTATTTATTACTCATTCGTCCACCCATGCATGCACACCATGGTGGCATTACTGAACACACGCCACGACTGCTGCTCTTGGCCCGCCAGGTCGCCATCGTTTTCTTGCAGGCTGTACGCGCCCGTCAAGCTCGTCCAACAGCATCCCGGTGCCGCTCGTCTGCTCTGTAATCCGTTAAAAGAGAAAGGGCAAAATAAACGGAAGGCCCGTTTTAATGCACCTAACTCGGCGGCGTAATGGATAAAGCTGTCATGCCGGGTGGAGTGGATGGCGATGCAGTTGGTAAGAAAGAAGGTCAAGAAAGGTGGAGCCGGCCAAGTCAACCCGTAACGAGTAAAACTTCACGTCTGGCGAGGGAAGACGACACCAAAAAACCAACACACACTTTAAAACTGCTTCTGAGCGGAGAAGTGCGTGTTGGTGACCTCCCGCCACGCTTCACCGGTTAGAAAAGGCGGCAAGATGCTCAAGTCGTCGACCACTGTTCACCCAGAGAGCCGCAGGGGTGCCGGACAATGGGGGACAGGCTGCACACAAGCTCGTTGCTTTCTTTTCACCAGGCTCGTACTTCTCAGCACAGTGTCCCAAGCCGCCCCTCCGACGTCCGGTGAAAGTCGGCATCATATAAATGGATGGTGTGAGCAGAGCGTAAGAATGGCGTTTCTAGAAGTAGATTGGTGTCAATTTCTTAGCTACACTGGGTCTTCGTACTACGCAGTCGCGTGTCCCGCAGATTCGGACTTTCTGCGCATGCCTGTTAGTTTTCCGCTTCAGCCGACTTCTAGCTAAACAAGCGCCCACACAGTGGTGAGTCACGTGCACCTGTTGCGTCGCTAATGCACTCCTTTCGCATGAACGCGCACACGCGGACTGCCAGCTGACTGCCACCAGACTGCAGCGGTCCACCAGTCAGACTTCACAGATTCTGTTATCCATTCGCCTCACTACGTAGCACTGTCGATGACGAGATTTGATTGTCTGCGACATCAACTAAAACAGCAGCAATCTTCCCAGAGAAAGCACCTGGGCACTGGAAGACGCAGCCGGATTAAGTTTCCAATACATTTGATTAAAACCGCCCAGAGACGTGGACGAAATGACAGCATCTTTCCTTAAAACGAAAATGTACCGGCCACTGAAAAACGTAAACGATGCTCGTCAATGTAAACGTTCTTTTATTTGTCTTGCACGTTACTTCCCAAACTAGTACGTTGAATGTTTTTGGTGTCAGTTACTACACTAATACCTATTAAAATGGTTAAATACTGGAGTAAAACTTGGCTCTCATCACCTCCAGCATTCCTGGACACGTATCTGTCTGTCTTTTATTGAACACTTAACATTTTCATGGCCCGATTCTCCAGCTCGTGATTCGTATGTACTGAGAAGTATGCATACTGACAATGTGCAGCTTTCTTGGCTTACCCAGTTACAAAGGGCCAAGCAGTATACAAAGAAAACAAATACAAATTTAATGTAAAATGTAATGCAAATTTAAATGTAAAATGGATTTAATGTAAACGGAATCTAATGTACACATTTAATGTAAAATGTACTTCCCTCTGTGACCAAGGCTATGATCAATAACAATTTATAAGAACTTTCAAATGCTATACTGTCATACAGCAGGTGCTCAGATCACTCAAGGGCCAAGCAAAATTCACAGACCCCAGACAAAAAAAGGCATCCTTCTCACTTTATTCTTAAAGTAAGCTTAACAAGCAACTAATGCACCTTAAAAAGACGAAAAATAAAATCATCTACCTGAGGAAAAAGTAGATACAAACATAGGATAAAGCAGGTTTAGAAGACAGATGGATAGAAACATTTTCTTAATTTGAAGATATTACTTTTGGATTTACTTTGTAATTTTCTGACAAATCCTTGTTATGTGCAAGATACACATTTGATTTTAATGCAGAAATATACTGCTTTCAGGCACTGCTGAGACAGACCACCCTGGCTCACTAGTGAAAATGCAGCATAAAAACCAAATCAGCACTAAATTGGAATGGGAGGACTTGGGCAAAAACATATTCAGATCAGCTTGTGAAAATGCAGCTGAAAATTATGCAATAAGGGAACTAGGATAAAATCAGTTTAAACCCATTCTCCTTATCAAGCTCTGAGCTAAACCAACTTTTGAACTAAGGCGCTTTTTGTGTCAAGATCCCCCCCAAAAGATATGAACCTTCTGTTAAAATTTGCTCAAATATTTTGTATTTTATTATTCAAGTATTATGCTTTAAATGGATAGGATTCTTTAAAGCAGATCATGCTTTTCAGAAAATATTAACAAGCTCACAATATATGAATGTTGAAATAGGCAATTACTACTTGTGTAATTTCTATTTTAATTATGTTTGGGGTTATTAGACATAAGAAGAAACTGATTATTTTAAAAGGAGAACTACCCAGTGAGGGTCAGGATTTAGGAAGCAGGAGGATCTGAACAATGTGAAACAAAAGTTTTCTTATATAAGCAGAACGAAAATGAAAGAGTGACAGATTATTTTGAAGATGGAGGAAGGTCTGAATCTGTATCTTTATTGCCAGACTGTAGAATGAATAAACATTTTTATTGTTACATATATTTTGCATTTAATCTTTTTTTGTAACTCAAATATTTTAAGTTCTTTTCATATCAACTTGGTATAGGGACTTACTCTGGTGTGAGAAGTTCAGTTGGCACAACTTTGGGATTTAATTGAAGGGCAAAGCAGGATTTAAATATATCATTGACGGCCTGCAACAGGTAACCAACTCTGTTAAAAGTTCTAATATCAGGTGCTGGGACCAGATATGTGGAACTGCAGGGAAAACCAAAAGTGTCCTAAAATAATGACTGCCGGCAAATCTCTCACCCTTTAGACAATGAAAGAGACGGATAACCTGGGTGTCCAGGCCCGGATCGATGCATGTTACTGTGATTCATTTATATTTCATTCTGGCAGATAGCCTCAGCCTGCTACAATACTTCTGCAGGGACATAGAAACTGCCAGTTCAAACTCGAAATGTACAACTGCTGGGAGTGTATACACAAAATACATTATTAAAAAAGACTGTCAAATTGTAACATATTAATTGATTTTGGCCTTGGAACTAGCAATATGTTGTTTTTGTTATACAATATGAATCACCTAACATGTTCCAACAAAACACATTTAAATTAACTGTCACCATGGAAGAATGGTCCTTTCCCCCCATCATTACAGTTACAATTTTTTTTTTTAATTTAAAATCATTAAACAGTGCTCACAACTAATAAAAATCAAAAGTTTGTCTTCTAGGTATCCACTAGTATGAATATATAAAAGCAGTTTTGTGATGAATGACCCAAAACTTGTCAACAGTTTTTTAATGTGATGATCATCTTATTGTATTCACTTATTTGCAAATAATTATAAACAAAATGTACTGCATGAACAACAAATATCTTTGTACTGATAAAAAAAAAAAAAACTGACATGTACTGATAGCACTAGTGCAGATTTCAAAACTCATTTTTAGGAAACTAGATAGAGCAGCAACTGCTTTAACTATAGTATAAGAACAATTTAATGGAACAAAATAATTAGTAGAGACACACATTAGAAGCATCAGAATGAGAACCTGGACAACAGACCACGTATTATAAATGTTATAAACCATTAACAGATAAAACACTTAGTATGCATGATACAATTACAAAACAACACGTGTTTCCTGATATAGGAAAAGAAGAATTCAAGTTAAATTTACAATGAAATCAAACACAATGTTAAGGTATCTCAGAAATGGCTGCCATGAATGATAACCTATATTAACCATTTAACTAAATGTTTTTATAGGTTCTCCTTACTAGGATACAGAAACAAGAATTCAATATTTGTTGAAAAATCACCTAGACAACACAAGGATGTAAGGAAAAGCAATTCCCACATAAAATCATATACCGTAACGCTTTCAGTGTGAAAATAAATACATACAGTGGATATTACTCCACTGATATATTAATAGGGAGGGTACGCGTCCAGTTTGTAAATCCAGAATATGCAGATACTACATATTCCCAAAATAAAATGGCAGTATGCGAGTTTCTCTCTCTCTCAGCTGGAAATCTTCTGTGAAGAACCTGGTGACTGTTAGGAAGACAGTGGCCTGGATCGACCAACATGATGGCACCTGACCCTCTCCAGGTTAAGGAGACAAGAATGCAGCACATGTACTGTAAATACACTTAAAATGTTCCATAAACTGCTTTATATCCCATCCTTTCTTATTATTATTTGGATCAATGCTTTTTAACATTACTCAAGAACAGGAAAAGAAAAAACAATAGCTGCATTCCCCCTATTTGCATTTGTACCATTTTACTGATGTTGCCCCTTAAATTTTCCTGACAGCCAAACTCTAGTTATCAGGGATATAAAAGAAATATTGCCTGTCAGGCAATGTGACACCTGCATACCACGAATATGCCCGCATTTCATTTTTATATGCTTTATTACAAACAGCCATACAGCCAACTGTTGTACTTTTTATTTACAATACATTTCTTCAATATCCTGAAACACATTTGATCAACACTTAAATGTGAATTCCTGAACATAATCTGAAGCTACATGGCAAGATAGCATACAAATCATTTACTGAAAACATTTTGACAAAAAAAGAGGAGTTTCTGAATTTTTAAAAATGCCCAACATGTCCAAAAGGCAGTTCTTCCTCCTTGGGACAAAACAATTCCATTTTGATCAATGAGATTGCCAAATTACTTCAGATTTTAAAAAGCTCCACCCAAAAGAAACAAATTTCCACTAACTTCAAGTAAATAAAATACACTTTTTAATGGATTAAAAAAAGCCTTTTTCATTTAAACTAACGTTAAGATGAAAGCTTTCAGACAAAAAAATCTAAATTTATGTTGTGTTACAGTTTTCACTTTTGTTTTGTAATTTACAAACTTAATGGTTAAGAGTTTAATTTGAAACTGGCCAGAAAGCATGGATACACTTCAGGTGAAAGGAGTCAGTATTTCATTTGACCTGTACCTGTGTAGCCTCCTCAGCACTACTGCCTTAAACAATTTCTTAAACCTCTGAAACTTTCATTGACCCACTGGCAAAGGGCATATTTCAAGTGTGTATGTGTACATTGCAAAAATCCTACAAGTCAATCAAAAGCAATAACGGCATTTACCAAGGTTGTCTTCCTTCAAATAAAATACAAATTTCCATGTTGTTGGTTCTGTCAGTAATAAAATATGTGATCTGCACATATACAGTATATGCCAAAGTGAGCAGGATGTCACAGCTAAATTAATCTGCTCCCATCTATGTCAAGCCAAACAACAGTGAAAGAAAAGGATAGCTGAGGTTAAGACCAGTGGCATATTTTCATCTATGACTGGTAATTCATGCTACATTTCTCAATTGCACACAAAAAGCACAAACTAAACTTGGTGTGTGACAGCTCAGCGATACAATGTTGTGCACTATGCATTTGTGCAACGGGTGAGGAAAGTGTATACTGGCAGTGTTAACAAATAACTGAGGAAGTTTCAAATGAAGATGGTCATCTGTTACATTTACACTGGTGATTAAATTGGCAGCTCCATTTGTTAATGTCAAAATAAAATTTATTTAGTGTCTCAATAATTCAGACAAATCTCCGTTTACTATGATACATACAGCATTAATAGACACGAGCCAGGACTGCTTCTGACTGAATACTAAAGTGGAAACACTATCATTTGTTTGGTATTTGAAAGCAAATTAACATCAATGAGTAAAACCTACAAAATGTGACAAAGGTAGTGAAAACAACATGTCCGATATGTGAATGGTACAGTGGTGAATGTAATGCAGTCTTTCAGTTTAAAGGTAATTTAACCTGCATAAGCAAAAATGTCTGATCACCCAAGTATTGCACCTTAAAACCAACACAGCAAAGGCTGTTTAACAGTTCTGAAACAGTGGATTATGTAAAAATGATTAGTTTGATTTCTCACAGGAAGCCTTAAACATTGGAATAAATGTAAAAATGGATGGAGAGATTTGGAAAATAAAGCAGCCGGAGTTTAGACCTTTAAATAAATGACTTATGTGTTATATATTACTCTTAAGTATTTTATCCAGCTAATGATGCAAAAACAAAAACAAATGCTACAAACATTACAATGAAATTTTGTTATAAAAACAGCTATGAAGGGTTTGTTAACATAATAAATTCCATAGAAATTTAGGAAATTATCATTTCAACAGTACTGACAGGTTTACTTTTTTGCATCAGTATTGATTATAAGCAGTATTTTTCAGTTACTGGACAGAAAATGTCAGAAAATAAATTAGACATCAGCAGCACATGATAAGAATAAATCAGGTAGTCCATGACAATGGCATTCCATATAAGCCTTACAGTATACTGAAGTTTCCCCCAAGATTATAAAGTCTGCATGTCTATCACAAGTTAAACTGAAACCATGCATTGTATTTTGATATTAATGAATGTCAAAACAAGTTTACTGAAATTATGTCTCTAACACTACTTCATGGATACACCACGATTTTAAAACTGCTGTTGGTGAGACAATGTTACACTGATCAGGGATTTTAAGTTTTAAACTGTTTTAAGTGCTTAATTTGCATAATAACCACTGCTAGATCAGCTAAGGATTTGCACATTTTCACACATGTGCAGTTTCAACCTACCCCAGATTAGTGCCTCGAGACAATCCTATCCCGGTGGTCTACAGACAATTTCTTTGACTTCATGCTTGGTTTGTGCTCTCACATCAACTGTCAACTGTGGGACCTTATATAGACAGGTGTGTGCCTTTCCAAAGCGTGTCCAATCAACTGAATGTACCACAGGTGGACTCCAGTTATGCTGCAGAAACATCTCAAGGATGATCAGGGGAAACAGGATGCACCAGAGCTCAATATTGAGCTTCATGGCAAAGGCTGTGAATACTCATGTACATGTGCTTTCTCAGTTTTTTTATTTTTAATACATTTGCAAAAATCTCAAGTAAACTTTTTTTAACGTTGTCATTATGGGGTGTTGTGTAGAATTCTGAGGAAAAAAATGAATTTAATCCATTTTGGAATAAGGCTGTAACATAAAATGTGGAAAAAGTGATGCACTGTGAAAACTTTCCGGATGCACTGTATATGTATGTATGTATGTATGTATATATGTGTGTGTGTGTATAAATAATACAGTATATACACAGTATACAGTGTAAGATTCAAACTGAAATTTAATTTACTTCTTATACTTTTACACAAAGTTTAACATCCACATATAAAATTTACCTCCAAATTTTTCTATTCTTGGTAATGAAAAGCATGGTTTATGCCATCAAAGGCTGAGGCCTATTTTATCGCAACTCTCACCATCAGATATCTTCTGCTAATATCAGTAAACACTTTTCTCATTCAATTAATTGATCATTTTTTTCTTTAGCTTACACAATACATAATGTCAGTGGCCTTCAGCTTTTTAAATTCTCATCATGTTTAACCAAATAACCATGCAGTCATCTGTGAAACCCTATTTTACCATATTCAATTCAACAAAGTTCCAATTCCTAGTTAGCCAGTCCATTAATAACTAAACCATTTTCTAATCCTACTGATATTGAAGGTTTCTAAAATCTAAGGTTACTTTGCTATACCAATCTAATATCTTCCCTTAGAAATCCTCATGTCTATTTAATAATAAGTTTTGTTTGTTGTTACAAATTTCTTCAGTCACCAAAAACAGTGCCATAAAATTTCAACATCTTTTAGGCATATTTTGGACTTCTGTACAACATGGGCAACTTAAATTTCAGATTTCCAACTACCATCATTTTCTTTTAAAACTAAAAATAAGATGCACTAATGATATTTTACTTGTTATCATAACTATTAAACTCCAGAAACAGTAAAGTGTCTGTTGGAAGAATTCACATTTAAACTTGATTTATTATGGTTAACAAATTATACTTAACATTCAGGCCACAGTCACTTTTAACAGTAAACTAAAATCCAACTTTGAGATGCATTCATCTCTTTAGTATGCAGTGCACTTAGAATAAAAATTTGGTTGTATGGTATTGGCAAATATGGTGCCATTAAAAAAAAAAAAAACCCAAAATACAACCCCAAGGAAAATGTGTGAAAAAAGATGGAAAAAGAACCATCAGGTTTAATGAGACAAAAAAGGGGATATATCAAACCTTCATGGTAAGAACTGTGCCATGAAATATTGTATTTGTAGCAGTATGCTGTGAATTTGCTTTTCACTGAAAGGCCCTGTCAGCTGCCGAAATAGAGGGTAAATTTAATCTGAAAATCTCAATTTAGTACATCAACTCAAACTGTAACAAATAATCCCAAGCCCAAACCAACAGCTAAATAGCATTCAAAATGTACAGAAATTCTGCACAAGGGTGGTAAAATTGCGGTATACATCATTTCCCCAAATAACTTGCAATAGCTGAACTAGTTCTGCAAGAACACCTAGGCAATTATTAAATGTAAAACACAGAAAAGGATATATACAGTATACTTTTTCTTATTTTCTATGTTATTTACAGTAGTGTTTGCCCCCTTCCTGATTTCTTATTCTTTTGCATGTTTGTCACACAAAATGTTTCTGATCATCAAACACATTTAACCATTAGTCAAATATAACACAAGTAAACACAAAATGCAGTTTTTAAATGATGGTTTTTATTATTTAGGGAGAAAAAAAATCCAAACCTACATCGCCCTGTGTGAAAAAGTAATTGCCCCCTTGTTAAACAATAACCTAACTGTGGTGTATCACACCTGAGTTCAATTTCCGTAGCCACCCCCAGGCCTGATTACTGCCACACCTGTTTCAATCAAGAAATCACTTAAATAGGAGCTGCCTGACACAGAGAAGTAGACCAAAAGCACCTCAAAAGCTAGACATCATGCCAAGATCCAAAGAAATTCAGGAACAAATGAGAACAGAAGTAATTGAGATCTATCAGTCTGGTAAAGGTTATAAAGCCATTTCTAAAGCTTTGGGACTCCAGCGAACCACAGTGAGAACCATTATCCACAAATGGCAAAAACATGGAACAGTGGTGAACCTTCCCAGGAGTGGCCGGCCGACCAAAATTACCCCAAGAGCGCAGGGACGAGTCATCCGAGAGGTCACAAAGACCCCAGGACAACGTCTAAAGAACTGCAGGCCTCACTTGCCTCAATTAAGGTCAGTGTTCACGACTCCACCATAAGAAAGAGACTGGGCAAAAACGGCCTGCATGGCAGATTTCCAAGACGCAAATCACTGTTAAGCAAAAAGAACATTAGGGCTCGTCTCAATTTTGCTAAGAAACATCTCAATGATTGCCAAGACTTTTGGGAAAATACCTTGTGGACTGATGAGACAAAAGTTGAACTTTTGGAAGGCAAATGTCCGTTACATCTGGTGTAAAAGGAACACAGCATTTCAGAAAAAGAACATCATACCAACAGTAAAATATGGTGGTGGTAGTGTGATGGTCTGGGGTTGTTTTGCTGCTTCAGGACCTGGAAGGCTTGCTGTGATAGATGGAACCATGAATTCTACTGTCTACCAAAAATCCTGAAGGAGAATGTCCGCCATCTGTTCGTCAACTCAAGCTGAAGCGATCTTGGGTGCTGCAACAGGACAATGACCCAAAACACACCAGCAAATCCACCTCTGAATGGCTGAAGAAAAACAAAATGAAGACTTTGGAGTGGCCTAGTCAAAGTCCTGACCTGAATCCAATTGAGATGCTATGGCATGACCTTAAAAAGGCGGTTCATGCTAGAAAACCCTTAAATAAAGCTGAATTACAACAATTCTGCAAAGATGAGTGGGCCAAAATTCCTCCAGAGCGCTTTAAAAGACTCAAAGGCTTGATTGCAGTTATTGCTGCTAAGGGTGGCCCAACCAGTTATTAGATTCAGGGGGCAATTACTTTTTCACACAGGGCCATGTAGGTTTGGATTTTTTTCTCCCTAAATAATAAAAACCATCATTTAAAAACTGCATTTTGTGTTTACTTGTGTTATATTTGACTAATGGTTAAATGTGTTTGATGATCAGAAACATTTTGTGTGACAAACATGCAAAAGAATAAGAAATTAGGAAGGGGGCAAATAGTTTTTCACACCACTGTATAATACAAGTCAATGTTTCACTAAGCATGAAAAACAAAACTAAATTTGCTGTAATATTAGGCTGTAACACAGTATACTCTGGTAGCAATCTGTGAGGATGCTGGTATCTTAAAGCATTGCATATTCTACAAACATGCACAATTTAATACATTTCTAAGGCAAATGGCATTGAAATAATATTTCCCACTATGTTGACTGGATAAGGAGTTTGGGCGATTGGAGGCTCTAATTGCACAAGTAATTACAGTTATTGCTAATAGGCTCAGTTTGATTGTCAGCAAGAATTTAATTTTGAATGAAGCATTTTGTTAAGGCTAAAACCCACCTCTATTAACAAGCTGCAAATGAAATAGTATAATCAGCTCCCACACTACAATGGTCTGATATCCCAGTTTAAGAGCCTGCAACAGAATTGTTCAAACTATTTCTCTTCATTTAACACAATATATGCATACAGAAACGTACCTTCAAAAACTGAAAGACATTGATGTTTTATTTGTTTTTGAGTATACTTTAATAAAAAAAGTTAAAATATTTTATAATTTTGCAGATTGTTTATCCTGAACTTTAACAGAACACAAAGAATAAGAAAGATGTAACCTAAGAAATATAATGTAGACAACTGTAATAAGAATGATTAGAAACCATATGGATCCACAATATTAAGTTAAAAAAAAAAAAAATAAGGCAACAAAGAGAGATTACAAGGAAGATGTATGAATGTAATCTAAAACCAAGTAAACAGACAAAAATACACAAGTTACAAGGAATTACAAAAATCTAAGAAACACTCAACCAAAATATTTTTAAAACAATAATAAAAATAATTAGCACAAGAAAATGTAATCAACAAACATGACAAATATAAATGAGTCAATTTATGGAATAAAACGGTATATAAATGGACCAACTTTAATAGTAGAAAAGTAAAAAAAATAAATAAATAAGAAAAACAAAAACAGTAAATAACAACTGAAATTAAATAAAAACAAGGTCAGATGGTCTAAAAACCATAAAATTAATTCAAACAGGGTAGAGAATTCTAAACGCACAAGAGATATGTTGTCATGTGGATTAATCCAAAAAAAATGAATTCAAATGACTTTTTCATAAAATGACAACACAAGGAACATCACTTAGTATGAGGTCATCAAAGTCAGGTAAATTAATTCTCAAAAGGTGTGTCCCAATGACTTAATGAATTCAAAATAACAGCTCAGGTACATCGCCTACCCTGTTCAAGAAGGACCCTGATAATAGTATGATAAACAAAAATCAACAGCAAAGGTTTAAAAATGTGTTTATAGAAGTGTATACCCAGAAGTATCACAAAAAACAAGAACAGGAATACAAATGATTAAAACTGAATGTAGTATCATGGCTGGAAATGATTATGAAATAAAAGCGAATTTGTCAAAAGAAAAATTCAGAAAAGCAGAAAAAAATCATGTCAATTGTTTAATACTTTTTCTAAACTTTTATGTTGCCTTTCTATTTTGTAGGTTGACCCATTGTTTACCGTACTATTAATGAATATTGTACTGTAAGTTGACATTGTATGTTCTTTCATTTTGGTAACATGCTTACTGGTTATGCACTTTATCATCTTATTCATTCAGTGTTTATTTATATTTGTGCTTTTCTTTGTAGTTAAGTTTTCCTTATTAGCTACATTTCTTCTCTTTTATCATAATTTATCATTTAACTTTCATTTTAAGATTTATTATATTCAGGATAAGTTTATATATAGTTTTGACCATGTTTATGTTGTTTTGAATTTCAAAACTTCATGTGTTCATTGTAATCTTTGATTTTCCTTATTTTATGTTGAATTTATTTTCTTTGTAGCATGTAATTTTTGAATACCACTTAAAAAATCTATATGTGGCAACTTTATTAGCTACAACTGTTCAACTGCTTGTTAATGCGAATATCTAATCAACCAATCACATTGCGGCAAATCAATTCATTTAGGCATGTAGACATTGTCAAGATGACCTGGTGAAGTTCAAACCGAGCAACAGAATGGGAAAGAAAGGTGATTTAAGTGACTTTGAATATGGCATGGCTGTTGGTGCCACATGGGCTGCTCTGAGTATTTCAGAATATGCTGAACCATTTCTTTGCAATTTATATTTGCAGCGACATAGCCAAAGTGTCAATATACAGTGCATCCGGAAAGTATTCACAGCTCATCACTTTTTCCACATTTTGTTATGTTACAGCCTTATTCTAAAATGGATTAAATTCATTTTTTCCTCAGAATTCTACACACAACAACCCATAATGACATGAAAAAAGTTTACTTGAGATTTTTGCAACTTTATTAAAAATAAAAAAACTGAGAAATCACATGTACATAAGTATTCACAGCCTTTGCCATGAAGCTCAAAAGTGAGCTCAGGTGCATCCTGTTTCCCCTGATCATCCTTGAGATGTTTAATTGGAGTCAACCTGTGGTAAATTCAGTTGATTGGACATAATTTGGAAAGGCACACACCTGTCTATATAAGGTCCCACAGTTGACAGTTCATGGGAGAGCACAAACCAAGCATGAAGTCAAAGGAATTGTCCGTAGCCCTCCGAGACAGGATTGTCTCGAGGCACAAATCTGGGGAAGGTTACAGAAAAATTTCTGCTGCTTTGAAGGTCCCGATGAGCACAGTGGCCTCCATCATCTGTAAATGGAAGAAGTTCAAAACCACCAGGACTCTTCCTAGAGCTGGCCGGCCATCAAAACTGAGCAATCAAGGGAGAAGGGCCTTAGTCAGGGAGGTGACCAAGATGGTCACTCTGTCAGAGCTCCAGAGGTCCTCTGTGGAGAGAGGAGAACCTTCCAGAAGGACAACCATCTCTGCAGCAATCCATCAATTAGGCTTGTATGGTAGAGTGGCCAGACGGAAGCCACTCCTTAGTAAAAGGCACATGGCAGCCCGCCTGGAGTTTGCCAAAAGGCACCTGAAGGACTCTTAGATCATGAGAAACAAAATTCTCTGGTCTGATGAGACAAAGATTGAACTCTTTGGTGTGAATGGCTAGCGTCACGTTTGGAGGAAACCAGGCACCGCTCATCACAAGGCCAATACCATCCCTACAGTGAAGCATGGTGGTGGTAGCATCATGCTGTGGGGATGTTATTCAGCGGCAGGAACTGGGAGACTAGTCAGGATAAAGGGAAAGATGACTGCAGCAATGTACAGAGACATCCTGGATGAAAACCTGCTCCAGAGAACTCTTTATCTCAGACTGCGGCGACGGTTCATCTTTCAGCAGGACAACGACCCTACGCATACAGCCACGATATCAAAGTAGTGGCTTCAGGACAACTCTGTGAATGTCCTTGAGTGGCCCAGCCAGAGCCCAGACTTGAATCCGATTGAACATCTCTGGAGAGATCTTAAAATGGCTGTGCACCGACGCTTCCCATCCAACCTGATGGGGCTTGAGAGGTGCTGCAAAGAGGAATGGGCGAAACTGGCCAAGGGTAGGTGTGCCAAGCTTGTGGCATCATATTCAAAAAGACTTGAGGCTGTAATTGCTGCCAAAGGTGCATCGACAAAGTATTGAGCAAAGGCTGTGAATACTTATGTACATGTGATTTCTCAGTTTTTTTATTTTTAATAAATTAGCAAAAAACTCAAGTAAACTTTTTTTCACGTTGTCATTATGCAGTGATGTGTGTAGAATTCTGAGGAAAAAGATGAATTTAATCCATTTTGGAATAAGGCTGTAACATAACAAAATGTGGAAAAAGTGATGCGCTGTGAATACGTTCCGAATGCACTGTATATACACACACAGTGCTGTTTAACAGTTAGTGAACCCTTCAGAATTTTTCATATGCTCCCAACTGCTCCCTCTCTCTCTGCATAAATATGACTTAAAACATCTTCAAATTTTCTAAAAATAGATACTGTATGGAATACCCAGCTAAGCACACCAGACAAATATATTGTACTTGGTCATTTATTTATTGAGGGAAGTCACTCAATGTTGCATATCTGAGTGGCAAAAGTATGTGAACCCAGAAGGTAATTTGAAGGTGAAATTAGACTCAATGTGATGGCAATCAATCAGGTGTGAATGGGCACTCTGTTTATATTAAAAGAAGAGGGTTCTATCAAAGGCTTCAACTTTAAACACGTGCATGCAGTATCAATGTATCATGCCATGGCCAAAGGACATTTCAGAGGACCTCAGAAAAAGAACTGTTGATGCTCGTTGTGCTATGAAAAGCTACAAAACCATCTCTAAAGATTTTTAACTGCACCAAAATACAGTCAGATAGATTTTGTACAAATGGAAACTTAAGACTAATGGTACTCTCCTCAGGAATAGTTAGCCAACAAAGATCACTTCTAGGGAATGGCATGCGATTGCGATTGTCTGTGAGGTCACAAAAGAAACAAGGGTAACTTCTAAGCAACTAAAAGGCCTTTCTTACACTGCTTAATGTCCATGAGTCTGCCATCAGCAGAACACTGAACAACAGTGGTGTACATGGCAGGATTGCAAGGAGAAAGCCACTGCACACTGTTTCTACAAATAAAATATTGCTTCCCGTCTACAGTTTGCTAAAGAGCATGTGGACAAGCCTACTGATGTAATGTTTTATGGACAGAAGAGACCAAAATAGAAATTTTTAGTTCAAATGAAAAGCGTTATGTTTGGAGGAACAAAAACACTGCAATCCAGCATAAAAACCTCACCCCATCTGTGAAACACAGTGGCGGTAGGATCATGCTTTGGGCCTATCATGCGTCTGGGCCAGGACAGCTTGCCACTGTGGACAGGAAAAATGAATTCTGCATTTTACCAGCAAATTTCTAACAAAAAATGTCAGGAGATCTGTCCGTGGACTACTGTACATCTCAAGAGAAATTGGGTCACGTAGCAAGACAACAACCCCAAACACAAGTTGTTATACCAAAGAGTGGTTGAAAAAGAATAAAGGTTTTAGGATCTCCAAGTCAAAAGTACTGACTTTAACCCAATAGAAATGTTATGGAAAGACCTGAGGCATGCAGTTCATTTGAGAAGACCCAGCAACATCCCTGAGTTGAGGCAATTCTGTATGGAGAAATAGGCTAAAATAGGCTAAAATAACTCTAACCTGATGTGCAGGACTGATTAAGAATTCAAATGTCTCAAAAATGGATAGTAAAGATCGCATTAGCACAAGGCAAATGGAAATTATTACTTGGTGAAATAACAGAACAGCAAAAAGAGACTGAATATATTGTTTGGATTTAAACTTTAAGTCGGAGACTTGTAGATCATCAAATTTGTGTTGCCATCAGGGAAAAGTAATGTTTCTTCCCAATAAAGAGGCCTATCCGCGAGAATTAAAAGTTTTGTTGTTTGGTGAAAGTGAAATTCACAAACGCGAGTGACAGAGACGCGAATTTGCTGCCGCGAAGCGAAGGTGGTGGTTGCAGGAGGCAGGGCTGGGGTATTTGGAGTCAGTGGTTTGGCGAGTGAAGCCCCCTAGTCTATTATAAAAGAAAATCTTGACACAAGACTATTGCCAAGAGATATTTTTCAAATCCTGCCCTCTCAACCGTTTTCAACCACGCCCATGGGCCTCTCATCTCTCATTTTTGTAAATGCTTTTGTAAGACACAGTTCATGAGCTCTCAGCTTTTACAAATTTTTACGTTTTCCTAAGTTTAAGTTCCCAATGAAATCAGACTTATTATGTCCAAATCTTATTGAATTTCATCCTGATGGGTTATCAACATATATGAAGAATATACATATATAAGAATATATATGAAGAAATGAGTACACAGGCAATCCTAGCAGCAAGAAACGAAGTCAAACAAATTAATGCAAAAATTGTGGATTGGTTACACAGCAAATTGGTTAAATGTGTATCAATAGATTATGCTGTCGAACAATTCGGACATGTTAAATTTTAACTGGCGACAAGAAAGGTAATGTAGTACATCTTCCGCGGATAATATTAGATACCAAAGGAGATCTTGATATACCATTCATATTAAAACGTTTACATGTTTCCTTTTAGAATAGCTTTTGCTATGACAATTAACAAATCACAGGGACAAACATTCGAAAAAGTCTGATTATTTATACGTTGCATTGTCATTGTCCAAACACAGAAACAAAATTCAGTGTGATATTGACGAAAACCTAATTCAAAAAATTGTTTTTACTCAAGTTTTACAGCAAAAGTGCAAGTTTAAAAAGTGTTTGTGCGTTAATTTGAAAGCCAAACAAAACAAAAACGTATAAAGCAATGAATACCTCTAACACAACATGAAACAATTTTCTCTCAATTTATTATGTTTTATTAATTTTTACAGAGCAGCACGGTGGTAATGTAGGTGCTGCTGCCTTGCAGTAAGGAGACCTGGGTTCGCTTCTCGGGTCCTCCTGCGTGGAGTTTGCATTGGTGATCCTAAATTGTTCCTAGTGTGTGCTCAGTGTGTGTGCCCCAGTGCCCTGCCCGGGGTTTGTTCCTGCCTTGTGCTGGCTGGGATTGGCTCCAGTAGACCCCCATGACCCTGTGTTAGGATATAGCGGGTTGGAAAATGAGTGGGTTAATTACTCGCTATAATGTAAAAGTTAGTTCTATTATGCCTATGTAACAATTCCCATGAAAATAATCTGTTTAAATTGAACACACAGGTGGAATCCTTTTACTGTATAACGAAACTCATGGGACCATAAAAATATTTCATTTTAATGAATATGGGGAAAATACATGCACTATTGTGCCCGGGGTCGCCAGCAATTCAACAACTCTGTACTTTCTCTGCTGCGTCTGGTAAACAGTAAACCTAGGGCAAAGTAATAGTTTGTCTTCTGCAGGATAAAGACTATTGTGTAACATGTTTGTGGCACAATGTTTAGAAAATTTAACAATGGGCTTTGATCAGCTCTTCCTTGCACTATTCTAGTCTGCCACAGCAGTGATTCTGAGTCACTGGTGTTCTTCTAATTTGAAGATGGGAGCTAAAAGAGCACGATTGCCCGTGTTGTCGCTGCTATCTCATATGTGTGAGTAAAGATGTAACAGCTCTTGTTTAGAATGTACCTTCCTTCTCTACACAGTAATAAAGTACCTGAATTTTCCTTAAAAACCTGGACTCGCCTTCCTGTCTCCTGTGCAAGTCTGTGACCCAAGCTTGACAAAAAAAAAAAAATAGCACTTCTTAAACTGCAAAAAGTATATTTGAAAATGAGATGGTAGATGTAACTTTTTTCGAGAAATACAAGTACAAACATAAAATAAAAATGAAATGTTATGTAAATTGTTTATCTAGAAATATAGGTATGAAAAAAGGCATTATATAACTTTTTTTTAATAGAAATACAGGTATGAACATAGAATAAAAATGTAACCTTTTTTTAAAAAATAGAAATACAGGTATGAAAATACAGAATGAAAAACAAAGATGAAGATTCAATTCCATTTGCTCCGTCATTTTTTTTCATTAAGGAATCAACTTTTTCTAGGATTGTTAATTTGTCTTTCATAGTAAACAGAGTTCTTGCCTCACTTTTTTGTTCATCTCAAACAGTACAGTATCTGCACACAACACAATTAACCACACAGACACTAACTGGAGTACTGACTGGCTATGTGTACGATGGCGTGCATGTATTCTTGCCAAGCCTCACTGAGACTGCCCAAGACTGGAAATTTTGCAAAAACTCTTTCTTTGAGCCTGTTTCAGGGCCCAGAGACTTGGCATGGAAAGTGTAGGTGCGGCATTAATTATTTTTGCATTGCATTATTATCTTTGATGGCCATTTCTGGTCAAAAAAACGTTCATTACACTGAAGTTAACATTTTGTTAAAATTAGCTTCATTTAACATGATGTTGTATGAATGTTTGTTCAAGCCCACAAAAAGTAATCATTATTCTGAAAATTTTGGTACTTCAGCATTCTCTGTAACGGGATTTATTCTACAACACATACTGCTGCTTGAACTTATTCATATTACACTTATCAGCACTGCATTTTTTTTAAAACAACAAGAAATAAACAGGTATGCTTGTTTTTGAATAAGTGATTTTTTTTTTGCTTTTGAACATATAACTGCATATGGACTCTTGGCTTATAAATGAGTTTTGTTGGAAAATCATTAGGAATAGTAATCATTTTGTTATTTTTTTTACCAACTTAGCATTTATGCCCAACAACAGAAAGATACAAGACCAAAATCTTCATAAAAGGCTTTGCAAATTTTCCTGGCTTTCAAAGCATAAGCCATCACTTTTCTACAACCAATCATTTAATTCAACCAAAATGTGCCATGAATACTAAGCACTACTACCAAGAGAGAAGGTTCTTTCAAACTCAGCTGTCATGTCGTTGATTATTAGATCTATATCAAATTACCCCATTACTGACTTTAATGTTGACAGTGATTCACAACAATCCCAACAAAAATATAAAAAGTACACCTACAATTTATTTATGATTGTTTAGTTAGCAAATAACAGTAACAGTGAAATTAAAACTGTACACAACTGCATGTCCAAAATATTCAACGTACAGTCATAAACTTGATTAGAATAAGATTATATTTTATTGCAGGGAGATTAATTTGTTTCTAACATGTACATGGTAACACACACCGTTGAAATTAAAAAGCAATTACTGTATTTACTATAATATTCTACCTCAATTACTAAATATGACTTACTATGCAAATGAAATACAAACAATATCTTGAGTAAATGAACTGTATAACCTTATTTGACAAACTGATTGGAAACTGCAGGGTGAGCACTAATAGCTAAAATTTAGTATGCAATACATTAATATTTTTTATAAAAACCAAATGTATTTCTGACAGAAATATAACATAAAAAAAATGTTGCAGTGCATCTTTCAATCTAGATTTATTTTTTTGTTTGGTTGTTTTCGTACTGGATATTTGATTCAAATAAAGTTTGTTCACACCAATAGATAACAGTCAAACTTAAACTGTGAGACAGTATACAGAAAGCCACTTACCTGCAAGAAATGATCAAGATCCATCCATCTATTAAGCATTATGTTAAATAATAAAAAAAAACATTTCTGTAATGGCATTAAGCCAAGACACGCTGGCCAAAAGTATTAAATTATTTTGTAGACATTCAGTGCCAATTAAAAACTTGGGCAACAAACACTTTATAAGAAAATGGAAGCAAAAATAAAAGCTGCCCATCGCATTGTCACACCTAAAGCAAGAATATTCAGTAACAGAGCAGCTTCTTCTGTAAAATACTGAAATAGTACTATTCCCAGCCCAAATATGTAGTCATTTGAATACCATGTCAACAATGATAGATCTTAACTGGGCTAGACATTATGTGGTATATTTTTCAAGTATTTAAACTTCTAAGGCACTGAAATAAACAACAGTTATGGGGCCTTACCAACATAAAAGTATGTAGAAAATATGGTGCAATTAGTCATTGGTCAATAGTCATTTTTAAAATAAAAGTACTTCTGTAGTAATTACGAACTGGAGAAAAAGAGTGTTTTACCCTTCTTTAATTTTCCTATTTGTTTATACATTTTTCTTTTTAACCTGTAACAGTTAATAATTCCTTACATTACTACAGTCAACTCAATGTCAGAAAACTTGTTACAGAATAGGCAGATATGTGAAAAAATGCAGTGGAAAAACAACTTCTGCAGTAAGCAAAATTATTTATTTCAAATGTACATTGACATTAGAACAAATCCGTTACACACTGCCAGTTACAGTAAGTGATCATACAGCAGCAACCTGGCATGCATCTGACACCTTATCAAACCAGGAAGTGTATAAGCCAAATTTAATATTCTGTCACTTTATTTACATAACTCTTGCTTGGCTATTATGTCTGCATTTCACTTAATGTAAAAAGGGTTATTAGAAATAGGAAAATAAAAAAGAATATTTGGAATTAATTTAAATAAGTATGGGTCCATTTAATTCCAACCAAATGTAAGGAACTATGTCCGTTTCAACACATTCAACTAGTTAAATAACAAAAAGTTTTAATAAATGATGGTATAGCAAGCCAACTAAAATACAGTGAAGCAATTTTACATCTTGCATGTTTTTGATGAAAGCAATTTATTTCTTAATCATGTGCTTGTACAACTGAGTAAGTAAACAAATCTGAGACAACCTATTTATGCTGATAAAACTGCAGATGGCATACAGCAATCAACAAAAAATCAACTGCAGCAAATACTCAGTTGTGCCCCCCTACAAGCATAAATGTTGTTTCCAAAGAAAACTTAAAACTTGAGGCAGTAATTTTCTAACCACTCAGTCACACCAGATTGAATGCATAAACTGTAAACTTAATAAATATTAAAAAAAGGTAAATGACTCAAAAGTAAAAGAATAAAAATATGAAACAGTGGAATTTTAGGTTTACCATTCCTTTAATGTTTCTACTTGGATAATGTCTCCATTCTTACCTTTTCAGTTCAGACACAATTTCCAATACCTGTTTAACAGCTGACTTCCTCCGTGATGAACATCAGAATATATTTCAAGTCAATTGCATTAGAATGTGAAAAATGAAAATAAAAAATGCTTATGTTTTTTATTTACAATATGTGATAAAGCACCCTCATCCTTCATTTTGGACTCTAACCAAATTAATAAACTTGCATTCAAATATAAAGATAAATAATTTTACACAATATTTCCTAGAGATACAAATGGTTAAAGGCTAAAGTATTAATATAAAATAATCCTTATAGTCGTCACCAAACCAAACCACCATCTGAATCAATTTATTTAAGAAAATTGGTTATTTTTGCACTTCACTAGGAATTAAGAAGCACCAAAATAACAAAATAATTAGCTTTTTTTTTCCAGATTTCATGCATACATTCCATATGAAGAAATACTACCATCTCTAGCTCTTTAATGAATAAAAAATCTGAACTGTATGTTAAAATTAGAAAAATAAAAAGGTGAGCTATACCACATACGAATGAATGTGTAACTTGTGTGGAAGTGGAACTGAAAATGACCAAATGTCTTTTTTTCCGTGTAATAATAGTTTCAAGAACTCTGACAAAGAAGCCAAGAGTATACAGGTATATTTCTGCAAGATTTAAATTTTTTATGTAAAAACGAGCAACAAATGTAGAACAATTAAACTGCTCTCATAAAATTGTTTTTCTGTTTACAAAATTAAAGCATTTCAGTGCAACTTGAGAATAACAAGGAGACAGACTATTCTAATATGATTCCTGCTATTCTCTATGTGCCCCACTAACAAACACAAGATTCAAGTTTGAGAAAATCAAAAATTGTGAAATACAAAAATTTGCTTCACTGTTGAAGGATAGGAGATATACATACAGGCTGTATTATGTATGAAATCATATTTTAAGTGCAGTAATACTTGAACATGGACTTACTTTTATACATCTATTCAAATTGACTATGCTTTAACCAGAACCGCCAAAGAAAGCAAGATGACCAGTTTCAGTTTGAAAATGTAACTTGTTACAAATGAGACACAGCATTTGTATGAGTTTTTTACTGAAGAGTGGCCAACATGCCCATTCATATTAATTTACATACACAATAAGTACTGCTGCTGTCCATATACATTCCTGGAAGCCTACCCTTTTTCAAATGGATAATTCAAAAAAGGTAATGGTCCAAATCACTAAGCAATCACCTCAGACTTGTTTTACGTAATTGACAGCAGAGTCAGTTATGTCTAATGTTCTGCACAGTTTCCAGATCTCAATCCAGTAGATCAGCTTTGGGATGAACTGGAAAGAGAGGTTCATACCATAACTGTACAGCTGAAAAATTATTTGAAGAACTGTGACAGACTGCTGACTAATCATGGACCAAAATTAATTGTAAACGGTCACGAAAAAATTTATGTTCAGTTTGCCACACAGAGTCATGCCCAGCCCTAGACAAGCATTTTCTGAATTTACATATTTTATTAGAGTTATCATTGCCTACATCTATAACATAAGGCAGGAAGCAAACAAAAACAGGATGCCAACCCAATCATTATCAGATTAATGGTTATTGCTGGCTAATTTTGTCTCAAACCAGTACAAGGGCATATTTGAGATATGAAAAGAATTCATATTATCCTTGGAAATTACATGCATTCATGGGGAGAATGTAATTAAAATAGTGCAATTAAAATAGTGACAATATTCAAATCCAGGTTCTCAGGGCAGTGAACCAACTGCACTGGACACAGTGTCCCCATGCAAAATACAAATTTATTAAAAATATTAAAATACATGCTCCATTTTTTTCTTAGCTTTATTCACACAAGCCTTTTGACTAAAACCAGTGCAACACTTGCATTTCCAAGAGTGCATTTTCAAGTACTGATGCTGGAGCAATTAAAATATACATACGAGTTAACTTTAGACAAATATTTTCCTAAACCAAAAATATAAAATCTTCACATCTTTATATTTCTATTTTAATTGGCTATAACTGTAACATAACTGACTCATTTTGCCTACTGTAATCCTTACTCCATCACCAATGCAGTACATATTTATCTAAACTATTAATTCATATTTATTAATGATTACTTCTTGTAGTGAGAAGTTAAGCAAAATTACACCTTTTATTGGCCAACTAGAAAGATTACAATATGCAAGCTTTCGAGGCAAATCAGTCCAATCTTGCCTCTCAGACTGTATGCTAAGTGAAACCAATTTAAAAATTAGTTGACCACATTAAAGAAAAAAGTTATACATTAACAATAAAAACTTCAGAAATTCACATAAGAACACACATGTATGTGAAATTCTCATCAGATGTGATTAAAAAAGCAATTACTCTTGGTTAAATACATCACTACAAAAGGCATTTCTAATACATTTAAAATGGCTCAGATTTTAAATTGATACAGAAAAAAATAGGGAAAAATATCACTTGGACAGACATAAAAAAAACTCTAAAACTAAAAGTACTCTGATTTAACAAAAAAGTGTGATTACAAAGATTTTCAATTTTCATGTAAACACTGCAGCAATGATTCTTTCACCATAACCCTATGTTCATCAGCCAAACAAGGAGTGTACATTTCTGTTAGAGGCAATTGTACTATATCTGTATAAAAATAATACTTTCAAATGCAAAATCTTTTACTCTATAAATAGCAGAATGGGATAAGTAAACCTACTCCTAGAAAGATTGGTGGTATCTATACGTGCTTTTGCATGACACTTTTTAGAGTATTGTAATTTGATACCTAATCCCTTTCCCCACTTTAAAAATACATGTATACAGCTCAGTGATGCATTGTTCACACTTGATTTCTGCATTGCACAAAATCCCTTTCTGGCCCCAAGTGATCCTGAACTGGATTAACTAGGTTTCGAAATAGATGGAATGATATAAACCAGGAATTAACGATGTATGACACTCTAGTTCATCAGAGTACATTCACAGTCTTTCATCAAGTGCCAGTTGAGAGTCACCTTGAAAAGCATCTAAATCTTTGGATTATGGAACCTAGATTAAAAGTATGAATGCTATCAAAACCAATTTCCCTTATTGCTCAGACTAAAAGCCCTAACTACTGCACCTCTACCCTCTCTAGTTCCACATTGCTACATTCCTATGGTTAATCTTCTTTTACTAAATTTGCTGAATTTTGCAATCACTACTTATTCTTATCCTTTCAAAACCTCTTATTTTAATTTCTAATTAAGTAAATATCAACCCCCTTTAGTAAGTGCAATTGGTTTTGATCACATTTTGTAACAAAGACCATTAACCTAAACTGGTATATCCAAGCCATTCCACATGCATTTGGTAGCATTCCTACAGAATGCTTTTAGAGTTAAAACAATGAATGACACAAATATTGTTACCCTCTTTTTAACTTATGCTTAACTCTGTGTTTTAACTCAGATGTTACAACTTAGCCAGTTCAACAACTCATACTGTTACAATTAAAACACTTATCCACTTCCTTTCCCTTTCCTTTAAGAGGTTAGCAATCTACTAAAAGTTGGACAAGGATTAAGGATAACGAAACACCACAAGTGAGTCTGTGTGGAACAAGGAAAACTCAAAATAATTCAGTTAAGAAGCACAAGAGTGAGAAAACACCACCAATCCTAATGGGAATAGTCTTCAAAGTGCCAAGATAATAAACTGATGAGTACAAAAGTAAACGGCACCTTCGACAATGCAAAAATAAACGTATTTTCTGAATAGAAAGAGACAAGAAAATGCTAATTGCATCTGAGCAACAGCTTACCAGAAGGCATATAGGAAAGTAAAATCTAAAAGATAAAAAAAGTCAATAGGTTGAATAGTACAAGACTGACATACTGGACTAAGTAAAATATTTTGCAAAAGCTTCTCATCTTTCCTTTCTTTAAATATCAAGAAGTTGGGCGCATCAGGCTACCAAATACTTGGGTCTGGGTCTTCAATAAATATGATGACAGAAAGCAAATTTAATGCAACAAGAAAGAGGTACAATACTGTAGGAAAATATGAAGCAACTCTGCTGGCACAACACTAACGCAAACCCACAATAAAGTGGCTTAAAAATATAAAGCCCAGTATTCTGGACTAGTACACTATATGAAGTCGAAACTTACAATTCACAAACAGTTATCATTAAGTGAGGAAGTTAAAGCAATTTGAATAAGATTGCATTGCAATTCTAAGTAATGTTTTCTCAACCAAATACTATCATTGAGTGGTGCAATACAGTATATATATTTTTTTTAATTTGGGAATTTGTAAATTCTTTTTATTTGAAAAAAACCTATTTTAATAGTTTATTGCTGCTCTGGAAAGATTCTAATAAAAAAAAAATATATATGTGGATTACATACAGTTACCAAAATTTGAATATGTGCCAGTACTTTGTAGACACAAAATTTCTGTTTTGTTTTAACCTTTAATTAATGATATAATGTTTAACATACAATAGTCACTGACTGGCTATGGCGGTTCTAGTTAAAAGCACAACAATTACAATTTTATCAATATCAATGGAAACAGTGTAGGAGATTTTAAAAAAAAATAAGCACTACATTAATACCTTGGAAAATTATACCAAAATATTATTTGCCCTTCAAAGTCAGGAACTACACACCATTAATGATGCAATGATAAATTTTATTCATTATATAAGAATATCAACTCAGTTCCGCCAATTACAGCATGCATACATTTCTATCATTAAAATATATTACGATTACAGTCATTAGGGTAAAACAAAAAGGGTCCATTTATTCAGAGTATGTCATGTAAATTTAGGATGAAAAATTTATACACAGTCAACATATATACACACAAATTGAACATGGTAAAAAAAAAAAAAAAACTGAAAAATGCTATTAAAATTAGAGAACTTCACAATAAAATGAAAATACTCAAAATACGGAACTCTTAGTAAAAGTCATAGGAATAAAAAATTGTGGGTTTAAAGTACATAATGTTATTCCTATTTTCAGATATTAGCAATTAACATTTTTAAATATATGTAATTCTTGGCACACCATCAAAAACACTGAAAAGTTTTTCGGCGGTAAGATCATAAGATCTTCCAAAACCATTTAAAACACAGAATGTTGAACTTTTGAGGTGCAAAACTAGCCAACTTTGGATTTTAACCAATTTTTCAGATTCTGATAAAGAGGTTAGTCTACGCTTCTATGGAAACTGAAATATGGTGCTTAAAGGCAAGATTTCAGCTTGTCACAAAATTACGCTTTATTGCCAAGCAGAGTTAAAATAAAAATTAAGTGCCGTGAGAAACAGAATAGTGAGAGTAGTATGTGATGTCTTAGAAGCTGGAAATGACTAAATATTGACAGCAGTGCAAACTGTACCATGGTGGCTTGGTAGAACAATTTTCAACATGGGCATTTCACAGTAATATGCACACAAAATTCTACCACAGTTAAAAAAGCTGCAAATTTATATCAGCATGTGAAAGTACACATTTTTATTTATTTATCTATTTATTTATTTTTACAATTTTTGCCAATGAATAAAGACAAATGAGAATTGTTATCATACTAAGGAGAAAGAAGTCAGAAAAAAAGCAAACAGAACATTAAGTAATAACTTAATTGTGGATTTAAAGTTCTGGCTATAGATGCCTAAAGACATGTTTAACCCATCAGCCCTGATCTGAAATAATAGATGTGTCTAGAGTAGCAACAGAGTACAAAGGCAACATTGAACCTTGAGTAGCAAGAGCAACATAATACTCATTTATGTAAAAATAACTAGTTTCAAAATAAAGAGGTTTAAATTGTGCATTCAAACTAACCCAGCTCTTTTACATGCAGGGTTGTGAGCACAAAGTTATCAATTCTCTCAAGAACTGAAAAGTATGCAATGCTATATGAGGGAATGTTTGATTACAAAAAAAGACAATACATCATAAGTTGTTGAAACTATTTCTACTGCGCTACTTCTCATTTAGCATTAGCCTCATGAAAAAATAGCACACTATGTGGGAGGTTTGAAAATGGCAAAAGGTTATTTTTGTATGTAAAGTGGAGTATTGCAGGTAAAAAATAATTTGGAAACACGTTAGTACTGCTAATTTATCTTGCATAATTAACTCCAATAAATTGATTCATAGATAACATGTGTATATGTAATGAACATTACCTTTAATGAACTGGCACTTAATACCCTTCAGTGATTTTATATTGTGCATCTGAAGTATTAATGAATTAGCCAAAAGTGGTGAAATGAAGCTTGTTTAACACTGTGAAATTGAAAAATGCCAATAAAAGGAGTATAATCAAGTTAAAAGAAAAAATATCCCACTTTTAATATTTTTTAGATAATCTGCAAAGTAAGTTTCACAGTAGATAAATTTCACACAGTGTTAGAGAGGTAGGGGGCGGGCACGTGCATTAGAGACGCATGTTATGATACGTGTTTGCACATGCACAGCCCAAGAAATTAGCAGAATTAAACCCACCTTCAAAGCAGTACAATAATGGAGAAACAACTACTAACTTACAGAAACATGCATTTGTTTAAGGTTAATCTCTGCAATCACAAAATACTATTTTAAATACTTTATCTAAATAAATGACAAAAAATATACTTCATCAATCCCCTTATAAAGATAATGAACTTTTCTAATTTAATTCTACCAACTACTGGGTATAGTAAATACATTTAATACTTGACTTAAAGAGAAACTGAAAAATGAATGTACAGTGAATTATACTTTCATATTAGACAACAGAATGGTATGTTAAATAAAAGAACTTAATTGTCAACACTAATTTTCCTAAGATGTTTTATCTTGGTTCAGGAACATGTAACAGGAAATGCTACAAGTTTTTTGTAAATTAAGAAATGACTGTAGAGGCAATTTCTAATCTTTAATTTTACTTAATAAAAGACTTCAGATTATAGCATATTCATACTTTGAGTAGTGACGACTTATAAAAAAAAAAAAAAAATCCCTCCTACTCAAAGCCTCATATACTTTCACAAGGTTACAAAAAAAAAACAAACAAAAAAAAAACAAAAACATGACTATAACAATAAGTAAAAACTTCATACATATTTTGGATTATGTCTACATTAATCTAAAAAGGAATGGTCAAAAGACAGATCAAGATCTAATATCTACGCCGTTTGTTGGGTCCATCAAAGTTTCCTCCTTGGCTTCCTCTACCAAAGCCAGTGGATCCACCTCCCACAGACCCAGCAGCCACCATAGCTGCCTGTGGAGCTTCAGCTCCAGACCTGCCAACCAATGGGGAGCCCATTTGTGGTGGGGCAGGAGGCTGGAATCGGTCATTGCGCTACAGAATATTTATTGAAATGAAGTCCATTCATTGCGTTTGCCAAATTTGAAATTATTACATTGAATACATCCAGCAGGGTCATGAAGATCAGGAGACAGTCCAGGAGTACCAGGAACAACCATAGAGGAGGAAGAAAGGAGTGATTTTATTAGTTATTTCTAAAAACGGAGTGAATGAAGGAATACTTTATTCTGAAAACTAATTCATGCTATACCAACATTACGTTGAGATATGTTACAAGAAATGCTTTAGTATTGCCTGTCTGATAAACTAAGAGATTCCAAGTACAATCAAACAGAGAGTGAATGTACTAACAGTAACATATTCACTCAGTAAATAATGAGTTAATAGGTAAACTATACTTAAATAAATAAAAAACTAATAATAACATTGTCCTTTGCAACTATACTTCTTTATAAGGAAAGAAAAAACAAACTTAGTATATGTAAGGGACTTCTGAAAAGGACTGCTAGTGAAATGCTTTACAGTAATTTAATGATGTAAACTAATAATAAGTTAACAACTAATATACTTTAGTGGCCATACAATCTAATCACATTACATTTTTACTTCTTAGGTACCATAAGGTTATACTAATATGTAAAATATGTTACATGAAAATGGAGTACCATTTTCCAAAAAAAAGCCCCAAATAAAAATACAATTAACATTGATTGTTATAAATCACTGCAAGGAAAGCTACACATAGAGGATTCATTTCAAATTATACAGTACTGGATATTAATTACAGTGGGCTGGTCTGCACCAAAATCCTCTTGTGTGAGGAAAAAAAAACACTTTATAGATTTAGGTGTGCTGAATCCATTTCTAAAAGAATTTCTTCATCCAATCAAACTTGTGTGGTGCTGAGGATCCTAATTTGGGATCCTGAGGTGGTTCATTGTGTGGTGGGTGTAGCAATATGCTGTTATCATTGCATGATCTCAACCTATTACAAACCATCAATAAATAAGTTACATTTGTTTTACGGCATAAGTATTTTTCATGTTCAGAAGTATACTTTGAGCTGAAATCTGTCAGTCTTCCTTGATCTTAATGTTGATCTAGGATTATTTATGCCTTAACTGAGTATTTGCTAAACATTTTTTGCCTTCAATCTGTATTTTTTTGTTCTCTTCTTATTCCTTCAAAATAGCCAATTTCGAATTTAGAAATAAGCCATTTTATTGTCCAAAAGAGAGAAAGGTGTTGTTTAAATGGCGTGAACACAAATATGCAAAGTCAGGTTGATCCATCCATTGTCTTGACCAGATAACATGTTAAAAACAAAAACCTTCATTTATTGGGGGTTGTGGGCTGGAGGATGCACGTGTGCCACAATTTTCTTAGGAATACCAAGGTGGAAATCCACAAGGAACAAATTGATGAGCTTCTCTCTTCCTTCCAAGCACTTGGCTGCAACATGTCTTTAAAAAAACTCACTGCATTCTTATTTGCATCCCCCGTCACCAAACATGGAAGCAGTCGATAATGAACATGGGGAGAGGTTATTCTGGGACATCACATAAATAAATGTCATAAAAAGATGCTATAGTGAAAAGTGAACTGTCTGTATGTTAGAAGTCATCCGTTGGCCACTTCAGCATGAAACATCTTCAGTGGATTATAAGAGGAGAATAAAACTAGAAAGGGACTACTTCTTGTAATCAATGTTATTAAACAATTACTTATAATTTATAATTTTTTCAAGTTTAAATACCTAATTTTAAAAATGTTACACTTTTTCTATAAAAAGTGTTTTTTTCATTTTAAACTATTAGCTCGCAGGAACTGGACATCATTAAGCAGTTATGTAGCCAGATTTGGATTCAGCATCTTCAAATCTATAAAGAACAACTAAAAATTTTACAGGGAGCAGGAAAAAAGAAATTTTGTAGACCACGGTCGTTCCTTACATCTCAGGTAATTTAAATAATCAGAAGTCCACAGCACTTCGGAAATTAACTATGATCTAAAAATGCCCTATGTGGAACTAATGCTTAATAAAAATGATTCTAAAAAAGATATAGGAACCATTAAACTGAAATATACTACTAATAAACCTCAATCAAATGAATAGGTCCATAGCTTTAAAACTAAAAATTGGCAGGCAATATTACAAATTGGCCATCCCCATTTAAAGAAATCAAATTAAATTACAATGCCAATTTTAATCAAGGGAACATAATTCACAACATACAGCTAAAACTGCCATTTTCAGTGACTAATGTTCTTTAATTCTGACCTGATATGAAAAATAGATTTCTTAAATTAAACTGTAAAAGACCACTAAAAAGGAGACCATCACACAGTTGCAAGCAAGCAGTAAATGCAAATTAAATGTCTTAAATATGTTCCAAAGCAGCAGGAATTCCAATAGCTTACTTACACGCATGCATTTATGACCAAGATTATAATAATATTTAATGAGGAATATCTAAATAGAGACTTATAAATAGAAAAAGCTATCAATACATTACCATTGTTCCATTATCTGGCATCATCTGCGATCCCAAGTTTGCCGTTCCCTCTGGCCCCATGGCAGGACCAGGTCCCATAGTAGTAGGAGTAGTAGTAGTAGTGCCAGGCATTGCTGCTCTGTTGTTCATATTCATATTCATCATTTGCGCAGGGCCTTGGTTACTAGCAGCCGCTGGGCTATATGTATCTACGTAAAACAATTTTTCTTTTACTCAAAAAGTACCGGCATTAGCCACAACAATTTATAACTGTTCAAAAGTCTTAAATATTTTGTGACAGGACGAGTGAAGCTTGTGTTTCCTTATCAAATACTAAGCCATTTTTACTTTGGGACCATACATAAATTTCCTTGTTAAACAACGCAAAAAATAACTGGGCCAACAATCCCAGAATGAAAGATTCTCTTTAATATGAGGCAACATACTAGCACCCCGAATGAATTTTAAAAATGAATTATTTAAGAAACATTTCAAATAAACCGTACTTATACACGTATGAACAATTAGTGTTAAAAAGTATTAGAAATGAAACATTCAATACTACAGCTTTATGCTTCCATTAAAGAAACCTACTGATACAGTGCTTTTCACATTTTAAAGAATCAAGATAGTTGAAGCCTGATAGTAGTATTCGGTTTAATAAATCAAATAGGACTGCATATAACAATAACCATTATTAAAAATTCTTCACAAACGTAAACTTTCACAAAAGGAAACATATCAACAAAGTAAAGTGCATGTCAAAATATTGATTAAAGCCCTCGAATATGCAACATCAAAATGCACAGTAAATGGGACAAACCAAAAAAAGTGCACAAGTTTGTTGCATGTTTATACATGATTAAAAACAAAGAAAATTTTACATAGATCTCTCTAATAAAATGATCTACTGTATCTAAAATACATCACTTCAAGAAACAAAGGTGAACTATAACATAATTTTTCAACATTCACACATATTTACTAAATATTAAAAATAAAAGGACCATAAGGCAGATACTGCTCATTGCTTTACAATTCAGAGGCCAATACACGATGAAAACAAACCTCTGTGTTGTAAGCTTATAATGTTTTCTTCCCAAAACAGCCTGACCAGACAGACCTACTGCTACTACAGGTGTTCAATACTGAAATACTTTTTTGTTACTATGACATAACGTTATACTACACCATTGTAAAATTATAAATTACATTAGAAATGAGACAGAGTTAGGCCACAGAGAGGACTACAAACAAAGGCCTGATGATATGGAGTCATTTGTTATCCGTATTTACAAATTTAATTTTAAGCAGTTGTTGCCAAATAAGCTGTATTAAATATCTTTGACAGTAAGTTCCTAAAGAAAACAATGTACCTGGATCTCCAAGGAAAACTTGATACACAACCTATATCAAGAGGAGCAAAGAATAGCCTGGCCATCCAAAACAAACATTCAAAGAGTGCCAAATTCTTTTCTCTTTTAAATATACTGTAACCACACAAGTGGGACTGCTGTAAATTGAAAACAAACACAGTGATGTATATTAATTATAACAGAAATGATTTTTTATAGAAATATTTTTCTACAGCCTTTACACACTATATACATAATAAGGGGTTTGCTGTACACTGACACCATACGTTTTCTAATTGTTTTGAACGCTGAATGATACTTGAACATTATATTCTAGTCCATATATTAGCTGCAACATTGCTATATTTGTTGCATTAGGAAACATGTTCAACATAAAAGACTGAAAAGTGCTTGTCATAGATTAATTATTTCACACTGAATAATATAAAATGGTTGCAAAAGTAGCTTTGAATTTTTTCATTTACATGTGTACTACTACTGTTGTATAACTCGATACAAATATAATTCAAAGAGGCGTCTTGAAGGGGCTCAGCCATTTGTAGCTCTACTTATACTAAGCAGCCAAAAACATGGAAGAAAACTGCTCTTAAATTTTAATATAGCATTTAGTCAGTATTAAGAAAAGTTACCATTGTTCATGCTTATTAAACAGAATTGCTATTGAAGCTACAAGCATGGCAAGAAGAGCAGATAACTATAAGACCACCAGTAACGGCACACTACACGATAGCGTGCAGTGAATAAACTTGACTTGAGCATTCGTAGTTTGTATGTTTAGCATTTGTTTGCTCAGAGGCTGATGCGCTTGCTGCTTCCTGAGCAGCTCTTCTTTTCTCCACCCTAGTGGCCCGCTTCTTCTCTTCTTTCATCTGCATCTTTTCACGTTAAAACTGATTAAGTCAGTGTTTGTGTTGCAATTACTTAGTCATTTTTCTGGCACATGAGGCAGATTGAACACTTAAGAATGATTTGAGATATGAAGCGGTAGAGGACGTGATGTCGAAGGTGGTAGGCGCCCATATGCAGGTGCCGCACAGCTCCCCTCGCTGGAGCTGCCGAGAGTTCATTGTACAATAAAATAAAAAATAAAAAGAGGAATAACCTTGGAGGTCAATCATCACCCCGAAAGCAAAGAATAGAGGTCATGTAGTATATGTGTACCAAACTTCAAGTCAATAGGTTAAACGGTTTGCGAGCTACAGGTGATTTAAAATCCTAGACAGACAAATGGACAGCCACAGTAGCATATTATATAAGATTATAGAAGGGCGAAAGAAGGGCTACAAAAACTCAAGTCATAAATTAGAAATTTATGTTTAATCATAACATGGGGTAAAAAGATAATATTGTTTTAAATCTGACCTTTACCACTCATTATGTAAAAAAAACTCTCTCCTCTCCAGGTAAATTGCATGAACAGAACTTTCTTGATCAAAAAAGGTGACAAACTTTAAATTTAAATTTATTCTGTTAATGAGATGTAAACACAATGCTGTTCAGAATAAATGATTGATAATTGTGGGAAAGAAATTACATACTTTAGCTGCTTGAAGCATCCAAATTAATGCAGAACTATTTACAACAAAGGTAGTGTAAATGTTTTAAAATCATCAAGATTAGGAATTCACAAAGAATTTCTACAAAAAAAAAAAATTTAAAAAAATAAAACCAGGACACCTTTACATATAAATAAGTTTTTGCTTTTGATAAAACAGCAACATGTAGGCTTACCGGAGACTCTTTCCTCTTACAAAATAATATATATATATAGTTCAATGAAGAATGTGTACAAAGACATGTGCTTCTAATTTTACCCCATTGCAAGTTGAAACTAGTACTTTAATTATACAACATTAAATAAAAAAGGAATTTCTATGGAAAAAGGAGGTCTGAAGCCAGTACCCATAACAACATTACTTAGTGAGCCTTTCAAGGTATAAATATACATTCACTTATACTTCATTAAAGATGGTGTATTGTGACTCTTAGCACTCCTGAGTTGTTGTAAATAAGGGACAACAAAACCAGAATGATTTACCCACTAGGATGAAAGGTTTTCTTTGTCAGGTACATTTTAGAATGTAGTGTACAAATTTCAATAGCATTTTGTTCATAATTACTTCCTGGATGCAACAACTACAACAGAAAAATGTATGTCAGAGTACAATGTGGGTAGACATGGGGAAAATGGAGCAAAGGTACTACAATGATGAAACTGAGGAGAACCAGTTTTCCCTTGATAAGTAATAAAACATTTTAAATTGGGAAAGGAGAAGTAATCATTGCTTCATTTTAAAATGACCTGCAGCTAACACAAGTTTAAAAATTTAAATAAAATAAAAAAAATCAATGGTAGAACAAGTATCAAGTCACTAAAATTTACATGCTCTATATAAACATTTTCCTTTGGCTTTTTGTTTCCTTGGCTCTACATTATAACATTGGAATACTGAAAATAGAACTCTGAATAAATGTAACAATGACTTTAGAAAACAGGAATGTACTCACTCCTTATATGTATTACTTGCTTTGATTTCTTAAACAGGTTTAACAAAGCAGGTTAGCTGCAATGAAAAGCATCATGTGCATAAAATAAAAAAAGACTATATTTACTGTTCAATAATCAAGCAAAAGGAAAAAATTTAAGATAATAAGAAATTAACTATATCTGGCATTTTGGGCCTCATAGGATTAATGATGTGAAATTTCACACTAAACACTCTGATTTTGATAATGAAGTATCAGTTAAGATGAACACTAAAAATTTGTAATTTAAATAGTTAGGCTTATGCTTTTTTATTTTTGGTGGCTAAAAGTGAAGGCTTATTTGTGACTGTGCTGAAAGTTTAAATAACATATCAAAAAAGTGTTTACATCTACAAGTCATTTTTTTTCTACTGACCAAGTAAAGCAGAGTTTGGATGTGATGCATGCTGTTCAATGGGTGAAGTAACTGCTTTTCAAGGTGGGCTGTGTGCACACAGCAGTTAAGTTAGTATAGCCCAAAAAATAATTCAGTTCAGGTCAACCAGACAGGATGTACTAGCAGTTTCTAAATGAAAGAACTGCAATGTAAAAATAAATTGAAAAATAAATAAAATGTATTTATTTTTGTGAGGGCACTAGTAAATTTGGTACCTCAACCAATATTACAAATCTACTTATTTAGTTTCAAGGTTAGTAAGAACCAAACCTGGCCTTCTAGCATCAGGCAGAAAACAATCCAGGACAAGAAACCTAATAAATTACAGAATACATTTCCATACTCCCACATTCAGATACCAAAAAACATGACAAGCATGTATAGGAGAATGTGCACCAGAACACACTGGCAATACGTAATCTTCACAAAGAGACAAGGTAAGATCTCATCTCAATATCCTCACATGACCATTGTGCCACCCAAAACTAACTTCAAAACAAAAATTTTCTAAAGACCTTTTCTAAAAAACCAAAAGTTTCTTTATTTTATTGAGAATTATGTACAGAGATATATTTCATGCTAGTTCTAGTTACTCTGATCCATGCAAACATGTCTGCTGTTACTGGTCCATTAACATAGTATTCTCTTCGTATTATGTATATATACTTGTACTTTGCTAAGGGAAAGAATTAGTAATACCACTTTACACAGAATATGCATTCTATTTTTTCCTATATCTGTGTCAAACTAATCCATACGAGCCTGAAAAATACTTAAGATTCAATTTCTGAAATATCTGAATGAAACATACTAAAAAAATAACATTGCACGTTTGAACAGTTTTAAATGTTTTCTCCTCCAAAGACATAGGTAGTACACTAAACAGAATACATAAGTAAATATACATTTTGGAGGTTGAGCTACATATGGAAACTTGCTATTACTTGCTAGAATACATTTTTACTAAAGAATGTAACATGTAATACAATGAATAGAAATAAAACATGTTGTGAGCATAAAATAATTAAAACAAATGACACATATAAAAGTTGACTAAAAGTATGTAGGATAATGGTTATAACTGCAGAATTTTTCAAATTGTAAGAGTTACATTTTGTGAATCATTTAAGGAATCTATGCATTTTAATTAAATTAAATTAATTATTTTATGGGTGTCCCACAATTGTACTTTTGGTCGCATAAAACCAACAAAATCTCAGTACAAGAATAAAAAATACTTTTTACTTTTCAGTTCATTTGTTAATAAAATGGTTTTACTTAAAAATCTTTTTTTTAACTATCCTAATGCCACACAGTCCTTGGTAAATTATAAAAATCTTGACTTGGGGGTGGGAGGACAAGAATGACATTAGTGACAATAGTGGAATTGAAACTACAATCTAAAAGTAAAATGTAACATTCATTCATGTTCATTTTACATTTCACAAAATCCTAACCACGGTGAAATCTTACAAGTGTAAAATACTGGAAATGTGCATTTGTCTATTGGAGAATTGAACCTTCAGTCTCTCTTGGAAAAGCCCAACACAATATCCGCTGTGCCAGTATGGTCAAAACACAAAAGAGTATTTCGGCAAATCTGTATGTAAATGATGAAAACTTGGTAAAATTTAAAAATGAGTTTCTGTACACTGGTCTCGAACCTTTGACTAGCTGATTGAACATCCAACAAGCTAACCATCTGGCCAATGAGGCTTAACTGTTATATTGAAAAAAATTGACAAAGTTTCAACATCAATTAATCAAAAATTATTTTTTTTTTTTTAAATGAATTTGCCCATATTGGTCTTGAACCTTTGACCGTTTGATCGAAACTGTAACATAACAACTTGACCAACACTGCTAATTTTTCAAATATATGTGTGTTGGCTAAAAGCATAACATAAGGCAATGAGAAATTTAAATTTGACGCAATTAACATACAGATCCCAGGCCAAACCTGATAAAATACTGCATTATCACCGGAGATGAGCATTCATCCAAAGGTTGGAAGGAAAGTGGTTTGGTAAAAGTAAGTAAAAAAAATTGATCGCAAAATTTGACCCAGACAAACAAAGAGGGCAAGTTGAATATAATTGTGTAATAAAAAGTAATATCTAACCGGCTTTACACAATTATAATTTCAAAAATACTCAGTGGCAGAAACCCAGAAAAATAGAATGTGGTTTAAACTACAGAAAAATCAAAAGAAGAAACCAATCCCATTACAGTGTATATAAATTTGGGGCAATGCCCCCTTAAACAAACGTCCTGCCCCCTTAATTCAAAATTTTAGAAGTTGAGAAAGAAAATAATAAGATTGCCCACAAACTGAATATGGACAAGATTTACTACAGTGGCTGAAAAATCGACTGAAAAAGGCACAAATGACATGATAGGTTTCACCTCTTGTTCGCTTTTTCCCTCCCTGCTTTGTTTGTGCGCAGCTCTCACAGCACTCGGCAGAGATCCCCCACTCACCCCTCCCCCAACTAAACATCCAATCACTGTTAGTATGCAAAGGACCCGGTGTCAGGTTTCTCAAAAGGCTGGGCAGAACAAAATGAGCTGCGCAACAGCGGGAGGCTTTGAGGAAGCAGCAAATCTCTGTTGAGAAAATCACAGCGACTCGTGAGATAATTAACAACAACTAAAAAATACATCTATATTTGTACAGTCAATGGGGGACTAGTCCATTGTTCTTCTCACAGTTTCAGTCTGGTAGAGAAGTGTTTCTTTCTCGCACAAGCACCACTGTGAGCCTGTCTGCTGCATAGAGCCGACTGGAGGACCTGTGTCTGTCAGACCCAACACAAAGCCCCGCCTCAGCTTTCAACAGTTTTCTTGTTTCATATACTGATGTAATCCCAGCGATTTTAGTAAAGCTTATTCACTTTCCACCCAGCTTCCAGCAGCTCACAAAGTGAAAGTTAATGCTGTGAGATGCATCCTTTTTTCCAAGCTTTTAAAAAGTGTGGCGCTGCCCCTGCCTGTACCAATAGCAGTAGCAATGATGCTGCTGCTGGTACATCAGAGACAGCAGCTAGCATGTCTACTCCTGTGGCATCAACAGGCACTGCTTCTCCTGTACCTCTGACAACAATTGCTGCCCAAAACAACCCACTCAGCTACCCAGTGACTTAAATGGCAATACACCATCCCAGTCAATACTGGGTAGTTACCCGAAACGTGCATTTGGTGGTACAACATTAAGATCATTCAATCCTGCCTGGTACCGCACACGACCATGGCTGGAGTAACTCTGTTGTGCGGGACGCACGCTTCTGTTTCCCCTGTTGGAAATATGGCAGCACTGTTAATGAGAGGGATGTAGTTTTACCTTAACTGGTTTTAACAACTGGAAAGCAGCACTTTATCGAGACAAGGGGCTACAGAGGCATGTGTCCAGCCACAACCATGTGCATGCTTCATGTATCTGGACTGAGCATAAAAGCAGAGAGGCCACAGGGGGGACTGTGGATTCAATGTTGGTTGGTAAAACACAACTTGAAAGATAACATTACTATGTCAAGAGTATTGGTAGTGCTATAAGGTTTCTCTGTGTAAATGAGTTGGGGCTCCGTGGGACTACAGAAACCTAGAGACATGTTGCAGCGGGTAATGATGATGACATTGCTTCAGGTATTTTTCTAAAACTGATGGAATATACCTTAGAGAAGGATGAGAAGCTAGCAAGCATTGCTAAGGGTATCCCAAAAATGCAAAATACACATCTAAGGATATCCAAAATGAAATTATCCAAACACTGGCTGACATGGTGCTTGGAGAGGTCAGGAAAAAATATGAAAGTGCTGATTCTGCAGGGTTTTGCCTCAAAAGTGATGGGACCAGGGATAGGTGCAATGTGGAAAATTTGTATGTGATAATATGGTTTGTCAGAAATTCCATGCCAGAGGAGCATCTTATTGGGTTGCTTGACTTGCAACAGCTTGATGCAGAGTACATCACCTGTGAGATACTGCTACACCTTTCTGATGCCTGCTACAGTGCTGACAGTATACTGAGCCAGTGTTATGATGGGGCTTCTGTGATGAGTGGGGTTAGAGGTGGTGTACAAGCTCTGCTACAAAAGAGGCTTGACAGATATGTCCCATATATCCACTGCTACAACCACCAACTGCACTTAGTGGTGGTGAAAAAAGTTGTAGAGTGAACTAAATAGGCTAAAAAAATCTTTTTGCACACGGCTCACTCTGCATGGCATGCACAACCACTATGTGCTCTATGAGGTGACAAGGTGCACTGTGGACAATCAAGAACTAATCCTTAGTATCCTATCTGAGATGACAGAGGACGATGATGCTGCAGTTAACCTGTGTACCGAGGCATCGGGCCTGCTATGCCAAATTAAGAGGCATCACTTCTTTGAGATTGGAAAGTTCCTAGTGCGGGTGCTTGGTGTCTTGAAACCAGCAAATGCTATTCTACAGTCTCGAGTCAGTTGATCTGTGCAGTGCTTCTGAAGTTGTTAGTGCAGCACTGGACTCCTTAAAAAACATCCGTGAGGATCACTGTTGGGGAGTGTCATCTTCTGCTGAGGATGAGTCACATCCAACAAAGAGAAGGAGAACAATGAGCAAACACCTGGGTAAAAGTGTTGTGCTTTCAACTTTGGGCCATACAGACTCTGGTAACCCAACCATTTCCCCCCATCAGTCTCTGAAAAGATCCCTGCTTAATATCCTTGACAGGGCCAATTCAGAAATGGAAACTAGATTTTCACATAACAATATTGACCTGATGAGAGCCATATCTAGTCTTGCACCCAAATCTAGCGCATTTGTAGATCCCACCCTGTTGCACCCTCTAGCTGTGATGGCTGGCACTGTAGCAGATGTTGTAAGTCTGAAAAGCGAAGTTCTTGTGGCAAAACTGCTCAAAAAATGTTCAAAGGAAACAGACCCGTCCACTGTGTGTAAACTCCTGCAGGAGTACAAGGAAGCATTTCCTGAGTTACATAAATTGTATGTAACAGCCCTGGTAATTGGTGTGTCTTCAGCATCGTGTGAGAGTTCCTTCTCCACTTTGTCATGGGTCCTAACCCCCTATTGTCGCACCATGTTACATAAAAGAAAGAGGAATTTGGTGATCTTGGCCCATGAGAAGTCCATAACAAATAACTTGGATATGGATGAATTTGCAAGAGTTTTTGCAAAGGGAAACGGGAGACTGTTACAGGTATTGTAGAGAGGATTGAGGAGAAAGGAGCTGTTCAGTTGCTTTCAAAACAAACAAGCTTAAAACAAGACAAAATGACAAAAAATGAAGAAAAAAGTTAAAATGTTCTGTTCTAAATCTGTTGTGTTCTACAAATTAGTTTGAGAATTGTAGGAAAAGACATGGTGAATTGGTTTTTTTTTTTGTTTGTTTGTTTTTTTAAATTACTATGCCAACCCTTAACAGTTAAATATTGGCTATATTGAGATGTCTTATTTTATTCTTATTTTGCAAATTTATTTGAGAATTAGGCCATCCAATTAAGATAAATTTTATGTTGCTGGTTGTACAGATCTGGATGGATAATTTTATTCATAATTTTATTTTTTTTTATTCTATTTTTCAGTTTTATTTTTCAAGACTTGGTGAATTGATTTTTTTTTTTTATAACTTGGCCTACCCTTTTTAGTTTTGTTAATATTGGCAACAGTGAGAAGTGTTATTGTAGGGTTTGAATATATTTGATATAGGCCATCCAATTAAGGTAAATGTCATGTTTTTAGTTGTTATAATCTGATGAGGAATATTTTATTTTATTTTTTGTTGTTTTATTTTTCAGTTTTCCTCCTGAGGGATTGCCACCTTATCGTGGTCAGGGGGTTTGCGTGCCTTAGTGACCCTAAGAGCTACACCAGCAGAAGCTTAGCCTTCAGATGGGACACCTAAGTTAGACAAGTCTTAGGGTAGAGGCCTGACAAAGTGCAATCCAATTACATGACAAAGGCAGTTATCCAGAGCACCACCACCCCACCCTTTTCCCACCTCCATCGCCACCATGTGCCCCTTCACATTTCTGTCTGTCCCCTTAAATATGCCCGTCTAGAACCGGCCCAGAGTAGTACTGTGCTGCCTATGTATATATGTTAGCAATTCACAGTAATGAAAGCAAACAGATGTCTTCCTATAACTTTATAAGATAAAAACACTTTTTTTTAGAATTACAGCTTTGAACTTGGTCAAGACATTTAAAATTTAAACTGCCACATTCAAATTTTAATCGTGGTTATACCAAGCCCTCTGTTTATGCACAGGGTATGATAACTGCAATATACAATCTGTAAAATCATCCCGCAATCACAGGTGCTGTCAATGTCACTAAATACTTGCAGGGCAAATAATTACAACACATTTCTAACTGAAAATAAACTTCTCAGAACAAGACAGCATAAAAGTAAAACATAGTATTTCTTGCATTGGCAATTATATCTACACAGCTGTCCAAATTACCCTAACTGGAAATGATGAAAATATAAGTTTCATCTATTATGAGATAGAAACAAATCACTGTTAAATATTTTGTGATTATGAGAAAACAAAACTGCAAAAAATACTACAGAAATCCCTTAAAATATCCTGACTACACATACACATGATTAAAAGTATTAACTTGTGTACAGTAAGTCACATTAATACCAAATTAGATTTGCATACATTAGGTATTATGTACAAAAATCAATAGTAAACTGTATTTTCTATAAAACCATATAAACTGCAATAGAAAAATGTTATTGAATGATGGACTATACTGCTAATACCAAAAAAAAGTTAATTTCTTGTTACACTTTCATTTTCAGATTTGCAGAGCATTAATACTGTTCATACTGTGAACTACACAAACAAAAATAAAGAAAAAAGAATGCTCAGTTTACTTCAAAGAATATAAAACATACTTCTAACACTGAAAACTATAATTCATTTAGTTAAATGTATACAATAAAAAATTTAAATCAATGCAATTTTCAGCTAACTGCTTTTGGACTATATACAGTGTAAAACATTAAGTAAATATTTAATCTTTAAAAAGTTAAATATGAAACAATTCAAAATATTAACAAAAACACACAAGAAATTTATGTACAGTCCCGAAACTTAAGAAAACATAAGCTCCACAACGCCATTTGATTGATGGCTTCATGACCCTACCTCCCACATTAATGGCTCCACGTGCACCCATATCACTCATTCTCATTTCCTGTTCTCTCTGAAAGTAAAAACAGTTTGTATGGTCAACCTAACCATTACCAAAACTGTGAGGGGAAAAAAAATAAACAATGTGAAGGATATCATATTTTCAAATTTCTAAGCAGATATTCAAATACTCCACTGAAAAGCTTCCCCTCCCCAATTAAACTACTATAACAAATGACCCCTTTATAGAAAAAGGACAAAAAAAAAAGAAACCTTAAACTTAAGATTTTCAGTATAGGAAAAAAAATCTACTTAAACCATGTAGGACATTCATTCATCATTTTAGCTATAATTAAAGTATGACATTCTTCATATTTTATTAGCCTAGTTATGCAAATTTGCCATATAATTCAACATGGCAAGGCACTCCAAATTATACAACTCTAGGACAGTTTTCATAATCTTAATAATGCATTTTGAAAGACTCCTTTAAAAATCAAAATGGATACAAGGAAATAACAGTTTAAGTAGTCTTCAATGCAACTAATCCAATAAATTAAAGAAAAATAATGCATGAACAAGGAGTAACCGCTCCTGAAAAACCGATCTCTCTCTCTTTCTATAAATAAAACACATACATTCAACTTAAAGAATAGAAGCAATATTATTATAACTAGGCAAAAATGTAAAAAAAATGAGAAAATAATCAATAGGATTATTCTTTAAAAAGAAAGCCACAGGCAACAATTCACAGCTAATTGAAAACACACATACACACACACACACACTCTCTCCCACCTTTTCTTCCTCCCACCTTCCAAGTGTAACTTTTGTGCTATTAACATATAAAATTATTTTGGAAACAAAGAAATGCATTTCAGGAGCTTTATCTTCTACAGCCACATTAAGCCACCTATCCAGAATTTAATAGGAGCAGGACATATTTTCATTAGAAAGGTCATACTAAAAGGTGATCACTGGTATTTCTTGAACAACTGATTAAATAACTGGAACAAAGATATTCGTCTTGCATGTATTCAGTAATCATTCAAATCCATCATTCCATTAAATTAATATCTTTATCCCACAATTCATGGTCCACAGAGAGCCACGGTTTACTTTAGCACTTTCAGACCCAAGACAGTAATAAAAGGTTGAATGACCAGGGAGACTGCATAGCTCCCATATTCATATATCTAAATTTGATCATACTGAGCCAATTTTTATTTGCCAATCAACCTAAGATGTATTTTTTTCGGATCATGTAAGATAACCAAATAACCCAAAGAAAAGCTTAAGCAAGCTCATTGAAAATGAATTGAATTTGAACCAAACCTCACAAAGCTAAGCATATTAATAAAAGAACAATTATTGGAGCAACAAAAAGCAAAATAAAAATATATGCCATTCTTGGAGGGTGTTAAATATTCAAAAAAGACTGATCAGTTGCAGAATTGGTCTTGCTTGTTGTTTCCAGGAGCAGCAGTGTTACAATGTACAGAAAGACCACAGTGAATTTAACTTAAACATATGTTTGTACGGTTTTGGAAAAATCTAGATGAATAGGATTATCACACTTGGGCTTAATGGCCTGTTACCAAAATTGTTTTAATCTTATAAAATGAATTTATATATTTATTATATACACACACATAGTGAATTCAGAAAGCATAGTCAGGCACCAGCTTACGGCTCCATTTGGTACTGGCCATTTGGCCGAATGTCAAATTGACCATACATTGGTCATAAAGTGTACAGGTCATTTAAATGTCAGTATGGAGTATAACAAACCAAGTTTCAAGTCTCCATGGCAGAATGCGGAGTCAGTTAAAGGAAGGCAGTGCAGGCGGAATGTGTAAGAATTAGCCACATGGAGGAGCAGTGATGAAAATTAAAGGACCCTCCAAAGGGTCAAAACATATTATTGTTATTTCACACATTCTCATAGCAAAACATTTCTTACTATTAATAAGGTGTTTATCTTCTTCATGGATGATGACCGCGCAAACCATCTGCACATATTGGAGACATAAAGAGGTGCCAGTTGCCTGAAGTGTGACTTTTAAAAAAAAAAAAAAAAAAAAAAAGGCTGCATACCATAGCCAATCACTGATTTTAGGAATTTCTGGAACATTATCCCCCTATTGATTTCCTAGTCTCAGCCATAATCGCGAATGGTCTAAACTTGGTTGGCAATAAATCAGCACACAACTGTATTCAGATCCCTCCACTTTTTCACATTTTTATATGTTGCAACCTTTATTTAAAATTCTACATTAAGCAATACTCAAAAAACCAAAATGACAAAAAATAAACTGAAATATTACATTTACTCAGTAGTCGTCGAAGCACCTTTTGAAGCAGTTACATTCTGGAGTCTTCTTGAGTATGATATAACACAACTATCTTTTAGAAGTCCACTCAAGTTCGCTGTCAAGCTGGTTGGAGATGGCTAATGCAACTATTTTCATGTCTCTTCAGGTATATTTGATTGGGTTCAAATCCGGGCTCTGGCTGGGCCACCCTTAGCCACTCTTGTATTGACTACGCATTGGGCGGAGGATCTTTGTCCTGTTTAGCAGATAAACCTTTGGCCCAGTCTTAGGTTCCGAGCATTTTGGAGCAGGTTATCATTAAGGATATCTCTGTACTTATTCCATTCAGCTTTCCCTCAACATGATCCAGTCTTCCAGTCCCTGCTGCTGAAAATCATTTTCAGAGCATGATGCTGCCACCATCATGCTTCACTGCTGGAATGATATTGCACAGATGACAAATGGTGCCAGCTTTCACAAACACAATGCCAATATTGGTATAATCAGAGCAGAGAATCTAGTTTCTTACAGTCTGGGCAACTTTAAGATGTCTTCTTGCAAGCTCCAAGTGGGTTTTCATGTGCCCTTAAATGTACTCAGTTGTAAAGTCCAGATTAGAGAAGTGTTGCAACGATGGTTGTCCTTCTAGAGGAATCTTGCTTCTCCACAAAGTTTCTGCGGAACTCATGGTCAGAGAGACCATCTGGGTCTTGGTTACCTTTCTTACCATTGCCTTTCTTCCACAACTGCTCAATCTGGCCAGCTCTAAAATAGTCATGTTTGATCCAAATTTCCTCTATTTATGGATTACGAAACTTCATTGCTGGAGGATTTTTTTTTATTTGTAGCCTTCCTTAGATTTGTGCCTCAACACAATCTTCTCTCTGAGCTCTACAGGAAATTTCTTCAAACTTGTACCCTTGACACATATTGTCAACTGCGAGACCCTCTATAAATGGGTGTGTCTTTCCTAATCATGTTCAAACAACTGACTTGACTACAGGTGGACTCCAATTAAGGTGCTGAATCATTCGAATGATGATGAACAGAATGGGAGGTACCAGGGCCAAATTTTTAGTGTCACAGCATAGGGTCTAAATATTTGTATTAAAAATAAAATTAAATATCTCATTGACACATTTGCAAAAATTTCTAAAATACCATTTTTGGTTTGTTGTTCTGGGGTATTGAGTGTAGCTTAATGCGGGGAAAAAATTATTCTAAATGATTTTAGCATAAGGCTACAATGTAACAAAATGTGGAAAGAAAACTGAAGGGATTAGAATACTTTAGCAGTCTGCTGTGTGTGTGTGTGTGTGTGTGTGTGTGTGTATACACACATACACGTATATACATACACACACAAAAGTATATACCAATCAGCCACAACATTAAAATAATTAAGAGGTGAACTGAATAATGTTTATTACCTTGTTAAAATAGCACCCGTCAAGGGCTAGGATGTATTAGGCAGTAAGTAGTCAATTTTTAAAACTGGGCAAGCGTGAGAATTTGAGCTAGTTTTACGAGGGCCAAATTGTGACGGCTAGATGACTGGGTCAGAGAATCTCCAAAATAGCCGGTTTTGTGGGAAGATACTGATATGCAGTGGCTAGTACCTACCAAAAATAGCCCAAGGAAGGACAATCACTGAAACGGTAACAGGAACATGGGCACCCAATGCTTATTAATGCATGTGAGAAGTGAAGGACAGTCCACCTGGTCTGATCCCATGGAAGAGCTACTGTAGCACAAATTGCTGAAAAATGTAATGCTGAACAAGAGAGGAAGGACTCAGAAAATACAGTGTACACAGCTTGCTGCATAAGGAGCTGTGTAGCCATAGAGTGGTCAGATTGCTTATGATGAACTCTTTAAGAATATGTGGATTTACCTAAGGAAGGCATACCAGCAAGATGCCCTATTGGAAGAAAGCAAGCTAGCACTGGCAGTGTGGTGATCGGGTCAACGTTCTGCTGGGAAGCCTTGGGTCCTCGTATTGATGTGGATATTATTATGACACATATCACCTACCCAAAGAGTGCTTCAGATCATGTAAACTCCTTCATGGCAACTGTATTCCCTTATGGCACTGGCATCTTCCAGTCGGATAATGAGCCTACGATCTTGTCAAAATTGTTCAGAATAGATTAGAGGAATATTGACTTGGCCTCCAAAATGTCCAAATCACAATTCAATCAAGCATCTGTGGAATGTGCTAGAGAAACAAGTCTGATCCATTAAGGCCCCACCATGCAACTTACAGGACGACTTAAAAGGATCTACTACTAACATCTTGGTTCCAGATTTCACTGGACACCTTCAGAGGTTTTGTGGAATCTATTCCTCGATGGGTCAGAGCAGTTCTGGAGGCACGAAGAGGACCTATACATTATTAGGCACATGGTTTTAATGTTTAGGCTAACTGGTATATATGGATCTGTATATATGGATTATATACATAAACTCTCATTCACTGGGCAAATTATTAGAACACCTGCTTATTAACACAATTATCTATTTAGTCAACTATATGGCAGAAGCACAATACATAAAATCATGCATATACAGGTCAGGAGTTCCATAATGAGGAAAAAATGTGATCTCAGTGATTTTACCTGTTGCTTTATTGTTGGTGACGGACGGGCTGGTTTGAGTATTTCAGTAACTACTGATCTCCTAAGATTTTCAAACAAAAGTGTCTGTAGAGTTTACTCAGAATTGTATGACAAACATAAAACATCTCTGAGTGGCAGTTCTACAGATGGAAATTCTCTGTTTATGAGTGAAGAAAGAATTGAATGGGCAGAGTGGTCTGAGCGGACAGAAAGACTATGGTAACTTACAGAACTACTCTGAAGAACTGTGGTGAGCAGAACTTGAGGTAGATGGGCTACAACATCAGAAGGCCACATTGGATTCTGCTCCTTCAGAAAAAGGAGAAAGCTGAGGCTGAAACAAACACTGCCACACCAAAAACAGAGCATGGTATGATGAATCTTGATTTCTTGTAGGGACAGAATCTTCTATCAACAGCATAAGTCCATGCACCCACCCTGCCTTGTGTCAACAGTCCAGGCTGGTGGTGGAATGGTGTGCCAAATGTTTTTTTTTTAAAAACACACTTTGGCCCAGTTAATGCCATTTAATTATTGCTTGAATGCCACAATCTATTTGAGTATTTGTTCCTGATTGTGTGCATCTCTTCATGGGCACAATTTACCCATTTTCTAATGGATACTTAGAGCATGATAATGCACAATAACCACACCACAAAACGAATGTTGTCTCAAACTGGTTTCATGAATGTGACAAGGAACTCTGTATTGGTCAGTGGCCTTCCCAGTCACCGGACCTGAATTCAAAAGAAGATTCACAGCATGAATGTGGAGCTGACAAATCTACAAAAATTACTTGATGCATTTATGTCAACATGGACCAGAACCACAAAGGGATTGGGGAAATAAATGCAATCAAACAGTGAGGCTGTTCTGTGAGCAAAAGGAAGTCCAAAAAGGTATTAGTATAATGTTAATAATAATATGCTCAGAGTGTGTGTGTGTGTGTATATACACACGCACACACTTCATATTTGCTTTCGGGAACAAACGAAGTATTTATCAGACATTAATGGCAGATTATTATACTAACAATATCATCCATCCACATGATAGGTTAGTCCAATTTTTCAACATGCACCATTTCTCATACTGTAAGAGTACATTACTCTTCAGGAAAGTATAAAAGCTAATAAATATTTTATCTAATATGCAATTTTTTGGAAGTGATCCATTAAATAATAATTGCATTGCAGACAGACAACACAGTAATTCATTAAATCTTGTCATATTAACTTAAATGTAAGGAACACTACAACAGAAATGGGTAACACACAAACAAGTTTCCTCCAGCTTGGATTCAGTTATGTAGAAATACACCTGATTTTAGATATGTGGACTGGCCCCATGTTACAAAAGTTTCTCTGTTCTTTCATTGCTTAAGGCAGAAAATCATCTTAGAGCTGGATGAGCTAAGGAATGCCTCCATGAATTGCAAGGAAAGCAGGACACAAAGCTATGCTGTATATGCCAGTTACTAGGATGTAAATTTTTAAGGTCTAAGAAATCCATATGCAGATTTGATAATCAGATACTGATGGTGCATATTCGACTAGTTTCAAGTAAAATAATAATACTGCTAATAATAATACTGATAACAATACTGATAATAATAACAACAATATATTTATATAGCAGTTTTATACCCTGCTCAAAGCAATTTGCACAGACTGCGGGGAACCACTTTAACAAAATGGTTGCACCTATTGCTTTGAAGTGATTAAGGAAGTCGATCTTTTTGAAATTAGCATGGGGTTCATTATGTGGCAGAGAAGTGCAGTAAAGGATTGGGAAAACTTTTTTTAGCTTGTGAGAGGTTAGGGTGGCCCAGACACAGAGAACAAATTACTGGATGACTTTGAACCATTTCATAAACGAAAGGTACAAGAAAATGTGCCCTTGTTCCACTTTTCCTTTCAAATGCCACAGGCCTCAAGTGCAGCCGGGGAGAGGTTTAGTCCAAGCTGACAAGAAATATATACACACATGCACACACTCAAATAAATACACACAAACTGGACGAAAAGACAAGCAAAACCAATTAAACAAATAATTCTCAAAATTGTGGCATACCATTCAATGTATTACTGAGGAAGTTATCATTTCCATTCAAGATTTCTTATCTAAAAATACCATAATTGCACACAAAGAATTTCACATACTTTGCCCAAGAAGCTAATCTTTCCATTAGCATGCAATGAAAATTAATAATTAAACACTGCATAAAAGGGTAAAAAGAATCAACAGATTATTGAAGAATACATACAAATTATCTTGAGTGCTGTAAACAAGTTAAAACATTTCAAAACATGAAAATGGACTGCACTCAACAGCTAACTAAAAAAAGGGAAAAACATTTTCATTTACAATCTTTGCAAAACAACTACTGTATAATAACATCACTGCAGACAGATGCTAATAACTAACAATCAAATGCAGCAGTAAAAAGGAAAAGTATGACAAGAAAATAGATTTAGGCAAAAACATGTTAGAATGACCACTGCATATGTATAATTTTCTTGTGATTTTTTTTTAATCAATGGAAATTTCTGCCTTCACTGTAATGTTTGCAATATATGAAGTACTACAATTCAGTCAATATTGTCCCTTTTTTTACTTGAAGCTATAATTGGAATCATAGGTAAAAATGAGAAAAACTTCTAAATATAACAAGATAAACACTATTCTCATTGGGACCCACTTTTATATTTTTCACAGTCAAAATGATTTAAGTATCAAAGAAGTTTCCAAGGTTAAGCTGTAAATATTTACTTGTGTTTATCAATAAATCATCTTTAACTCCAGTGGCCTCATGTATAACACCGTGAGTAGAATTCACACTAAAACATGGCGTACGGACAAAAGCAGAAATGTGCGTATGCACAAAAAAATCCAGATACACAAAACCGTGCGTAAGCCAACTTCCATGCACTTCAGCTCCATAAATCCCAGTCAGCGTGTAAAGTAATGCATGTGCACGCATCTGCAGCTCAACCCCGAATCCTCCAAGAATTTTGCACTTTTTTATATGCAAATTAATATAAATAGCCCCTTCTGTTTGGTGTTCAGTTAAAAGACAACTGCAAAAGCATGTGAAAAAAAGAATTTCAGTGAATGCAAAGTGGAAGGAAGGGAAAACATACTATTTGTTGGCTTACATAGTGGGTATAAGCAACAAAAGCATTGTGGAGACACGCGAAAGTTCAAGTTCAGAAAGCAGCAAAGTGCTAAAAAAGAACTCGTCAGATATTCTGTTCCAGACAATATTACAAAATCTGACACCCGGCCCAATGACATGATGGTGCTGCTGTGCCAAGTACGTCTTCAGACACTGGCTGCACACACACACACTTCTACCTTCGAAACTGCCGGGAAGCCATCTGGCTAGGTGCTGACAGACTGTCCTGTTGTCACAAAATGCAACAGTGGATGCTGTAAAAGATGTGGCCAATGAACTAAGGAATAGAAGTGCTGTACTATGTGATCTTGACCACAATTTAAATGAACTGGTTAAAAAATACATTCTGCTAATTACATTGAAACCAAGTTGTAATGCTGTTCTATTTGGCAAATCATTTGGTAGGTCAGGGTCAGGTTCATCATAGCGCATCTTAGGGCTGTTCGATATAATGATATATATCGGATGACAATATGAAAACGTCTATCGCTGCACATTACGCTATCGTTTGTTTCGTGGTGTCGCAAAATAATGAAAAAAATATTGCCGTAAACAGTTTGTTTTGATGGCCACCACGTGGATGCAGACACACTAGCATGGCTGATGAAGACGAGGCAACACCAGGTAGCTCCACACAAAAGGACCTTGTTCCTAAACGAGGGGCTACCTCTGTAGTATGGATATGGTTTGGATTTGAAGAGTCTGACACGGACCAGAAAAAGGTGCTGTGCAAATTATGCTGCAAACCGATCGCTACCACAGACTCCAACACGACAAACCTCTTATGCCACCTCAGCAAAAAGCACGTGAGCGAGCATGCAGAGAGTTTACAACTGAGAGGCAGGCCACGTAGGATATTACAGTTGTAAAGGTACTATTTAAACGAGCATGTTAAAAGCTTGGAAGATTAATTGCTACCAAAACAATTTGCTTAAGGCACAATTTTCCCTGCAGCGTTTGCGGTCAGCGTTAATCTTGTTAAAATTACGTTTACACCACAACTGCATTAACACGGCAAATCTCCGTTAACGAGTTACGCGGATTGCCCGTGCTTGGGGCTGGACGGCATCAACACGTTAGCGCCGTCCAGTCCCACGCACGGGGCGATCAGCTGTAACTCATTAATGGAGATTTGCCACACTACGATGTGCAAATTAACATTTTACTAGAATGTAGCCTAAAAAATATTATATTTAATATTATATATTTAATATATTTTTGTCGTAAGCCTTATTGCTGCTACAGTTTGAAGTACAATGTTTACATTTGGTTTTGACAGTTAATGTTAGACTTGTATTTATTTTGTTTAAAGGGTTTATTGGCCTTATATAGTTTAGTTGTTAGTGCTTTGATCCTTTTATATTTAATATATGTTGTGAGAGTTATTGCTGCTACAGTTCACATTTTGTTTATGTCAGGCATTTTATATAGCAGTATTTTATATTGGGCCTTTAGTAATTTGTTTTTGAAAAGTCTTTTATATTTGATACATTAACATTTTATGTTTACATTCTAAGTCAAACATTTGCTCAAATGTTCTAAATAAAAGAACAGAAATAATTACAAGTTGAGTACTTCTCATTTTTGATTTTTTTAATTTAAATGAAAAAAAAAAAGGAGTGGTGATTATATAAACTATTCACTGAATACAAAGAAAATGTACTATATCGTGATATCGGGATATGAAATGAAATATCGGGATATAAGATTTTGGTCATATCGCACAGCCCTAGCGCATCTGTTCAGGTACATGTCTGCACAATGCAACACACTTTGTGGACTATAGAGCAGCACATTAACAGAGTGGAAATGCATTCCATTTACATAAGCAAATTCATTCTTGGAAGGCACCTTTATAATGTAGAGATGGCACTGAATACCACAATAATTCTCTTCTCTTTACATGGCTATTTAAGGTGACTAGCTATTTTTAAAAGAACTGCTTGCCTTTTGCCGCACTAGTTGGAAATAGCACCTGCTACTGTACAGAGCTGCCATTTTCACAGGCACTCTTACTATAGATGATGCAATGCCAGCTCATTCTTTTGGGGATTAATACCTGGCTGATGTAACTTGTCTGGCACCATTGCAATGGGAATGTGTATGCAGCTGACCACTCCGATTACATTTGGAAAACCGAAAGTTACAGCGAATTGCACTTTGATGTTTCACAATTCAAACACTGAGTAAGGAAATGTTATACATCTGGATGACAAGCTGATAATACAATCCTATACAGCTGGCATGGTGCAACTCTGCGATGTTTGTGAAATAACCGATTTGTCAGCAAGTTCACGCTGAAAACCTCTTGAGGTTAAAAACAAGAGTGAACAGAACTTGCAAAGAAGGGGGCTACTGTGAAGATGTGCGTGGCTTTACGACAAGTTTAGTTTTTATACATTAAAAATTGTGTGAGGAAATGGGCGTACGCAACATTTTTGTGTGTATGCACCGTTTATACATGAGGCCCCAGGTGATTACTTTTTAGAAAAGCCCTTACATTTGTAACAGGATTGTCAACAAGTAATGGATTTTGTAATGTTTCATATCTATAAAGTAGGTATTGTTTTGAATGGGAATACATACACTGACACTACCATATATGATATTTTGTTACTTGACCATTGACATGCTGTTTACACAATAATTCAATTACAAATTAAAAAAACAAATGACAACAAAAACAGAACATGTTGAATGTTATTCACTTTCAAAACAATGATAAAATATTACAAATTAATTAACCCCCGTCCCACCCACTCTTTTCACCTTCTTCGAAAGAGTTTAGCCTATTTTCTTTTTCCTTTCCTGTTGCACTTCAAGGCAATCAAGACATGTGTGAACACCGAAGGCAAATGTGACAAGAAATTTCAGTCAGGATGTGTTGCACACAACTCTCTCAAGTGTTCTCCAAATGACAGGAAAAAAAGACCCATAGTGCAAACTGCATGTCAGTTTAATTACAGGTTTGTGCAAATTTTGACTACTGCAGACCCATCCTGGTAGAACAAAAGAAGCAAAAGTCAAGACCACTTTTGTTTGTAGAAAATACAGACCATGCTGCTTCTTTCAAGACATGCCACAAGATTAGGCCTTGGCCAGATTTTCTAGAGCAAATGTTTATACTGCTAAACATTAATGTTATTCATTAATTTTTCTACATTAAAATAAACAATTTTGTGACTTTTTGCACCAGCAAGTGACACTGTTAAGCTGATACAACCTATGGTGAAGCATCTAACTTCCTTCTGAAGAAAGAAGAGAAAAAAATATATAACGCTGCCATTCAAACTCTAAAAACTGGTATATGTAAAACCCACAAACTGCCTTTGAATTTAACATTAGCAAATGTAAACAAGTTCATGACCATAATTTATGAAGTAGTACATAAAATGAACAGAAAAAAATCAGAATGTGGTTTATTTAAATACTCGGGTCACGAGTATTTGATTTTCAACTGTACCTCAACCAAAATACATTGCATCCCATAGTTTTAACACAAATAGCAAATTATATATTGACAAACATGCAATTTTATAAGGTTCATATTTGGGTAGGACTATTGCAACTTAGTATGCATAATTTTTATCCACATTTACAGGATAAGATGAACATCACAGTTGCTAAGACTAGAATAATTATACAGCACATTAGTTTATCAAATATTCAAAGATTTTTACCTAAAATCACCACTAAGTATTAAACTATTGTAGCATACAGGGAAACCTGTACTATTAACCTAGCATTTTTTTTTTCTACTGTATAAAAGTTGACAAGTATTTTAAAAGCAACTAGGCCAAAATCATATATCAAACTATACGGTACCATACCAAAATTAACTCAGTAAGAAATATTTTCCATTGATCGAATGTATAGAAATGACATTTTCATGCTGATGGTAAAAATGTAAAATTTTATATTCTGGTAACGTGTCAAGTTAAATCTTATGTTTAAACTATCTATTTATCTATCTATCTAAACTATACAATACAAATCTCCTAAATATCTAACATTAAAGGACACATTTTTAAGGTTTTATGCATTTATATAAAGGGAATTTAATGTTTTTTCCCCCCTTCTTCTCTCTTAGTAGAAGGGGCTAAAATAAACAAACTAAACAAAATTACATACCTTCACCAAGCCTGGATGAGAAAAATACAGAATGTACGGTTTCATGATATGATTATTAATTATTACACAACAAAAGTTTACACTGCCAAATTAAACAATGCAAGTAAAATATCTTCCTCATACACTGCAACATACTTACCAATCTTGTATAAATTGACAGCAAAGCAGAAACTATTCTTAAAGTAAATATATTAAAACAATTTCTCACATGTATTAAGTTGTTAAAAATAAACAGTAAATACATCAAATCTAAGCAAAATTTTATAAAAAGATGCTATTACACATTGTTTAGGTATGTCAGTACCAAAGGAGCGCATATTGCTTATGGCCAATGTAACAAAGAAAACAATTTCCAAAGTACTTCTGTGATACATCACTTTAGAAAGTAAACAGGAAAACAAATAGTTTAAGAAAAAATCATTTTACTTACTACAGAACACAAAAGGCATTTATAAACAGGTGTACACCATGGCTGTGTACCTAAATATTAATATGAAAAGTAAATAATATTTAATAATGACTTCATAAACTTCATTTACATGGTTTAACAATAACAAACAACATTTCTTTAAACTCCACATGTTATTGCAATTAAGGTTCTCTCAAAATTTTAGATTTCGGACATGTAAATATTTAACATATAAACTTTGCAAATACATATTTTCACTTTTAGTAAGTCACTCTAAGCTTGATTAGCCATTGTATGTGGGTGGTTTAAAACAGAAATGTGCAACTTGGAGTTAAGGTGGCTAATACTGAAGTTCGAAATTTAAACATTAATAGTAATAAATGGACCACAAGCTTAAACAATGTGTTCAAATTTTCCAAATATGAACTATTTTAGAAGTATTCGTCTACCATAACCTTTCAGAACATGACTAATTCAGACTTTAGTTGTAATGGATAAAAGCATGCTTGCCAAATATAATAGCAATAGCTGCTTGAGATGTCACAAGAACAGATACTTCAATACCAAGTCAATACCAAAATGCAGTGTGTTACGATACTATCTTTTTACATGATCAGTACTGCACTGACGAGCAACAAGTGGACGTGCTACTTCATAAGGACAATAATGCATAATAAAAGTGTGAATAAAAACTACATGTGAAAATGCTTCACAGAGCTACAGCATAACATTTCAAAGAAACACAGCAGATGTCTGAATCATGGTGGTCATTAAAAATAAATTAAAAAAAAAAAAACAAATGAATACACAAAGGCTTTGTTATTATAATTATAGCCCATCATGGAGGCGCAAGTTGTAATTAATTACTTGTAGATTGTGGGATTAATCACTTTTTAATACCATTCCTAAGCAGTTTTGATATAGGCTTTGTTATTACAATTTAATCCCAGCTTAGAGATGCTAGTTATAATTATTTACTTGCAGATTGTACAATTAATCACTTTTTAATACCATGTCCTAAGCAGTTCTGATAAAGAACATCCGCTGCATTCATTTTCTGACTGGATACCTACAAGTATATGTTCAAATATCCATCCACTTTAGGCTTGAGAGGAAAACCTCACACAAACACACACACACATACAGTATATAAATAAAAGACTGGAATGTGAGTGGAAACTGTGCCAACAGCAATATTAGCAATGTACAAACAGTTGTAAATATCAAAGCAGGTTTCAAACAATAGAGCTGCTCCATTTTTTGGTAACACAATAAAATGTTAGGTTTCAAAGCTTAAAAGGATGAAGAATTTCTCTCTAGTAATATGGCACGTACTTTTTAATTTTATTTGGAGAAAATAAAATTGCATACAAAAAAGTTGAACTTGCAGAAAAAATAACTTCATAAAACAGCAAGTACTGCGTTAATAAACGTACCACCGAGGAATGCAGTTACACCAATACAGGAAAACAGAATACTGAATACAAACTTAAAACCGTTTAATTTGTTTCCACCTTTTGTTTTTTGAAGGCAACTAATGCTAATGAGTAAAACCCCCAACGTGCTGAATGTAGTTAGGAACATATACAGTAAATCATATGTTTGATTAGCACACTGCCAATATAATACAGTCTCTCAGTTTCAATTAAATGACTACAAATAACCTTAGTATATTCATTTTCAAATTCTGGATCTGTACACATGCTAGACAAAGCCATTTCACTCAAAATAGCATTAGAAAACCTGTTTTAACAAGAGTTCTTGAATAATGGGCCAATATAAAACTAAAAAGTCGTATTTCACAAAGGAAGCCTTAAATTTGAGACAATTTTAAACCAAAAGAAAAAAAGGGGGTTAAATGAGGAAAATTACAGCCCTGAGAGTTTGTGACATTTAAAACGGGAATCTCTTAAATGTCATTCTGTAGCAAGCTTTTAAAAAAAAAAAAAAAATATGCAAATATACATCTTACAGTAGAAAATGATACAAACCCAACAGAGGGATTCGCAAAAGATTTTAAAAATGTGGTGTAACCAAAACATCTTCAGAAAGTTTGTTTAAATGAAAATATCCATAATTATTTAAGAGTTCAAAGTACAGACATAATAATGCTCAAAATTTTATTTTAATTTATTTACATTTATTTTATGCAGTATATTTTACAAAATGTCAGAGAGTAAGTTTAGAATGTGCACATGGTTAAGAAATAAGGTAGTCCACCCCATTTGGAAATCCCTTATATTTACTTTTACATTTGAGCAGCCTAATCTAATCCTTCTTTAGTGTCTTCGAGACCAGCATGTTGATTTTGTCGCTGCTGACAGAAACAGAATGAAGTTTGGGGAGGTGGTTCACCTTGAAGAACCACTACCAAAGTCATGACAGAGCAATGTTGATTGCTTAAACACATCATAGCAACCCATCACGAGACACCACACAAATGAAACACAACCCATTTCCATTAAATACAACCCATTTTGGACTGTAACCCATTTAAGAAACTGTGGACTAGAGGAATCCCTATGTCTATCACAAAATAAATTCAAGTCTTGCACTGTAATTTGATATTTATCGGTTCCAATACTAATTCACAAAAATGACAGTTGGGCAACTACTTGATTAATAAAACACCATTTTAATATTGTTGTTACTATCAATATTTATATATTTTTATATTCTATTACTGAAAAAAAGCACAATATTGTCCACTTGAATAACTGAGATACTTTTATTTAAAAGGCAGATTTCTATTTTTCTCATGGTATCGAATAGGTATTAAGTATTGTAAAATTTCACTGGTAATGTATTGAATGCAAAAGACATCCCTAGTAACTGCTGGATTCCTCTCATTCCCTACAACTATGTATTCAACAATTCTAGAAGAAACTAATTTTACTCTCCTCATATTCTAATCTATTATGCAACACTGTATATTCAATCTTCAGTATCATTAAATCTTTATGAACAATTTGATTCATTTATGGGAGCTACAAGATTTAATAAAAAACAGAGGATTGCTCAATAGTAATGATGAGGTAAATAATTCTGTATGTGCTCATTTTAATAAATATAAATGGTTTAATGCTGGTCACGAAAAATGTCACAATACTAACGTTTTCACATTACAATCAGGTTTAATTGCTAAACAGTTCTAAAATCAAATCAAAATAAAAATCACCAATTTCGAAATAAATTTAAAAAATGTTTTTCATGAAAAAAAACTAAATTTATTAGCTCTACACTTACTTTTACAGTCTTACGCAAAACATTTTATAACCACTTCATTATACAAACATATGTCAAGTAGTCATTTAACTTTTTTTTTAATTACAGAAACATTAAAAGAATTTCAAGTTTGCTTTTAAGATGCAATAAGCCATATGACAATGATACCATTACTTTGGATTGTGAAGCAAATGATCAGGTTTTGCTATAGTTTACATGTGATCACCATTTTATTTTGACCCTATAGCTTTAGGTAAGCACAGGAACAGAGCTTCCTTTTCTGATCTCAGGCTGGGCATTCTAGCAGTGCCAGACTGCCTTCTACTTACAGGGGTTCATCAAGGCTGAGTATTTTGGGGTCTAGTCTACAGAAAGATGGTAAAAGACTATGCAAAAATCAGTGAATACATACTGTGTAGCAAATTTTTCATATTAATCCTGCAAGGAAGGAAAGAGTTAAATGTTTAACTAGAAAGAGTAACAAAGTACTGTATTAAAACATATTTCTTTCATTATTTCAATCAAAATAAAAAATGTTGAGAGGGTATCAGTTTTCAGTTGTGATTTGTGTATTTTTTCTGTCCTGGCTGTGAAAGTAATTGTTTCTTTTAAAGCCAGGAATTATAAAGTTGATCTGCATAAATATGCTGCTCCCAACTGTGCTCCTTTACTTTATTTCCCCTACTTAAATGTTATCAACCACAGCTGCAATGGGTAAATGTTGGCAATGAACTAGACAAATTACAGAACACTTTCCATTACCCAAGGCAATTTTTAGAGGCCAGTAAATTAAACAATAGATTTAAAGCATTAGTGTAAAGTTTTGATACGATTCTAACAGCACATTGTGTTTTCATTTAAAAATCACTCATAACAAGTCGGCACCGCTCAACGTGCCAAAGAAGAACTTGTACTTATACTTTACTGCAGCTAAATGCATGACCATGCCACAGTCTGTTTAAGTACTTGGTCAAAAATCAAAAGATTTGAGCACAGGATGAAAAATAATTTTAAAAGTAACACAAACAAGTTATGTTTTGAAACCTTCAAAGACTATTATGTACATATACCACAGTGTTATAATTCTTGAATAAACCTACTGAATTGCCATTATATTTTGATGACCAGAATAACAGGCACGATGTTGAAATCAGTCCAAACACTGCCACACCATACCTGTATGGTAGTATGTTGTCCAAGATAACATTGTTGGGATGGGTTGGCCAATTTTTATTCAGTTCAAACAATGAAACACACTTAAAAGCACAAGTTGGAAAATGAAGAATTGAACACATAATATTTTAGCAAAATATTATATTCCAATTACCTATACACGCCTTATTGGTAAACTTCAAACAACATTGAGAAAAAAAAAACTGCTGAAAGAAGAGCTGGATGAAATTAATAAAAGACAAAGACTGAGCAAATAGTTTAACTATTAAGATTATCTTCTTAAATATACAAATCATAACTATCAAAACTTGCTTATCATTTAAGATGGTTATCTGAAGCAAGCTTGAGCTGAACTCTACTTTCAAGTACAAGAGGTTTTTTAACTGAAACTATAAACTGCTCATTATTATATAAATTTAGATAAGATTTCTATAATTAGTGCTGTAGATTTGGACTGAGACTCAAATATCTGTTTATATATTTGCATTTCAGCAGTAACAGCTTTCTTTTTAGAATAGTTCATATGAACTAATTTCTACAAATGTCTTAACTAAACCATCATTCAGAATATTGCAAGAAAAATACATTAATACATTACTTAAAAGCAGAAAATACTACTTTCCCTCACAGTTTGACATTTGGGGAGTTTTGCTTATCTAACAATGACCAAGCTGTAAAACTCCCTGTTCACTTACAAACTCTCCACTGGGTCTGTTATCTACTAGAGCTCTTTCACACACACATATTAGACTACTAACTCCAGAAGGGAGTTGTGCGTCAGCAGTGGCCAATTCTGCTTCAAGAACATGAAACTTGAAAGCATTTCTGGGACCTCTAAAGTTGCTGCATCTTTGAGATTAAAATCAGCAGATAAAAGCCATCTTCTAGTAATTGCACAGGAAAATTCCTCGTCTCCTGCCAGACTCTAGTGGCCTCAGCTTTTAAGAAGACAAAACTGTTCTTCATTTTCTTAATAGAGACCAGCTGGTCTAGAAAGCATGTAGCCTATTGCACGTCATCAATTGCTTACAACTGCCTGTAGCAAGAGAATGTGGAAATCCACACAAATGCTGGATTGTCCGTACTGTAATAAACAGTCTATAACCTTTTAACTCGCAAAATGTGAACTGAAAAATAAGAGTTTAGGAAAAATACTGAGATGGTCAAGTAAATAACGTAGCAGAAGAAAGGCTGATGTAATATACAAAATGCACTTAAGGATGATTAAGCGATGACCAAGAAATCAGCAGCTGTCTATAAACAATGAGAACGGACAATTGTTATATGCACAGAAATTTCAAGGGTGACAGCCCAAATGAAAAGGTAGAAGAACCACCAGAATATAGTAGACTTTTATTTTATACTAGCAAAATACCCACGTTTCGCAGCGAAGTACTGTGTTAAAGAAGTTATGAAAAAGAAAAGGAAACATTTTAATAATAACGTAACATTACTGTCAATGTAATTGTTTTGCAAACTTTAGCGAAGTGAAGATGTGATCCACTATTGTTTGGGGGAGTTGCCCAGATCTCTCTTTGGGTTTGGCAAAAGGTCTCAGTAGACAGTAATGCTGTTAAATGGATAGAGAAGTTGTAGGTTTAAGTCCCAGGCACATAGAAGTCCTGGGTTCAAGTCTCAGGCATGTAGCAAGGAGGATAGTGTTCCCTGCCTCAGTAAAAAAAAAAAGAAAAAAAAAAAGTTAAAGTCCTCCCTGAGGTAATAAGGAGGCAACCAGAGGGAGGGAGAATCCCACAGGAAGATAGGGCTAAAGATATAATCATATAATTGTATAACATTGAAGAGTAATCAATTTACGCCAGGCAGTATGCGGAAAATATTTAAGAACAAGGAATATGGAAGGTTTATGTAGAGTTTGCATGTCCTGTGAAAATAAATGAGTATGTATTTTTGTTTTGTGCCAGGCAGAATGTGTAAGTAAATAAGACATCTTGATGCACAGCAAATTTAAAGAAATTTGTGTATGAAATATGTCTTGAAAGAATTGTTTCCTGTGTCTAGGAAATGTGTGAATGGGACATCTTTGTCTGAAATGTACTTGTATTAAACTGAATATTGTGCACACAAATATAGAAACATCTGATACAGTTCCAGAACTCTGAAAATGTTTAATATTTGATAGAATGAAAACGTCTCCACTTTGCTTAAAAAATGTGGACACTGTTTAAAATGCTTTCCATGAGCTGTTAGGTGATTGAAGTATGGGTGATACGGTGGCACAGTGGTTGGCACTGGTGCCCACTAACAGTAAATGAAGGTTCAAACGTTCATATTCAGAGTGGAGTAAAATAAATGTAAGCAATGACAGGAAAAGTGTGTGTAAATGCTTTAAATAGTAGATGCTAAATAATAATAATAAAACTTAAGTAACTGTTAAAGACAGTTTAAGTCAGTTTGAGTATGCTGTGGAATGTGAAAGATCTAGTGAAGAATATTTGAAGAAATTTAAGTGAATTTGGGAATATGTTTAGTTGAAGACGTGTGAAAATATGTGGTGGTATTTGAAATGAAGAGGCAATGGATAAAGGTGTACATAAATGTTTTGGATTTAAACTTAAAAAATGAATATGATTAGGTCCAATGAAATTTTTCCAGATTTAGTATAAATGTGTATGCCTTTTTCCTTTTGAGTAGTGGCCATACTCAAATGGAAGAAAGTTCTTTTAGTAATTTTAAATAAAAAAAAAAAGAGAGAGACATTTCTCTAGGATAGGGAGAGAGCTGGTGACAAGCACTGGCTTGCAGTCTAGGTAGTGTTCTATACTAAGCTATGCTGTACAAAAGGGGGGTGGTTAACTAACAAAAAGTGTAGACTATGCTTTTTCTATAGATCAACACACTGGAGAAACTGAAATAAGTATTTAAGGATGATAGCAATGAACAAGTGTGCATAAACAAGTAGCCTTAAAAAGTGGTTATGGGTAAAAGAAATCAATATTATTAAAGTTAGCTAAATTTTTATTGCATAAGTACTATATGCAATAGTGTGATGTACCATGAGGGCATTTTTAAATAAAATACTAGATTATTTTATTATAAGACATTTGATACAGTGTGAGATGTTGATTTCTTTTCCCATCACTCCTTGTTCACAAATAATTTGAATATCTTAAATGTGAAAGTAGAATGTTAATGTTTGAATGACTATATAGATAATAGGGTTTAGGTTTATTTTATATACAAACCGGATTCCAAAAAAGTTGGGACACTAAACAAATTGTGAATAAAAACTGATTGCAATGATGTGGAGATGGCAAATGTCAATATTTTATTTGTAATAGAACGTAGATGACAGATCAAACGTTTAATCCGAGTAAATGTATCATTTCAAAGGAAAAATATGTTGATTCAAAATTTCACGGTGTCAACAAATCCCAAAAAAGTTGGGACAAGTAGCAATAAGAGGCTGGAAAAAGTAAATTTGAGCATAACGAAGAGCTGGAAGACCAATAAACACTAATTATGTCAATTGGCAACATGATTGAGTATAAAAAGAGCTTCTCAGAGTGGCAGTGTCTCTCAGAAGCCAATATGGGTAGAGGATCACCAATTCCCACAATGTTGCGCAGAAAGATAGTGGAGCAATATTAGAAAGGTGTTACCCAGCGAAAAATTGCAAAGACTTTGCATCTATCATCATCAACTGTGCATAACATCATCCGAAGATTCAGAGAATCTGGAACAATCTCTGTGCGTAAGGGTTAAGGCCGTAAAACCATACTGGATGCCCGTGATCTCCGGGCCCTTAAACGACACTGCACCACAAACAGGAATGCTGCTGTAAAGGAAATCACAGAATGGGCTCAGGAATACTTCCAGAAACCATTGTCAGTGAACACAATCCACCGTGCCATCCGGCGTTGCCAGCTGAAACTCTACAGTGCAAAGAAGAAGCCATTTCTAAGCAAGATCCACAAGCTCAGGCGTTGTCACAGGGCCAGGGATCATTTAAAACGGAGTGTGGCAAAATGGAAGACTGTTCTGTGGTCAGACGAGTCACGATTCAAAGTTCTTTTGGAAATCTGGGACGCCATGTCATCCGGACCAAAGAGGACAAGGACAACCCAAGTTGTTATCAACGCTCAGTTCAGAAGCCTGCATCTCTGATGGTATGGGGTTGCATGAGTGCGTGTGGCATGGGCAGCTTGCATGTCTGGAAAGGCAACATCACTGCAGAATAATATATTCAGGTTCTAGAACAACATATGCTCCCATCCAGACGTCATCTCTTTCAGGGAATACCCTGCATTTTTCAACAAGATAATGCCAGACCACATTCTGCAACAATCACAACATCATGGCTGCGTACGAGAAGGATCTGGGTACTGAAATGGCCAGTCTGCAGTCCAGATCTTTCACCTATAGAGAACATTTGGCATCATAAAGAGGAAGGTGCGACAAAGAAGGCCCAAGACGATTGAACAGTTAGAGGCCTGTATTAGACAAGAATGGGAGAGCATTCCTATTTTTAAACTTGAGAAACTGGTCTCCTCGGTCCCCAGACGTCTGTTGAGTGTTGTAAGAAGAAGGGGAGATGCCACACAGTGGTGAAAATGGCCTTGTCCCAACTTTTTTGGGATTTGTTGACACCATGAAATTCTGAATCAACATATTTTTCCCTTAAAATGATACATTTTCTCAGTTTAAACTTTTGTTCCGTGATTTATGTTCTATTCTGAATAAAATATTAGAAGTTGGCACCTCCACATCATTGCATTCAGTTTTTAATTCACGATTTGTATAGTGTCCCAACATTTTTGGAATCCGGTTTGTAATTTGATGCTCTTAAACAAACATTCCGGACACTTGTTAAATTCTGAAGCCATATGCAGAAATGTATGTGTCAATCTATAATAATAAAAAGCAAAGCCCTCACTGACTGACTGACTGACTCACTCATCACTAATTCTCCAACTTCCCATGTAGGTAGAAAGCTGAAATTTGGCAGGCTTATTCCTTACAGCTTACTTACAAAAGTTAAGCAGGTTTCATTTCGAAATTCTACGTAACGGTCATAACGGTCGACAACGTCCGCCATGTTGAACTTTCTTATTTATGGCCCCATCTTCTCGAAAGTCAGTAGGCGGCTTACCTGAGCTAACCGAAACTTTCCAACGTCACCAATTTTCAAACTTCCCGTGTAGGTAGAAGGCTGACCCCATCTACATGAAATTTGGTAGGTGGCTTCCCTGCGCTATAAAACCGATGTACGTACTTACTTCGGTGGTATGACGCCACTGTCGGCCGCCATATTGAATTTTCCAAACGTCACTAATTCTCGAACTTCCCGTGTAGGTAGAAGGCTGAAATTTGGCAGGCCCATTCCTTACAGCTTACTTACAAAAGTTAAGCAGGTTTCATTTCGAAATTCTACATGTAACGGTCATAACGGTCAACAACGTCCGCCATGTTGAACTTTCTTAATTACGGTCCCATCTTCACGAAATTTGGTAGGTGGCTTCCCTGAGCTAACCAAAACCAATGTACGTACTTATTTCGGTGGTATGACGCCACTGTCAGCCGCCATATTGAACTTTCCAACATCACTAATTCTCCAACTTCCCGTGTAGGTAGAAGGTTGAAATTTGGCAGGCTCATTCCTTACAGCTTACTTACAAAAGTTTAGCAGGTTCATTTCAAAATTCTACGCGTAATGGTCATAACGGTCAACAACGTACGCCATGTTGAACTTTCTTATTTATGGCCCCATCTTCTCGAAAGTCAGTAGGCGGCTTACCTGAGCTAACCGAAACCAATGTACGTACTTATTTCGGTGGTATGATGCCACTGTCGGCCGCCATATTGAACTTTTCAATAGTCTTTGTTACTTATGGGCCCATCTTCAAGAAATTTGGTACACGGGTTCCCAACGCTAACTGAATCCTACTTACGTACATATATACGTCCATAGCCTGCAGCACGGTCGCGTGTGAGGCGGCGTTGAGTCCCCATCCCAACGCCTCCCACGTTGTTGGCTGCCTGCCTATATAAGACCGCCCGTCGCTCCGGTCTCTACATTCCCTTCCTTGCTTCACTACGGGATTCACGTCTCCCTACTGATAACTACAGCCTTTTTGTGTAATCCACGGCTTCTCCGCTGTTTTATTGTTTGTTTATTACAATTATAGTTATTGTGTAGGTATTTTACACTTACTTTACATTGCTCAGGTACCCATTTCCTTTATCATTCCAACCCCTATTACCATGTCTATCGAGATGATCAAATTGCACGGCCATATCAGGCTCACTCTTGATATCCGGAGGAACACTGTGTCTTATGTATTGAATGACTGGGACAGGTTCAAGGTGTGGACTGATGACAGTACAGGAGATAATTATACTACACAGGAGCACTATAAGAGTGAAATGCTTAAGCCCTTCACCTATGGTTCTGCATGTGAGTTGATGGCTGCCACTGAATTGTTCGGTTGTTGCTTTCAAGTGTACTGAAATAGCCAAATATTTTACACCTTTCGACAACCGCCAATGCCTCTTAAACATCTTAGATTCACAGGTGACGATTTCAGTAGTGGACACTTTGATGTTTATGAATGTTTAAACTCTCAAAAGCTGGATGTGATTTTAACGATGAAACCGGTTTTGTGCTTACAACGCTTGACAGATGCCAAATGTCATTTCAACACAACAAATCCTGCAAATACTGCCGTAATTGAAACCATGAAACTCAAACCGATTATGACAGCAGCAATCCAAGCTGTGAGATTTGAGACAAGATTACTTACTGTTCACATGGCCAATTGTACGTTGCATCCTTAAGAGTAAGCTCAGCGCACAGCTTGGTCAGATTACAACCGGAGGGCCGAACTGACAACAAGGTATACAAAGAGATCCTTAACAAATAATTATTGGTATATTTTCCCTAATAAAATTTTTTTTTAAAAATGCGAAGCGCGGGTATTTTGCTAGTGTAATAATAATAACTAGCCAACCCGCGGCGTAGCATACGCCGCATAATTATTTATTGATGTGTGAACACTTCCTGAAAGACACAGTTGTTCAGTGGAGTGTGATTTTAAATGTTTGTTGAGATATCTCTGCAGTCGGAATGTTTTCGAACAAATAGTGCATTGAAAGACCTGTGTGGAATGCGTTTGTTCAGTGGAGTGTGTGTTTAAATGTGCTTTGAGATATTTCTGGAGCGTAAAGGTTTTTGAGCAAATGTCGCATTGAAATTCCGGTGTGAAATGCGTTTGTAAATGTTTGTCAGTTAGAGGATAATGGGAAGATGACGTCACATCAGCGTGGCTGCAGTCAAATGTTTGTGTTAAATGGTATTTGCACATAGTTGAGGAGATCCATCTCAGCCGTGAAGTCCTCATTACAAATTGTGCAACTGAAGGTGTGAGTGGAATGAGTTTGTAAGTGCTTCTTGAGAGCGCAAGTTGTTTTGAAGCACTGCTGGCAATGTTCACATTGCAGCATTCGTTCAGTGGAGTGTGTGTTTAAATGTGCTTTGAGAAACTTCTGGAGTGTGAAGGCTTTGGAGCAAATGTTGCATTGAAATTCTGGTGAGAAATGAGCTTGTAAATGTTTTTCAGTAAGAGGATAGTGGGAAGGTGACGTCACATCAGTCATAAGGATATTTGGGTCAAAATCAGGTTTTTTCAGAATTGGAGTAATTGAGGGTGTTTTTAGTGAGAGGGGGACCGTGCCTGTAGTAAGGGAACAGTTAACTATAGCAGTTATCATAGGGTGAAATATGTGACAGACAGGACTTAAAGCTTGTAGGTATTGGATCTAATTGGCATGTGGAAGAATTAGGTTTTGTTATCAGCTCCGAGAAATCATTTTCATCTGGTAAACATATCTGAAAATAGGTCAGTTGGTAGGGGAATATGGGTGATAGGGGAGAGTATGACATTTTCTGCAGGAACAGAGGAAGAAAGTTGCTGGTAGATTTTTTCAATTTTTGAGTTGAAGAAATCCAAAAATTTGCAGCAGTATTTAACAGAGAGGTTATGGTAAGCAGCATTTTCTGGTAGTGTATTAAGCCTTTTCATTGCAGAAAAAAGAGCTCTAGTATTTTCCCCTCCTGTATTGATAATGTTAAAATAATATACAGTTTTGGTAGCAGAGAGAGCATTTTTATATTTTAACATATGATTTGAGTACATTTCCTTGTGTACAACAAGACCCATCTTTTTAGCTAGGCGCTCCAACTGCCGGCCTGTGGCTTTGAGCTGACAGAGTTCAGATGTAAACCAGGGAGCAGTGCGAATAAATGAAACAGTCCATGTTTTTAAGGGAGCCAGTGTATCAATGGCAGAAGATAGAGCAGCATTTTAATGGACTACTAATTCTGATGGTGTGGCAGCAGAAGGAGGAACAGGCTGGGATTGCAAAAAATATATACAGGTCTCTGGATTTACATGCTTGACATTACGAAATTAAATTACACGCTGAACCTTTGATTTACTGAGAGGTAAGCTAGCATCAAATGTGATCATTTTGTGATCGGAGATAGGTAATTCAGTAGGAAAGATTGTGAGGTGTGATACCAGAGCAGCAAACTAAGTCTAAAATATGACCCTTGTTATGAGTCAAAAAGTTCACACATTGAATTAAATTAAAACAGTCAAGGATTTCATTAAAATAATTTGTCAGTGCATCAGCTGGCATGTCAAAGCATATGGTAAGCTCACCCATGAGGATGACATTAATAGACATTGTACATAAAGTTGTTAAAACAGTAAAAGGTTCTGTACTAAAAACACCTGATAGTTTAGGAGGTCTATATAAAACAGCAATTATAATAGGTGAAGGTCTGCAGAGTTTGACAGCTAACAGTTCAAAGGACGGATAAGCTGGAAGAGGTATCAGTGATGATTTTAAGTCTTTACGGTGTATTATTGCGAGACCGCCTCCCCTCCCCGAAGAACATGATTTGGAGATACAGACAAACTCTGGAGGAAGCACTTGATTTAGATGAAAATAATCACCCGGTTGCTGCCAAGTCTCCGTTAAGACATAAACTGGTGATTTTATCATAGACACTAAGATGGACAATCAGCAGAGCTTTGTCAGAGATAGAGTGAGTATTAAATAATCCAAACTTCAAAGCGTCTATGGATGTATACTCTGGTGATTTTACAAGGAATCAGCACATTATGATTAGCACATCACTCAAAAATACGTGGACAAGTGTGTCCTTTAGACCAAAGTGAAGGAATAGACCCGCTGCTAATCCTGCTAAGGCAAAAACGACGATGAGAGCCCCAGTGAATGTACTTTGGTCGTCGGAGAATCCCGCGGTGCAGCAGGAGATCAGCATCCAATTCATAGTTTGTTCAAAGTCAACACAATTCATCTGGTGAATATTTTAGTTTTGAAGATGTGACTGCATTAGATAGCAAAGTAGACATAATAATCCATGACAACCAATTGAGGTTTATCATAGTAGATTTCCGGAAATCACCCATGCAAATTCCAGATTGGAAGCAAAGCAATTTACCCCTTGTGTACCTACTCAGCCCAATTAAAATAATTGACAGGAGCAATTTCAACCACCTATTCATCAAAGCTAGTTACTTGAGCAGAGAAAATCAGTGAGAAAGTTTCCACTTACCCACACAGGTTACAGCCAGCAAAGAACATTTCTACGAGGGCTTGTGCTAAGGCCGAAGGAGGCAAGGGACGCAAATGTGTTTCAGTTTTTAATTCAATGCAAAGGAAGATCCGATGCAAAAGGCAAAAACGAGTAAAAAAACAACTAGAAAAAGTACACAAACAGAGCACAGAGAACCAGCAAGCAGCGGCAGATAAACGCCAGCATTGACTTCCAGTTCCTATAATACGTAATTAGTAAAATATTAGCTTAAAGAAAAATAGCTGGGACATGAATATTGAAACTGTTTATCTTTAAGATTTAAAGTTAAGAGGTAATAATAGATGCATTTTAAGATAATTGCAACTTTTGAAAATCACCGGTTAGCTTCTGATGAAGTGAAATACAAATTTCTTTATTAAATAATGGAAATCCCAAGACTGCACATAATTGAAAAATATTCTGTAATTAGAGCAACTGGGTAAAGAGAGTGTGGAGCTTAACTGTTTTAGTTTATTTTGCTCTTATTTCCAGAAATAATTAGGAATTTACCAGTCCAGACTGTGGATTTCTTCTTTGACTTTTGCTTGCTATGCTGACGGAGAGATGTTCTCTGGAGGACACTGGTATTATTATACATTCATTATGAAAAGGGGAACAAGAATGCCTGTCCAGGCTCCAGATCAAGACTGGAATAAGAAAGGAAAGTAAATACTTCAAAATTTCCTACAGGAACCTCTCTGTCTTTTGATTTTGTTTTGTTTAGCACTCCTAGACATATGTTTTCTCTGTAGAAGAGTTATGACATTTGGCTCTAATGAACCTGTAATATTAATGGGATTGGTTTCAGGGTTCTTACTGACCCGATATCATCCTGGTCCACATTTCCTCTAAGGGGGAAAAAGGTTGATATTTAGTTTGCAAAGTTATTTGTATAACAGCAAAGGTTATGTGCCAGTATGAATATTTTGAGACAACTGAATGCTTTTCCTTTGGTATATAATATATATTAAGACTGACTATTTTATATTGTGATGATTTACTTGTGGGGTCGCGCAGTGGTAGCACTGCTGCCTCGCAGTAAGGAGACTTGGGCTCGCTTCCCAGGTCCTCCCCTACATTGAGTTTGCATGTTCTCCCCATGCTTGCGTGGGTTTCCTCCGGGTGCTTCGGTTTCCTCCCACAGTCCAAAGTCATGCAGATTAGGTGCACTTGCAATCCTAAATTGTCCCTAGTGTGTGCTTGGTGTGTGGGTTTTATGTGTGTGCCATGCAGTGGGCTGGCACCCTGCCCGGGTTTTGTTTCCTGCCTTGTGCCCTGTGTTGGCTGGGATTGACTCCAGCAGACTCCCATGACCCTGTAGTTAGGATGTAGCGGGTTGGATGATGGATGGATGAATATGCTTTTAATTGAGTGGAGTCCACAACAACAGAAACTAGATACAACTATAAAGAAAAACATTTTTATTGAGGGATCTATTTTTTGAACATAATGGCTACAATGAGTGGAAATTCTGCATGGTGCTTACCAGCTGCAGAATTGATTTTGACCATAAAAAACAAATTCCCTAAGAGACAGAGACTGGATAAAATGACCATCTCTTTTACCGCTAGCATTTTTTTTGATAAGGGGTACCCCGCAACGAAACAGGCCTAACACCTTGAGACATTTTGGAATCCATAAGTGATTTTAAAAATGAAGTATTGCAATGCTGAATAATATGGAACAAAACTTCTTTACACCTGCAGGTAAAAGCTATTTTTCCTAGTACAATTTTATTTTAATTCTTTTCATTTTTATTATTTAATTTAATTTTGTTTCTTTGTATCAGTATACTGCTGCTGGATTATGTGAATTTCCCCTTGGGATTAATAAAGTACCTATCTATCTATCATTTTTTATGACAGCACTTGAATTTGAACCTGCAGACTGAGCTGTGTAAAAGGTCTGCAGACAAACGAATCATTCAACACCAAGGAGAAGCAAGCCATACCAAAGAGAGGATCAAGCCATGGACCAGGCCATCAACCAATTGACTACTGGACAACGTACTCAAAATTCAAGTTCAATGGATCACGGGTTCCTGCTGCCAACAACTCAACTGTGCAGGTGACCACTGATGCCGAATGATCATCATGGGTCCAGAATTGTAGATGGCAGCCCTGCTTGGCATCCAGACCAGAGCCTCATTCACTAGACGAAGAGTTCCAGGATATTGATATCCTTTGCTTTGGGGTACTGGATTCACACTTTTACTGTGAAGTCTATGTTCTTTCCCAAAGCCCACTTTAACTGTCCTTTCCAGGAAAATCCATGATTTGAACTATGGAGTTACAGAAGGTATAGGAGGAAAGGCTAATTATCTGCAAGCACAGCAAAGCAAATTAACTCCTTTCATAAACAATATGTATTTGCTGAATATTTGTAATTATTTCATTAATGGAAATACTGCACAATTATTTAAATTGTTTAACCTGTATTGCAATTGGGGTAGTATAACTGAACAAGTTTAGAAAATGTCATTAGCACAACATGGTCAACACTTGGAGTATAGAGTAAAGAGTAAATATTTTTAGATAGATGTTTCTAGTACATCTGAATCTATTGATACTTAAAGTTTTAAGGAACGTTTGTATGTAATTTGGACTATTAATTAAAATTTAATCACATGATTATTAGCACTTGCATCATTACTAGTTAATTCAGTCCAATTTAAACTTTCTGCAAATTAACATGTTAACTATAAAGAATGGTAGTAAACCTGAGGGACAATCAGGTGTCAAATAATTATATTGAAAACAAACTTGCAAAACTGATAAAGAACATACAAACAGAAAAATGATTGCATTTTACACCAATAAAATAAAATATTTAAATTATTTTAATGTCACTAATAACCATGATTTATCCGATTTTTTTTTTGTTTACACTCAGCTAAGTATATTTGCTTGAACCTTCACAGTGAGCATTAACCTCTTGACGATTTTCTAACCATTTACTTCCAAGTTACCTTTTAAAGTATTACTAAATTAAGTAAATGACATTTCAAAATGGGATATTTACAAAAGTAGCAGTAATTTTTAAAAGCCCCCACAAAAACCATGACAATTCTGGCATTCTGTCATGGTGTTTCTGACATACACAGAGCTTTATTTTAAAAATTTAGACTTGGTTCAAAGCAAATCTATCCACGATCGAACCAGCTTAATTCTACACATGGATGCAGCGCCTAGCCCAGCAATACCACATGTTAAATAAGAATGTCACTGTTAGGAGCAATTTTCAACACTGAATCATATCTTATACAATTGGGCATTATGCTCATCTATCGGAATATTAGCCGAGTTGTGAGCTACCCAGTACTTGTTTCTGTAGAAACATCCATAATTACAACAAAACACTCGAACTCAAAAATCTCAAGCAAAACGAAAAAGCACAGACTTAATAAACCATTAATCAGGGCATTAACTGGAATTTGGTGGTAAATGAACCCTAACAGTCTAAAAAATGATTTTTTACAAATGTCTGTACGAAATGCAGAACTTACATTGAAATTCAAAAATCAATTTTACTACTTAAACATTTTTTCCTTAAAGGGATAAGTAATAATGTGACCAAAAATGTCTCCTAGAATTTTAACAAAATAAATTCTGTTCCCATCAAAAAATAAACTTATCACTGCCAATTAAAATAAAAAGTACTTTAGATGGAATATTTTGATTAACAAATAGAAACTTTTTATGGAATTATAATTTGTATTGTTAAAAGTTTTTAAAATAATAATGTAAATTAGCATGTTTGCTGCCCTGCAACTATATTAAATATACTTTTTGCTTAGTTTAGTCAAAACTTGAAGGAATCAGACATGGTCATATTAGCCCAATCAACATCAAAACAGACAAGTTGAGCTAAGTAAAAACTACTACTGCAGAATTAAAAACTTCTGTACTCACATTATCGATAAAATTTGGTTTGAACCCATCTTGCTGTCTCCTCATTTCTTCTTGTTCTCGTTGACGCAACATTTCTTCCTCTCTTCGTCTTCTCTCTTCTTCATGCCTGTTAAATATTAATCAGAAGGAACATTCAAGTATTTTGAACTTCATTAAGAAACAATATAATTTTAAACTATAAAACTGTGGTAGTTAAGCAGTATTTACACATAACTTATAAAATGTGTAAACTGTAAGCAACAATTACACATAATTTACACTTTATCTTTTTGTAACATAAGAAATATAGTCATTGCTCATATGTATCTAAAGCAGTTTGATATAATCTTTAAAAGAAATGGCTATATACGCTTTAAAAGAAATGGATATGTAACACATTAATCAAAATTACGTAAAGTGTGTATTCCTCGCTGTTTGACTTGACAATACTTTAGTATAACATTTAATAGAAATCCTTGAAGGAGGCACATAAGACAGACAAGCAGCCCAGTTGGGAGGCCCCGAATAAATGGACAGGAGCTGCGACCGGACATGGACTTTATATCTTCCCCGACCACAACAGAAGAAAAGGACAGTGAAGTGTCCCTCAGGGATGTTAAGTCCTCTCAATGTGCTAGATGGCAGCAGATCTTCGTATCAGCATCCACTCAGGAACCAGCAGGGAATACCAGGAATTTTAGTTCAGCAGCACAGCCCTGCTGGGGTTCCTAAGTGCCACAGGGAGTTGTGCTCCCCAAAATATGGGACTGACATGGAAGTACTTTCATCAGGCAGTAGCCCTGGCACACTACTTCTCCGCTGCGAAGCGCGGGTATTTTGCTAGTATATAAATAAACAGGGAAGGCACTGTATAATAGATATATAAAAAACAGCTAAGGGGATAGATATATAGATAGATAGGAAGGAAAAGCACTATACGATAGGCAGACAGGGAAGCTCCTATATAATAATAAAATTACTGTTATTACTATATAGATAGACAGGGAGTTCAGGCAGGCAGAAAGGTGAAGGTTAAAAATAAGTAAATACATTTTCTCCCCTGTGGGGAATCGAACTCGGATCTCTTGAGGTACACCAAATTTGCTGTGCTCTAAGTGACGAAATCTTACCAGTACGCCACGGAAGCTGCTGTAATACTCTTGAACCTTTTATGAAAGTGTTTATTTGATCTTTGGCCTTCAGGCTTCACACATTTTATAGTTTATGCCTACATTTTGTAATATTTATTACAAAAATATGAAAAAGTTTCTATTTTAACATGTGTTTACACAGATTACTGTAGAAACAGAACACACATGAAATGCGTGTGTTTCAAATAACAATCTATTATTTCCACTCTAAAACTCCACTTCACTCCCAGATAATCGAGACATGAGCTGAAAGAAGTTCGTGCACGTTCTAAGTCGGTGGCGGGATGGAATAGCCGGCTGCTTGCAGCTTGTTTTTATCATCGGCACATTTACAGGACAAAGGAGGCTGGCGGAGAGGTGAGAACGGTTTTAAGAAGTAATTTAAGGTGGGACGGATCTACGAGTTTTTTCGTAGACTCTAGTAATTCTAGTGTTAAACATTACGTAGTACACTCCCATAACTCAAGTTGTATTTAATATTTGGGACAGATTCAAAATATCCAAACAAAAACACAGATTACTACCAAGAATGAACTGAAAGACTGACTTCACACTTTGATTTTTCAAGCAATTGCAACTGTACTTAACACCAGAAGTTGCCTTCTCAAAACTATTGGCTGAATGTTTGTCTCACAGATTTCATCAAAAAATGTGTTGGTAATATTTTCAATACATTAAACCTTTAGTCCACACTTTCTCCCCACTTTTTATTTACAAAACAGAATTTTACATTTTGGAAACACAAAAGACTATAAAAAAACATTTTATTGTCCTGTGTTTATGTAAACAACATAAATCAAATTAGTGCTGAACTACCAAATTTTTAAAATGGTACTATACCAGCATTGCACAAAATCCAGTAATCTTGCTACATGAAAACGTGCCTGACATTCCTTTTGCCTTTTTATTGTAATGGAAGCTCTGTATAGAGCATGAAATAGAAATGCTGATCTCTTCAACGGGTGTATGTTGTTAGTACGAAGACTTTTGACAGTAATCTAAGCTAATTCAACAAGTCATCCACTTAATAACAAAAAAAGAGATGGAAACAGTTGATAATGCTAGTCACCAATAGGGATGTCACAAAATCAGTGGAAATTTTACGACAGTCACTTCTGATACCATGACAAAAAATGAAATCCCACTCAATGGCTTTTTATTAATACAATATAAGACATACTGTATAAATACTCACATTAACAACAGCCATAAAATACTGTTATATTCATCAAGAAGTCAGTTAATCAAATATAATTTGAGTAAATAATATTAGAATTCATAAATATCGAAATACAATGAAAGGCTTCAATTTTAATGTGTGGTAATCTTGGGACCACTTCAGCATAGTGTCTATAAAGAAAATCGCCTGATTTATCTTAGTATGTGCAAATTCTAAATTTATTCTGACGACATCTGTCCAGCAACCAAAAACTACAGATTAAAACCCTTACTAAACATAAAGATTCAAATGTTATTACAGATGTACTGTTGAATTAGTGAATTACAAGATAATTCCAGATATTGTGTGGAGACAAAGTCAGAGAGACGAGATTGCGTTGGTTTGGATATGTGCAGAGGAGAGATGCTGAGTATATAGGGAAAATGATGTTAAAGATAAAGCTGCCAGGCAAGAGGAAAATAGGAAGGCCTAAGGGAAAGTTTATGGATGTGGTGAGGGAGGACATGCAGGTGATGGGTGTGACTGTGGTATAGCGGGTCCACGGCTCACTGAGTAAAGGCCATTCATTTTAAATAAATGATTACCGCGCTCGCGGCTTAGCGAGGGGACGTTGGGCCATAGCGAGCCGTGGGACGATCCGTAGGGTGTGGGCGTTTCTCACTGAGTGCACTGGTGAGGAACTGCCCACATTCGTGATTGTCCCATGGCTAATGCTGCAGCTGCCCTCGTCATTTTAAAAGAAGCGCGAGTCGGTTTTTGGGGGGATGAAAAAAGATTGAAAAAAGAACGAGATTGGGGGAAAAAAAAAAAAAAAAGATCGAGATCAAAAAAAAAAATGGAAAGAGGAGAAAAGAGAGAGAGGAAAAGAGGACGGAGGTTACAGGGTGCGAGGAAGCAGGCGGTGCGTGCGTGTGGTGAGCGCGCGAGGGCAGCTGTGAGGAAGCTGGGTGTAAGGCCGTCACCCGGGTGTTTGAGTGGATGTTGCTCCGCTGAGCGACCATGTAGCGGGAGTGACCTGGTGAAAGCGATGAGCCGCAGAAGGCCGCGGAAAGGCAGCGGAAGTCGGAAGACTTGGTGGTGGAGTCCCCAATGTGTGCGTCCTGGCCATTGGGGTAATCAAGTCTCGGGGACTGGGATGAGAGCCATACCGGAGCCAGGGATCGGGAGGTCTCCAGTCTCGAGTGTGTAGAGGAGGGCAGCTGCAGAGAGCGTCTTGCCTGCTGCTAAGCCCAAAAGGGATAAGCAGGTGAGACGCTAACAGAAAAGAAACACCGAGCTTGTTTGTTGTTTTTAAGACTGCTTCCATGAGAAGATTTTAACCTCTGGTTTTTAAGGATTGTTTTTTTCTATTTATTGGTTTTACCTCCATGTTCTTTAATGGATTATTTATTTAATGAAGAACGTTTGAACTGCACTATTTATTTGAACACCTGTTTTGTTGGATTTTAAATAAAAGCACTATTGCACTTTTTGCACCACCCCTTGCTCAATTATTTATTTGCCTCCATTGACTAGCTCACTCGGTTTCATTATCGACGGTGTTGGGTTCAAGGGTTCCCAAACAGCCATGGGAGCGTGGAGCCAGAACCCACATCGTCACAGTGACAGAGAAAGATGTAGAGGACAGGAAGATATGGAACAAGATGATCTGCTGTGGCGAACCCTAACGGGAGCAACCGAAAGAAGAAGCAGCAGCAGCAACAGAATTAACTAAGGGAGCAACTCTTGTCATCGATAGTGTAGGCAAGTCAAAAATTCACTTCATTTAAATTTTGTGCTGATGTTTTCTTGCTACAATTGTTTGTACTGGCAGTCTTCCTTCATCTCACAGTCCCATATGCGTATCTGTTGGTGCACGAAAAGTGAACACTATTTAGAAAATGAACAGATGATTGATCTAATGGACATCTGTAGAAGTGCTCACTATTAAATTCAATTAATCTCATTATCTTTCATTCTCCTCTTATAAATATGTAACAATATCTAAACAATTACACCTCATTTGACTGGTAATTGTTTTGCTCTCAAAGCACACATAAATCTGTTTCTGAATGAATTTCATAATGGAATAAAGTGACAATAATACATGCCTGAATGTGTGCTTTGTATTTTTTTCTTTTTTTAATCACAAGTACAATTCCTGAATTCATGTGCTGAAATTTTATTGTGCGAACACAAAAGCATTCCCAGATATGACCTCTACCGATTTTCTTTACAACACGTGTTAATGCGGTGCTGTATAATCAACACTGTGATCCATTTTTATATGTAGCTTTTTCTCATGCATTATTGTGCCTTCAGTAGTAATCTGTCTACTTGCAGTCATGCATGAGTGCAGTATAGATTTTCGCAGTACTAACGATACTGTAAAAAAAAATGGTACTGTTACGTTTTCTTAACTTTAGTATAGCAATTGTACTGAAATATCAATTCCTCTGACATCCCTAGTCACTGCCAACTTATTCATAAACAGAGCAGTTAAAATGAGACATTTTTAATACTTTGTTTTTCAGTTGCTAAGACAAATGAAACAGATCAAACTGAACAGTTTACAGCTCCTTTCTGCAAACACTGTTAAAGGGCTTGTATTAGCAAAAGAGATTACCAATCGAGTCTTTCCAAGTATTTATCCCTTGCTCATTCCAATGTTATCCAGGCTCTCAGAAGTCAAAAGGTGTGAAATGGTGTTTACAGTAAATGCACAAACTAGTTCAAGCTTAACTGTTGTGATTTTGTAGTATGCAAGACATCATACAAAATAGTGTGAATCTACAATGTACTCTATTAAGTTTTAATTAATGCATATTAATTTAAGTGTATTTTGTTCTCAATTTTAAATTAAGGTGTCAGGAAAGATTGTGCATATAACAACTCTTGCTGCTTTATGGAACAGTGGGAAAAACAAAGCTACTATTTATATAAAAAAAAGTTTGCTAGAAGGCACAAGGGAGACTCGGAAGTCAACTGGAAAAAGGTTCAGTGGTCTTCTGAGGCCAAAACTGAACTCTTCAGCAATCAGACTATAAACACTACACATTATCAAAAACACCATTGCCACAATGAAGCATTGTAATTACAACATTAGACTGCTGGGATGCTGCTCTGCTGCAGGCCCTTGAAGGCTAGTGACAGTAGAGGCAAAATTAATGCAGCAAAATACAGGGAAATCCTGAAGGAAAGCCTGCTGTCTTGGGATAAGATTTGCATTCCTCAAAGACAACAATTCCAATCATAAAGCCAAATCTACACAGCAATGGCATAAAAAAAAACAATTAGGTATCAATCTAATTGATAATTTGTGACAAGACTAGAAAAAGGTTGTTCACTCATGATAACTCTACCCGACAGAGTTAAGAAAAAAAAGAAGTTGTGTCCAAATGTCCAAACAGACTCAGCTAGAATTGCTACCAAAGGCGCATCTACTAAATAAAGACTTGGAGGGTGAATACGCATGTGAGAAATTATCTTTTGAATATTAATTTAGATCACTCTGCAGGGATTTGTTTTCACTTTGACTAATGTCTTTCTGTTTATCTATGTAAAAAAGCCAAACAGAAACCACTGTGATTCACTGTATGTATCTCATACTGCTTTTCCTAATGGGGATTTCAGCTTAAGCAATGGACTTTATTTCTAATTCAAACAAGTAGCAATTGAAGGATAAGTCTGAAATTTCTTAAGTGTTATTTTTTCACAACCGTGCATTAAGTTGTTACAGAAAATTCTTTCTAAAGTGAAGCATTTTTCATAAGATTCTAAACACAGTTCTTGTGCTTTATAGGAATTTTTGATGATTAATACTCAATAAGACTGCTACCCAGAAAAACACCACAATAATGTGGGATTTGATAAAGAATTTTATAACTTGGTTAATTATCATTATTGCCTTAATAATCGGTAATAATCGGTAACTAATCCAGTAATTCGGTGAGACTACTACTTTATTTACCTTACATTTCTCTGTTGTAGGAGGTGGGTCTCCAACCTTTACGTTTATATCAAGGTAACTGAAGCACACTTGTTTTAAGAAACAGAATAACACAATTTATTGATAAACACAAGATTTATAAAAATATGATAAATGCATACATATATTGATATAAACGGCTGGACACTGGCAGGCTTGACAGGCAAACATGTAACATACAGGCTGGCTGGTTATTGGCACTTAGAACTCTATTTTATCTTGGCACTAATAAATAGCTTATGGTACCAAGTCTTGAATGGAGTTGTTGCTCCGGGTTCAAGTGGAAGATTCTTCATGCTTTGGAGAGCATTCTCTATTGGCTGCATGATCCTTGCTAGTGCTGTATTACTGTTTTTTCATCTTGCCTTCTGCTGTCTTTTACCACTTCATAGGGAAAAGTCATTACTCATTCTGGCCCAAGTTTCCTTCTTTTAGTAATGGTTGCTCTTAAGTAGACAGGACTCAGTGCTTAGCTAGGCAGACAAGATTTCAGCTCTCAGGCTCACAAAGAGGAGAGAGTTTCACCTTTTCAGTTTGTCATGGAGAGGAACTGTTAGGTTCAGATTTAAGGGCTTAGTTTTCAGTCATTTCGAAGAGTTCCCCCTACCTGATAGAATCCACAGAGAGTTCAATTCATCTTCAAGATGGTGCAGAGAGATTTAAAGGAAGGCTGAACCTATGCTGGATTGGATTAAAGTCACTTCCAGTTATAAAATCACTTTCTTCTAATGGAGGGTTCTTCTATTCACCTTGGTTGTCATCCCTTGAATTTTAGGTCTTGTCCTAGCTTGAGTCCATTTCATGCCTTCTGGCTCTATACATCTGTCAAGGGGCCTCTGAAGAGATGATTTACACCTTTGTTATCAGATAAAGTCCAGGCAGATCCTGGTACAAGTGGTAGTTCAGTGTGGAAGAATAATTTTAGGGTAACATTGCATTCATTTTAAAGAAATAACATAAAGGCTTAATACATGTCAGAAACCTGTTTAGGCACACCAGGAAACCAGATAAAGGTCTAGTGAACAACAAAATGTACACCGAAAAATAAGAATTGATTTAGGAAAAATACAGAGATGGTCAAGTAAATAATGTACCAGAAGAAATGTTGATGTAATATACAAAATGTACTGAAAGATGACTAAGAAACAAAGACAGTGGACAATTGTCATATGCACAAAAATTTTGGGGATCGTGGCACAACTCAAAAGGTATAAGAACCACCAGAATATAACAGACCTTTATTTAAACCAATGAACCAACCAGAGTAAAATGTATACACTGATTGACACTGTATGTAAATTCAGTAGTTTATAAAAAGAACCTCTATTCTTTGTTTTCTCTGACCATTCTGTAACAGACTGCTTTTAAAGAATGCTCCCTCTAAGGCATTTTGCTGAGGAGTAAATAAAAAGATACAATGAACAGCTTTTCTCCTGCCTTATAACTGATTTGTCCTTATAGGGGGATGTTTCTTTCTTTAATAAGTTTTAAACTTGTACTACATCACTTATTTTGGAAAGCAAGCGGGGAAAGTACTGCTGGATGCTTGGGTCCATGTTAAATGTACTTACTTAACATGACTAGTGTGCCACAAAAGCCTAGCAGAGAGAACGGGCAATGCCCACAATTGCAGTTTAAAGTGAGGTCCAAAAGGCCCACGTAAAAAGCCTTCAAAGTTACCAAATACATGTTTTTTAATCCATATAAATACTGTACAAAACAGCATATTCATGTTATTTTTGAGGGAAAAAAATTGTTAGATTTTGCAATTTTAAAAAATATTCAGCAGTGGTCTTCATCTCAGTGCCTATTTCCCACCACACAGGTGTGATAGACCATAACTGCTCAGTGCTTCAATTATTATTTCGAGTGTTCCCAATATTAACGCTATAATTTTTCTTCAACTTCCTTTATTATGTGTATAATAAAATTAATTTCACATTTGAAGGTCGCCTAAGCAGAGTGTCATTAATGTAATACCAACAAAGGACACACACAAAAAACAGCATTCATAGAATGCAACATAACTATACTTAATTACATACAATATACAAAAAACACCATGTGTTATTAAGACTGACTACTTGGTAACCAATATCATTTGTCAAAAAGGAGGAGTGAGAAAAGAAATTCTGCAGAATGGCTGATGATTTAATAATTCTGTTTGTTTTCCAAGGCAGAAATGAGCAGCTTGACACACGCCTGGTTTCATTCTGTTTTACTTGCTTATTTAAATGCAAACTCCACCCATGAACAGAGTGTATACTTGCCCAAAGAAAAACAGTGCCAAAATCTGTGATAATAAAATTTCCAATACCCTTTTGGTGTTATAAACATACCACAAACTATGGAAGGCCTGCTCTCTGAAATCTGAACCTTTACTGCCCCAATGTACAGCCTGTATTTGGTAAGATGTAAGGCTTTTGTTCTTTGTTTGGACTCATGCCATTTTGGCTCCACTTTAATAAATTGAAGACATAGGTAATGCAATTCTTAAAATGCATTCAAAAAACTTTAATTTCCCAAACCAAATTAATGTACACAATTTCCACTTCAAAAATTAAAATAAAGGAAATGCATTAGTTATCACGTGTTCAAACATCCAAATGAAGAGAGACTATCCTGTCAACACTATGCACAAGGCACAAAACAATCCCAGAGAGGGTTTCATTACTAACCGGGGACTAATACTGCAGACACCCACAATGACATAAGGGCAACTAAGAATTGTCAATTAGTTTAACATATAGAGGTTTGGAGATGTTTGACGAAAACCCATACAGACATGGAGAAAATGTATAACCCTTTATAACTCTCCATAAAGACAACCACTGAATGTGGCATTAAATAGAGCAACAAATGTACTATTTTCTGTTTAAAATGTTAAATTAGCAAAATCAAGAATGCAAGAGCTCACAGTGATACCCATCTTCATAAGAAGTCTTTAAGTTTAAACAATGAGAGAAACCATTAGGAATGGTCTTTATGAAATTTACTGGTGGTAGGCTTGAATCAGACTGAAAATGTCACAATGCTGCACAAAAAAAAAAAACATTACCAACAGGCCTTTTCAAAACCTAAACATATACCACCTTACCTCATTTCAATCTGCTTGCGCTTCTGAAGTTCTTGATTTCTCAGCTCTTCCAAACGTCTCAGCTCTTCTTGTCGCCTCATAAGATCTGTAAGACCAAAGTAATTCCACATGAAAAACATTTTACAGGAATATTAGATTTCATGAGTAATATTCACTTAAGTGTATACTATAAATACTTAATATAAAAGAAAATACAGTATATTGACCTGAGGAACAGGGATATAATGATTTAATGAAACAAAACATACAAGAGTCATTTCAAGGTGGGTCACCCAGGAGGTGTGCTAAATGATTTAAAAAAAATTGAAACTTTGCTCATTTATTTCTAGAGTTGATCATTGGCCAAAAACAATTTTAAAAAGAATAAATTTCCCCTCACCTGGTCCCCTCTGGATGGTGTCTTTTCAGAAGCCTTTGCAAGAAGTCAAATACATCCTGAATCCATTAGGATATTTTAGTAACTTTAAAAAAAGGTTTGTCTCAGTGAAAAGTGAGAATTCTTTTAACTAGACCACATCAAAGATGGAGGCTGCCTCACCGTCTAGCATCTAGAAGCCTTTGCAAGATGTCAAATATTTCCTTAACCAGTAAAGACATTTGAATGATTCCAAAAATAACTTTTTTTTCCAGCAAGTGAGGACTCTCTTCACATAGTATATATTCTGAAATCAATCGTGTTCTTTTAATTTTTACAGTGGGCTTGTGGAAAGCGAAATTTTTTTACTTTTTCTTTTTTAGTTATCACTTAACCATACAAAAAAATGTTATCACTTGACGACACAACTTTGTTAAAATTTGGCAAATCTTAATGGAATGGCCCAATAGCATTAAGTTTAAAACTCCGTATAACTGCACATTATTTGCCAAGACTATTTACAATTTAAAAAAAAAAACACACACACAGAGTACTTTGTAATTCTATTTTGTGGTAAGCTTTCATTAAAATAAATCAAATTATTAAAATATGTACAGTGTATGATACTTTACATTAACAAAAAAAGTGATAAAAGTCAAAAACATTTTTATACAAAGGTGTTTACTAGTCACCAAGCTGATAAATCTGTAGGGATGCACTACCTATATTCTGTTAGCACAGAGTAATCTGCTCTTTGCTTAGAGGTTTTTTCACCTACTATTAAGCAGATTACTTGCTCAGCTCAATTGATTCTCATTAGTGTTGTCAATGTCAATTTATTTATATAGCACATTTAAACCAACATAGGAATGTGCTTTACAATAATAGAAGAAAACAAACAAATAACAGAAATGACATAAATATAAATAAAATGAATAATAAACAGAAGTAATGTTATATAATCACAATGAGGAAACCATCTTATTACTAAAGGTCACGGAATGCAAGTGAATAGAAATGAGTCTTTAATCTTGTTTTGAACAGTTCAATTGTAGGCAATTCCTTTATGTGATGAGGTAAAGAGATCCACAGGCGAGGAGCAGCAGCTACAAAAGCCCTGTCCCCCTTGGTTTTACATTTGGTACAAGGGACAACAAGAACCAACTGACCAGAAGATCTAAGCACTCTGGATGGCTAGTGTAAAACACATAATTCAGATAAATAGGCAGGAGCAAGTCCATGTAAAGATTTAAAAACTTGCAACAACATTTTAAAATCAATTTGAAAACTGATAGGCAGCCAGTGTAAAGAAGCTAAAATAGGAGAAACAGAGTCCTACTTTCTTGCCCCAACCAGAAAGCGAGCGGCAGCATTCTGGACCAACTGTAACCTGTGTATCAGGGATTTGCTAATTCCAGAATACAGCGAGTTGCAGTAATCAAGGTGAGAAAAAAATAAAAGCATGAGTAGCTTTCTCAAGATCCCTAGAAGATAAAAAAGGCTTGATCTTACCTAATAGACAAAGCTGGAAAAAGCAACTCTTGACTACAGAATTTACTTGCTTCTCAAAAGAGAGTGTGGCGTATGGTCGGCCGTTCATCCCGGCCAATACCCCCAAGCCGCCAGGGGGAGCCCTCCCTGCAGCATGGAGGTGCCCGAAGACCTGGATACCACTGGGGCCACTAAGAGACGCTACAGGGAGGAACGATGTTTATTTGCCATATGCCCTGGAAGTACGTCCGAGTCACATGAACAAGGGGAATGTCATGTTTCCGGGGTGAAGAAAATGACTTTTAATCTGACCCAGAAGTGATAGGAGTCACATGGACTGGGGATTGGAACACTTCCTGTCAGGGAATAGAAAAAAGGACTGTGGGAGCTCCCAGACGGCGAGCTGAGCTGGGTGGAAGGGTGGCAACGCGTTTGGGAGTGAAGGAGTGGAGTGATTATTGTGTTTAAATTAATGAGTATTGTGGAGGAGAGGGTGCTTTATGCACTGTGTCGTATAAATAAAGTCTACTTTTGGACTTTTATCTGATGTCTGGCGTCTTGGACAAGGGTTCAAGGAAGCGATAGGGCCCCCTATCTGTCACAAGAGGTTACTGTCAAGGATAACACCAAGATTGCAGACTTCAGGTTTGCAAAAGACAGAGAAAGAGCCGAGCAGTTCAAGACCTATAAGCACCTCCATTTTATTTTGATTCAGATCAAGAAAATTATTAGCCACCCAGGTTCTAAGTTTAGAAACACAGTTGTGGAGCTGATTTATTGCAGAGTTGCAGACAGGAATATAAACCTGTCTATCATCCGCAGAGCACTGAAAAGAAATGAAAAAATTTCTAGAAACAGCTCCAATAGGATGAAGGTATATAGAGAATAAAATAGGACCCAAAATGGATCCCCGAGGAACACCATATTTAAGAGGAGCAGTAGACGAAAGGGAGGAATTTAAAGTCACTGAAAAGTGTCTACCAGTTAAATATGACCTGAACCAGTTAAGAGCAGCCCCTTTAAGCCCAACAAGATGTTAAAGCTGCATCAAGAATATTTTATGGTCAATAGTGTCAAAGGCAGCGGACAGGTTCAAGGAGGAGAAGGACTGCCACATCACCTGTCAGTAATAATAGAGATGTCATTGTATACTTTCTGGAGGGCTGTTTCAACACCATGAAAACACCTAAAGCCAGAATGGTACATCTCAAATAAATTATTGGAGTTAAGGTGATCGACCAATTTATCTATACTAATAAAAGGCAAAGCCCTCACTGACTGACTGACTCATCACTAATTCTCCAACTTCCTGTATAGATAGAAAGCTGAAATTTGGCAGGCTCATTCCTTACAGTTTCCTTACAAAAGTTGGGCAGGTTTCATTTCGAAATTCTACGCATAATGGTCATAACTGGAAGTTATTTTTCTGCATATACTGCAATGGAGTTGAGCTCGAAAGCTAGGGGGTTGGGGGAGTTTTGTGTGACATCATCACGCCTCCCACGTAATCACGCAGTACGTAGAAAACCAGGAAGAGCTCCAAAAAAAAAAAAAATCGCTGAAGAAAACATACATTATATAATTAAAAAGGCAGCAAAACAATTAGAAGCGAGCGAGTGACATATAAAACCATATTCAGCGCAGTGCGCAGACAAAAAGCAACAGTTCCAAAGAGCGCTGAACAAAAACCGAATCACACTGCTACGCTCAAATAGACAAACCACACGCCGTGGCGCAATAGTAGAGGCTTCGCCTCTAGCGCTGACGTCCGAGGTTCGATTCGAGAGGGATGCACCGAGTATGTACGCGCGCTTCCGATTCATTTTAGCCTCGCATCCCCTTGGTTTGAGACGTATGAAAAAATATGCGGTTAACGCAGAAAGACAGATCACCAATTGAAGCTTTATGAATAATGGATACTTTATTCGCGATCAATGATTGTTTTGGTAAAGCCATACTCAGTGTATTCATTAGATGAACGGTAAAAAAGTAAGAGCAAGGGGAGGGTAACTTATTGAGGCACGCAGGCAAAACCACAATAGCACGCGGGCTCGATGTACTGTAGTGCGCGTCAACTCGATCTGAATTGCGCAATCACATTTGAAAAAATATATATTTTCAAGTTCTATTTAGTCCATATGTGTCAAACTCAAGGCCCGCGGGCCACATCCGGCCCGGCATGTAATTATATCCGGCCTGCAAGATCATTTTATATATTATTGTTATTAATGGCCCAGGGATATGAAGCGCTGGTAACACAAACTACAGATCCCATAATGCAGCGCTTCAGCTGCCTTGCCGAACACTTACCGCGTTAATCAAGTCTAGCTTATGATGCTGCATGTTATTGAGAAGCTAGCCCACACGATGCCAAAGAGAAAAGGTGATTCTGAGCTTAAAGCCTTTAAAAACCGATGGGAGGCTGAGTATATGTTTGCTGACATTGCCGGTAAACCCGTGTGTCTCATTTGTGGAGCTAATGTGGCTGTAATTACAGAATGTAATCTAAGACGGCACTATGAGACAAAACATCAATATAACCTGAAAGACCTGAATGCAATGCACAAGATACAGAAAGCAGAAGAGTTAAAGAAGAATCTGACACTTCAGCAGACGTTTTACCGTGCAAAATCACAAAGTGATTTCAAGTGAAGCTACTTTTATGGGAGACACAAATGCACCAGTGCAACTTGCCCCACTTTCCCTGTTGCCAAGTAATGTTGAACCAAGTCGGCACTACAGTGTTCCCAAATACGCACTTTGCTAATAAACTGAGCGCACTGTGCACTGAGATCGCACGATGCTTTGGTGGCTTTGAAGAACAAAAAAAGAATTTTGAGTTGTTTCGCAACCCATTTGCTGTCGATGTGGAAACTGCACCTGTGCAGATTCAGATGGAGGTGATTGAGCTGCAGTGTAATGGCACACTGAAGGCAAAGTACGATACTGCACGCCCGCACAGTTTATTCACTCCATTCCCGCAAAAATGCTCAGCTCCGTCTACATGCAGCTCGAACCTTGTGCATGTTTGGTACCACATATCTGTGTGAGAAGCTCTTCTCAGTCATGAAGACTAACAAAACAGCACACAGGAGTCGCCTTTATATTTCCAGGTTTTGTTATGCACCATGTTCATATCTGAATTTGTATAATTTTGACAGGATATATTTTTTAGGAGAGCAAAATCTTTTGGGATATTTAAAATTTAAGTTTATTTTTTATATAAAATTACATAAGAGTAAAGAAATTTGAATGTTTGTTCTTTTAACGTTTACTTTATTTCTAACTTGTATAATTTAGACAGGATATATTTTTATGGAGAGCAAAATATTATAAGTTATTTAAGGTTTGAGTTGATTTATTCCAGAATAATATTCTGTCGACTAAATAAAAATTCCTTCTATTTAAAATTTAAATATATCTTGAACAGATACGATAGCTCATAATATCCAGGCAGACTTGCACGTAAGAGCGGGAGTCATCCGTTTTAACAAACAGCGTATTGCACTGATACAAAATAGCCTGCCCATTTAATTATTTAGGAATGGATAAATAAATTAAGATTTTGAATAATGTTTTTATTTTTCTTCCTTCATGGATTCTGGCACCCCCAGCAACAGTTGCTCGCACCCCAAAGACTATATATGTATATGTTGTCACGCACGCGCGCATGGGAGGCAGCTAAAGGGCTCGAGTGAAGGCAGTTCTGAGGCATGCCGGGATGTGGCAGAGTGCACTAACTCTCTTTCTCACTTCCCTGTAGACCAAACCCGGGAGGCTCCACCTGGCTCTCTTGACATCACTTCTGGGACCGAACCAATGGAAACAGACCTTACCAGCTCCGGCCCTCCTGATGTCACATCCGGGCCTGATCCAATGAATAATGAACACGTGCCCAATCCTTATGACCTCACTTCCTGTCTTCCCCTTTAAAAGCCTACCCTTTTCCCTTCTCCCGCAGTCTGGTTTTGGACTACATTGTATGCACTTCAGTGCTAGTTGCTTTAAAAAAAAAAAAAACTACTTTTGCAGCCAGGATACCAAATTATATACCAAACCTTTATCTGTCTTGTCTCGTTTTGTGACAGTGGCGTAGTCGGCAGGATGGAGAAGTCCCAGAAGAGAAGGGGACAGGACCTGCAATATACCCAGGTGGGAGCGTACCGGGGCCGAGTATGCAGGCGGGGGAGGGTGCCCCGTGGTTCGTCGAGACCCGGTGGGGGCTCCGCTCCCAGCACGCAGAACTAGGCCACCTAGAGAGGCCAGGGAGTGTGCGGGTGGGGCTCACAGAGTTGGGCTGCCCTGGAGGGGGGAGGCAAGAGGGACTCAGTATGCTCTCTTGGGGGAGAGTGCCTGCCTCTCTGTGAAACCAAAGCCCCATTTACCACCTAGGGGTGCCCCAGACTGGCAGGCGAGTGTAATAAAAAAAATGGAGGTTGGACCCTGAGCGGCCGACCAGTAAACAAGCCTGGTCCTTATGGGCAAAGGTATGGCAGTGGCTACGGCCGTTAGAAAACAAGCCCTACCAGGTAATAGAGCAGGTAGCTTGCTATCTGCTCCTGAAAGCGCTTCCCCATGGCTTCACCCAGCCGGTCTGGGGCAAGCAGTTTACGAACATGTCAGGGCTAATAGTGCTTCTGGAGACACAGAGGACGGCCTCACACTCTGGGAGAGCAGAACCGTCCTTTTGTCAAACTCAGCCGGGGTACGTCCCAAGACCTAGCCCCTCCCTGTACAACCCGGAGCTCGTATCGGCGTCCGCGGTGTCGCGCAACCCACTTCGAGACAACTAGGAATGCAGGTGGAGGGGGAGGAGGGGTTGGTGTGACCCTCTCTCCGTGTTGCGATTTCAATTTAAAAGTACGCCGGCTTCTTTTAGAAGGGAGCAATGGAACGACGACTCCCTGAAGTTTGCAAAAAATGCAGTGGTCCTTGTCGATGGCCAGCGCACTGATCAGTCGATGCCACAGGGCCCCCACTTTGTGTTAGATAATGACCTCCTTTACCGTGTAGCAATGCATGACGGGCAGGAGACGAGGCTGCTACTAGTTCCACGTACCTTCCGGCGGCAGGTCTGCAAGCTAGCACACGCCCACCTCCTAGGTGGCCACCTGGGCACCGAAAAAACTCTGGAGCGGATCAAGCTCCGTTTCTACTGGCCGGGAATCAACGAGGAGGTTCGTCACTTTTGCGCTTCCTGCCCGGAGTGTCAACTGCGACAAATTCCTAGGAAGGACCGTGCTCCTCTCGTTCCTATTCTCTTGATTGATGTTCCTTTCCACAGAATCGGGGTCGACCTGGTGGGACCCCTAGAGCCCTCAGCCGAGGACACAAGTACATTTTAGTCCTCGTGGATTATGCTACACGATACCCCGAAGCTGTTCCGTTGCGCTCAGCTACCTCTAAAGCCATCGCACGGGAATTACTAGGGGTATTTGCGCGTGGGGATCCCCAAAGAAGTCTTGACAGACCAGGGGACCCCCTTCACCTCGGAGACGTTCAAGGAGACTGCCAGATTACTGAAAATAAAGCATTTAAAGACCTCGGTGTATCATCCTCAAACCGACGGGTTAGTAGAGAGGTTTAATCAAACTCTCAAGCAAATGCTGCGTAAGGTGGTCAGCGAGGATGGAAGGAACTGGGATCAGCTCCTCCCCTCGTCCTTTTTGCCTATCAGGAAGTCCCACAAGCCTCCATGGGGTTCTCCCCTTTGAACTACTGTATGGGCGACAACCTCGGGGCATATTAGATATTTTGAAAGAAGGCTGGGAAGAAGAGGCTCTTCCTCCACAAATATACTAGAATATACGCGCAGTTACGATAGATTTGGAAAGATTCGGCCTGTCCTTAAAAGTCACATGGAAGAGGCTCAAGCAGCACAGGCCCGTACTACAACCGCGCACGTCTCTTGGGAGTTCCGCCCGGAGATCGGGTCATGGTCCTAGTGCCTACCTCCCACTCTAAGTTGCTTGCCCACTGGCAGGGCCCCTCTGAAGTTAAGGAGAGGAAGGGACTGGTCGACTATTTGGTGAGTCAACCCAATGCGTCGGCCAAAGGAGCGGGTTTATCATGTGAACCTGCTGAAACCATGGAAGGACAGGGACCCGATCCCTCCTCCGGCCAGCCCACTCACTCTTTGCTCACACACACGACCTTAACTTCGGCACGGACTTGAGTCCCAGACAACGGCAGGAGCTGGAAACAGTTATTCGGACCGTTCGGGAGGTAGTCAGTGAACACCCCGGAAGGACCTCTCTGATTGAGCACATCATCAGACAGAGTGACAGAGCCCGGGGTTGTTGTCCGAGAACGCCCATACCGTCTTCCCGAAGCAAAAAAGGCTGAAGTGGAGCTCGAGATCAAGCGCATGCTGGAACTAGGTGTAATTGAGGAAAGTTATAGTCCCTGGTCCAGCCCCATTGTGCTCGTCAGTAAGTCTGATAAGAGTTGGAGGTTCTGCAATGACTTCCGTCGGCTTAATCAAGTCTTCCAATTTGATGCCTATCCAATGCCACGCGTGGGCGACCTCCTCGAGAGGCTTGGACAGGCTCAATACCTGACCACACTTGACATGAAAAAGGGTACTGGCAGGTTCCCTTTAACGGACTCCGCGAAGGAAAAAAACCCGTTTAGTACCCCTAGCGGACACTGGCAGTATCGTGTCCTTCCATTTGGGTTACACGGGGCTCCAGTCACCTTCCAGCGTCTGGTGGACAAAATGCTAAAGCCTCATAACTCATACAGTGCTGCCTACCTGGATGACGTGGTCATCTATTCCAGCACATGGAGGGAACACCTACAGCATGTCCAAGCGGTATTACGGACACTTGGTGAGGCTGGGCTCCGGATTAATCCCAAGAAGTGTTTCTTTGGATTAAGCGAGGCCAAATATTTAGGCTACCTGGTGGGCCGGGGTACCATAAGGCCACAGTGCTCCAAAATTGATGCCATTCTGAAATGGCCCGTCCATGAACCAAGCGGCAGGTCCAAGCCTTTCGGGTTAGCCGGGTACTACCGCCGGTTTGTACCCCGGTTCTCAGAGAGAGTGGCGCCCTTGACTGATTTAACAAAGAAGAGGGCCCTGAACATCGTGGTATGGACTGAAAAGACAGGCACTGCATTTGGTGACTTGAAGCAGGCCCTTACGTCCGCACCTATTTTGATGGCACCTAACTTTTCTTTGCCTGTCATCCTCCAGACGGACGCTTCGGACACAGGCCTGGGCACCGTGCTGAGCCAAAGTGTCGATGGTGTGGAACACTCCGTCATGTTCCTGAGCCGGAAACTGTTGGACCGGGAGACCAGGTATGCAGCGGTGGAAAGGGGGGGCTTTGGCGATTAAATGGGTGATTACTCAGCTGAGGTATTACCTGTTGGCCCGGGAATTAACGCTTGTCACGGACCATGCACCTCTACAGTGGATGGCCCTGCACAAGGAGTCGAATCCACGGGTCACCCGGTGGTTTCTTGACGTGCAGCCATACAAGTTTTCGCTAGTTCATCGTCGGGGTACTCTCCATGCCAACACTGATGCTCTTTCTTGAGTTCACGACCTCTCGGTTAGGGTCGCCCAACCCGACGGGTCTGGGCTGAGGGGCAGGGGGGGCCTTGTCACGCACGCGCGCATGGGGGGCAGCTAAAGGGCTCGAGTGAAGGCAGTTCTGAGGCATGCCGGGATGTGGCAGAGTGCACTCTCTTTCTCACTTCCCTGTAGACCAAACCCGGGAGGCTCCACCTGGCTCTCTTGACATCACTTCTGGGACCGAACCAATGGAAACAGACCTTACCAGCTCCGGGCCCCCTGATGTCACATCCGGGCCTGATCCAATGAATAATGAACACGTGCCCGATCCTTATGACCTCACTTGGTGTCTTCCTCTTTAAAAGCCTACCCTTTTCCCTTCTGGCTTTGGACTACATTGTATGCACTTTAGTGCTAGTTGCTTTAAAAAAACGACTTTTGCAGCCAGGATACCAAATTATATGGGTGGCTGCCCCAAACCTTTATCTGTCTTGTCTCATTTTGTGACAATGTGTATATACAGTGGAACCTCGGTTTACGAGTGTTTTGCAAGACGAGCAAAAATTTTTAATAAATTTTGACTTGATAAACGAGCGATGTCTTGCAATACGAGTAGTATGGATACACTTTGTTGAGCGTTATGTGATCACAACTGAGCTGATGGTTCTTCTCTTTCTCTCTCTCTCCTTATCTCGCTCGCTCACCCAGCGCTTCTCTCTCTCTCTCTCTCTCCCAACACGTCTCTCTCTCATCTCGCTCACTCACCCAGCCCATCTCTCTCTCTCTCTCTGGCAATCGTCTACTATTCTCCGTCTGAGTCTGTGTGCCTTACTCATATAGTCAACATCTGTTTACTACAGCATTGTGACTGTGTGTGCGTGCGCTGTGAAGTGCGAGTCCCCATCTTGCTCCCAAAACACGAAGCTGAGTCTCAGTAATTTAACACCAGCTTTATTCAGCTTGAAACAGCAACAGCGCTATTATTTATTGTACCGGGATCTTTATAATGTTCCTGGTATGACCCATTGACGACAGGCGCTTATAGCATGTCTGTGATCTTTTTGGATGTGCTTTTATGGCGAACTGCTACAGCGCTGGGAGACTGCGATTGCTTTGGGGCACTCTTCCGCGTGTTGTCCCGTTGGGTGGAATCCCACATGAGTTTAGAAACTCACCCCAGCCATGATTCTTTTTAAAGGTAAAGTGCAGGTTAATTTGTATTATGTATTTTACTTTATAGTTTGTATTAATCATTTTTATATGAATAGTTTTGGGTTGTGGAACGAATCATCTGAGTTTCCATTATTTCTTATGGGGAAATTCACTTTGATATACGAATGCTTTGGATTGCGAGCACATTTCCGGAACGAATTATGCTCGCAAACCGAGGTTCCACTGTGTGTGTGTATACAGTATATGTTTCTATATATATATATATATGTATGTGTATATATGTAGATATGAATGTGTGTGTGTGTATATATATATATATATATATATATATATATATATATATATATGTGGATGTATTATGTATGTATGTGTGTGTATATATGTATGGATCTAATTCTGCCTTTTTTTAGACAGGGACGGACCACAACATGTTTAAAAAAAAATGAGGGAACAACCCCTGCACTTATAGAATCATTGATAATGGCTAGTAAAGATGGGCCCAAAACATCAAAGGCTTCCACTATGAGGCGTGGTGGTACTCTGTCGAGGGGGCTAGGAGCTGGTTTAACACTTGAATTACCAGAGCCTACGAAAAAACTCGTAGATCCGGCCCACCTTAAAACCGTTCACACCTCTCTGCCAGCGTCTTTTGTCATCTAAATGTGCTGATAAAGACAAGCTGCAAGCAGCCGGCTATTCCATCCCCCCACCGACTTAGAACGTACACGAACTTCTCCCAGCTCATGCCTTGATTGATTATCTGAGAGTGAAGTGGAGTTTTAGAGTGTAAATAACAGATTGTTATTTGGAACACATGCATTTCATGTGTATTCCATTTCTACAGTAATCTGTGTAAACATATTGTTGAAACAGAAACTTTTTCATAGTTTAGTAATAATTGTTACAAAATGTAGGCATAAACTAGAGAATGTGTGAAGCATGAAGTCTAAGCATCAAATAAACACTTTCACAAGGGGATTCAAGAACGACACAACAGCTTCTGTGGCTTAGCAGTAAGATTTGGTGACTCTGAGGGCAGTAGGCTTGCCGTGCCTCAAAGACCCGAGTTCGAATCCCTGTTGGGAAAAAGCTCTATTTTTTTTTTTCTTTTTAACCTCAAACGGACATGAAATTTATAAAATGGTATGCACGGTCAGTTAATGCGATCATAATATTTTCATGTGGGATGCTCCTTTTAAAATTTTTTAACAATTGAAACTGCAATTAACATGAACAGGTGTCCTTATAACTGTTATTTTTAAGATCCATAAAACACACAGACAGAGCACTGCATAATAAAGAGATATACAGGCAGAGAAGTCACTAGATACATAAATAAACAGGGAAGGCACAAGTACTGAAAGAAAAAAGATCAACATGTCCATTGATCCTGTTGCACAATGCACATGTATCCCCCCGCCATCTGACTCTAAGTAACAGCGCTTACACTTGGTTTGCATCTGTACTTGCGCTGTTACTTAGAGTCAGATGGGGGTTTGTGGTGTTAGAGCACGTGACCGTATTCAGTGCAGCAATTGATCTTTTTTTTCTTTCAGTACATGTGCCTTCCCCTGTTTATTTATATATCTAGTGACTTCTCTGCTTGCCTGTCTCTTCATACAAAATCATTCCCGATTATATAGAACGTCAAAGCCTGATTATATAAAGTCAGCGTTGGAATATATAAGCTCATTTTTGAATATAAAAAGTCAACGTTGGAATACAGTAATCCCTCGCTATATCGCGCTTTGACTTTCGCGGTTTCACTCTATCGCGGATTTTAAATGTAAGCACATCTAAACATATATCACAGATTTTTCACTGGTTCGCCGCTTTCTGCGGACAATGGGTCTTTTAATTTAGGTTACATGCTTCCTCAGTTTGATTGCCCAGTTGATTTCATACAAGGGACGCTATTGGCGGATGGCTTAGAAGCTACCCAATCAGAGCATGTATTGCATATTAACTAAAACTCCTCAATGCTATAAGATATGCTTCCCGCGCTGTGCTTGTTTGCTTCTCTCTATCTTTCTCGCTCTCTCTCTGCCTGGCGGAGGGGTGTGAGCAGAGGGCTGTTTGCACAGAGGACACCGGCGCTCTTCTACAAAATGCTGCTTTATCGCGGTGCTTCTGTATACTTAAAAGCATGTATTGATTTTTGATTGTTTGCTTTTCTTTGCGCTCTCTCTGACATTCTCTGCTCCTGACGCTCCTTTATGACGGGCTCCTTTGAAGATAAGATATGTTTGCTTTCTTTTAATTGTGAGAAAGAACTGTCATCTCTGTCTTGTCATGGAGCACAGTTTAAACGTTTGACTAAAGGGTGTTATTTCATGTCTAGAGGGCTCTAATAATGTTAACAGGGTGGGAGAGTTTATAAGGGCTTAAAATATATAAAAATAACCACACAAACATATGGTTTCTACTTCGCGGATTTTCACCTATCGCGGGGGTCTGGAACGCATAACCCGCGATCGAGGAGGGATTACTGTATATAAAAATATTCCCGAATATATAAAATTTCCGTGCTTGTCATTTCACTCATACTTGTGAAAAGTAAACCGACAGAAGCCACTCAAGAGTGGATCGGCTTGTGAGGTTCGCCCAAAAATGCGCCCATACAAAAAGAATAAATAAATATAGTGTTCAAAATGCTGGGCACATATCATTTTGTATGAATTAACTGAGCAGTGGGTTTTTTAAAAATATTTTTCTGAAGATGTTTTTATTAACTTATTTCATTATGTTGTATTAGGAACTCACTGAGTTTACTAAAAATGTGCCTGAGTTGTTTCAATCTATATCAATATAATCTGACTTTAAATTTATATATTCAGGAATGAGGTTATATATTCCAACGCTGACTTTATATATTCGGTAATGACTTTATATATTCAGGAATGACTTTATATATTCTGAAAATCATTGCAATTGCCTGTTTGGCACCCCAAATAGGCACAGTATAATAGATATATAAAAAAAAAACAGCTAAGGGGATAGATATATAGATAAATAGGAAGGAAAGGCACTATATGATAGGCAGACAGGGAAGCTGCTATATAATAATAAAATTACTGTTATAACTATATAGACAGACAGCGAGTTCAGGCAGGCAGGCAGAGCGGCGAAGGTTAAAAAGAAAAGAAAAAAAAAACATTTTCTTCCCAGCGGGGAATCGAACTCGGGTCTCTGAGGCACGGCAGGCCTAATGCATTCGGAGTCAGCAAATCTTAACAGTACGTCACGGAAGCTGTTGTATCATTCTTGAACCTTTTGTGAAAGTGTTTATTTGATGTTTGAAATTCAGGCTTCACACATTTTATGTTTATGCCTAAATTTTGTAACATTTATTACTAAAATATAAAAAAAAATTGTTTTAACAATGAGTTTACACAGATTACTGTAGAAACGGAACATACATGAAATGTGTGTGTTGCAAATAATCTATTATTTCCACTCTAAAACTCCATTTCACTCCCAGATAATCAATCAAGGCATGAGCTGGGAGAAGTTCGTGTACGTTCTAAGTCAGTGGGGGGATGGAATAGCCGTATGCTTGCAAGCTTGTCTTTATCAGCACATTTAGATGACAAAAGACGCTGGCGGAGAGGTGTGAACGGATTTAAGAAGCAATTTAAGGTGGGACGGATCTCGAGTTTTTTCGTAGGCTCTGGTAATTCAAGGGTTAAGGGTGTCAATAGTTCTTTTTAACTGTGAAAGTGAGACAGAATAAAAGGATTATAAGTAGTGATGCACCGAAATGAAAATTCTGGGCCGAAAACGAAACCGAAATTTTTGGATGCACTTGGCCGAAAACCGATACCGAAACCGAAAATGGCTTCATTAAAAAACATGTTTAAAATATTTTCTTTTTGTTTGTATTAAAAAAACTACAAATTAATTAAGCAATCAAACTTTTATTGATAATAAATAACAGTAATAAGGCTGTTTAACAATAACAAAACTAAATAAAATTTCTTTCTGTAACAAAATTGTGCAAAAAAAAATGCTAACTGCTTTTTTACTTCAATTTTAAATTACTGTACCAAACAACAGTGCACAAACAGAAGAAAAATAAATCCAACCTCTTACTGTAAACATCATAACTATACACACTAAATTGGTCTGCTTTTAATTTAAGCAAAAGAAGCAGGTTTATCTTTATGAACAAAAGTTTTTCAGTTTTCTGGCTGAAGACACAGTTCCTCTTCTCATGAAGAACATACTGCACTGAATAAAATCACTCAGTCTGTGCTAGCTTTTAGTGCCTTCTGAATTGTGCAAAATATTACCTGCATTAAACGTTTTACTTCAATTTTAAATTACTGTGCAAAACAACATTGCAATAACAGAATAAATAAATCAAACCTTTAACTGTAAACAACATCAAATTAGGCTGCTTTTATTTTAGCAAAAGTGGCAGATTTCTCTTTATGAACAAAAGTTGTTCAGCTTTCTGGCTGGAGAGATGATTTCTGTTCTCATCAAGAACATGAGATGCTGCACTGAATAATCTCTCACTGTCTGTGCTGGTGCTTGGGGCAGATAAGTACTTGCGCAGTCCATGCAAGCAAAGGAAAGCGATCTTTGTTCGCGCCAGTAGTCAAGTGGATTGTCACTTCTGCCAATGGGTAGTTCAGCTAGATAGGTTGCTACTTCTTGTGAGGCTGCGCTTGCTCTTACACCGCTGTGGGTTGGGACACTTTCCTGTAAAATTTCGTCAAACATATCAGAAAGCGAAGGAATGTGCGCCTCATCACTTGTACGTTACCGTTTCTCAGGCACAGTTTGCTCTGTTCTCCCCGTCGCGGCTTGTGCTTCACCAGAGGTTTCAAGAGCCGTAAGCTCTGTTTGCACCATTTCGCGTACATCCTGCCTTTTCTCATCGTCATAGTAATGGTCTTTAAAGCGTGGATCTAATATTGTTGCAATGCCGTAAAGAGGGTTGGACTCAATGTCTTGGAAGCGTTTGTTAACAGCCTCCAGTAGAGTTTTTTAGCTGTTTTACGCCATGATCTGTTTCGCCTCTTTTCCAAGCAGGCGCTTCAGTGCTGCGATCAGTGGAATAACTTCAGCAACAGACGCTTGAGCTGAGCTTATTTCCTTGGTTAACTGTTCGAACGGGTCGAGAAGAGAGACAATGTTTTCCACCAACATCCACTGATGTGCACTCAAAGTTGCTGGCAGGGCGTGATCTGTCATGTATGCAGCTAAAACCGCTTCTGTTCAAGTAATCCTTGCAACATATAGTATGTACTGTTCCAGCGAGTGGCCACATCTTGCTGTAGTCGTTTTGTTGGCATCCCAAACTGTTTTTGCAAATCTTGTAGTCTGGAATAAGCAAGCGGAGAATGCTTAAAATGTCCCACAATTTTTCTCCCAGTTGCTGTGATTTTTTGATATGCTCCGCTGACTAAGCACTCCCTCATTCACAGCCAACTGCAGCGTGTGTGCCATGCAAGGTATGCTCTTTAATCCACTGTCATCCATAGCCTTTATCATGTTCCGTGCATTCTCTCACAATCACATGCACTTTAGACTTGTCTATGTTCCAAGTTTCAAACATGTTAGCCAAAGCATCGGATATTGCTGCTGCAGTGTGTGAGCCGACAAACTCCTGTGCATGAAGCAGAATGTTTTGCAATTTAAACTCCGCGTTTATCCACTGCGCTGTCAAACTGAGCATGCTATTTGGACTAACGTCAGAGCTCCATATGTCTGTGGTAAAACTTAGAGCAGAGATATCTGTGGTCATGAGCTCATGAACATGTTTTGCAACACGGTCATACATTGCTTGGCAGTGTAACCCGGCTCAATGTGGTGTATTAGCCTACGAAATCCGATGTCCTCCACGACTGAAAACGGCTCGTCATCTAAAGCAATGAATTCCATTACTTTCTCTGTTATGTCACGTGCTTTAGCACTGTCATTTGCAAATTTCTTAATTTTTTCGAAAAATGTGGCAACCGAGGGTGTTGATGTGCTAGTTGGCTTAGTTTTAACCAACGTTGTTTGACAGTATTCCTCAAATTCAATTGCGTGTCTTGACTTAAGGTGGTGTATTAAACCTGTAGTCGAAAATGTCTTTGCTGTTGAACCCCCTCTTGAAACTTTTGCAGAGCAAATGTTGCATATTGCAACTTTGCTGTCCTCATCTGAAACTTTGAAGTGCTTCCAAACCGCCGACATACTCCGTGTTTGATGCGTAATGACAGCGAACGAGACGGGAGGATGGGAGAGGCGTGGCGACAATTTCGGCTTTTATTTTCGGCGCTTTCTTACGTTTCGACCGAAACCGATAATGCTATTTCGGCCGAAAATTTTCGGTGGCCGAAATTTCGGTGCATCCCTAATTATAAGAAAATGCCCTGATTAAAAGAAGGAAGTTCATAGCCAGTTTGAACAATGTCACAGCGGATAGTATCAATTTTGCTGACAAATAATGATAGAAACTGCTGACATGAATGAACAGTGCTATTTAATTCCACCACAGAATGAGGGTGAATGGCCGCATTAATTGAATTAAATAAGACCCTAGGATTCTTAGAATGACAGGATACTAAATCAGCAAAGAAATCTTGTTTAGTTTTCTTAACTGCAGCCTGGAAGTTGAATAGAGAAGTCCTAAAAAATCTGTTTAGAAACAATCAGTCCATCTTTTTTCCAACGCCGATCAGCAGCTCAACAGGTGCGGTGCAGCGATCGCATAGTTTCATTTAGCCAGGGAGCAGGTTTTCCCTTATTACTGCGTATCTTGGGCAAAGCAATTGAGTCTAAAATTGTTTTACAAGAAGAATTCAATTTTAAGACAGAATCATCAATACCATTTTTTTTGGACATGCACATCAAGACTAGAAAATATGGTTTTAAAATCGGATATAATAGAAGAATTTTAAAAGCACGAGCAGTGTGGGGGACAGCTATTACTCGGGACATCAACAGTAATATTCATATCCATCATTATAAAAAAAGTGATCAGTAAAAGAAACATCGCATAAATCAATATTATTAACTGAAATATCACAAGTAAGAGATCAAGGGTGTGACCGAGACAGTGAGTTGGCGTATTAATATGCTGGATAAAATCAAATGAGTCCAATAAATACTTTGTCATGGGAGAGGGTAATATCAGCCAGGAGATCAGAGAATTCAGAAATGAAGGAATCATTAAATACAGGCAGTCTATAAACCACAGCAAACAACAAAGAAGTGGAGCTGCACACTTCGAAAAGTTGTAGTTCAAAGCTGCTAAATGGACCCTTTGTAAGGTTCTGACACAAGAACACACTTTTAAAAACAGTGCCAATGCCCCCAAAATGACGAGTCGGCCGTGGAGAGTTTAAAAATGGAACCAAATCAGTAAAACATGAAGAGTCACCATTTAAAATCCAGGTCTCAGTGATGAAAAAGAAATCCAGATTATTTGAGGTAATAAAGTCTTGCAGAATAAAAGTTTTATTTTTATTCTTCTTATCTTAATTTCTTATTTTGTTCCTCTTTAAAGATTTTATCAGGCAGTTAATGATATAAATACAAGACAGAAAGTGCAAAATCATCGTTGAATATACAGTTAAAGCAAAAGAAAATACTGCCTTAAGTTCTTGTGGGAACCCAGAACTACATTATCACAACACATACACTATGTAAAACTAGAATCCCTGAAGATTATGATTTTTCCGTTGTCCCTGACCTCCTTAAATTTTCCCGACATTGCGCTAAAAGCCTTCTTTAGTTTTACATATGTGTGGTTTAGCAGAACACAGCCTGCTACACCTAAAAACATCCCCCACCCCCACCCATATAAGGCCGTCCGTCAGCAGCAATCCAATAGACACGCTGATGCTAAAATTTCGCGGGTGAAGGACTGTGATTACGCAAACGAAGATGAGATGGTCAGGGATAGACTAGTGTTTGGCAGAAACTCAGCGAAAGTGCGAGAGAAACTTTTAAGTGCCGGGTCTTAGCTAACATTAAATAAAGCCGTGGACGACATGGACATCGCAAGATCGCACGAGACAGCACAAGCACAGCTGAGAACCTTCAATACATGTACTCGGAGCGGCTCACGTGAACGGATTGTGAACGCAGTATGCAGAGAACAAGCAAGAGCTCCAAAGAGCAGTGAGCAAAAAACACATTACATAATTGAAAAGGCAGCAAAAGAATATGAAGTGAGTGACGCATACAAGCACATTTACATAAATGCAGCTACTGCGGAAACAAAGCACGGTGTAAACCTTAAGTTTAAATTAAGTTCATAGACACGCTGCTGCTGGCATTTGTCATGCCTACGAAGAATACGATATTCGTGAGATACAAGTTTAATGAGAAGACGCAGGGTATAAACGAGACTTTTGATCACTTTGTAATGGAGTTAAAATTGCTGGTGAAGGACTATGCTTATGCAAACGAAGATGAGATGGTCAGGGATAGTATAGTGTTTGGCACAAACTCAGCAAAAGTGAGAGAAACTTTTTTACGTTCATAGACACGCTGCCGCTAAATATTCGCAGGCAAATCCACAACTTAATACCAGGTATGCCTGTTGAACATCTTAGATTCACGGGTACCGATTTGGGTAGTGATCACTTCGATGAATGAAACCTGTTATCCTTACAACGGTTGACAATGAAGATGAGATGGTCAGGGATAGACTAGACAAACACGGAATGTAACTTGAACACAACACATCCTCCAAATACGAACCTGATTGGAACAAATAATGATAATCAATTCCTTAATGACAGCAACACTCATAACAGTCACAAAACAATTACACTGACAATCATGTTACGTTATTTTTAAAATGTTTCCTTTTCTTTTTCATAACTTCTTTAACACACCACTTCTCCGCTGCAAAGCGTGGGTATTTTGCTTGTTCTTGAACAAAAGAGCACTTGTTTTAAAATACCTTTTGTGAAAGTGTTTATTTGATATTTGGACTTCAGTCTTCACACATTATATACATTTCACGTCAGCATTTTGTCATTATTACTGCGGTGGGTTGGCACCCTGCCCAGGATTGGTTCCTGCCTTGTGCCCTGTATTGGCTGGGTTTGGCTCCAGCAGACCCCCGTGACCCTGTATTCGGTTTCAGCGGGTTAGAAAATGGATGGATGGATGGATGGATTTTGTCATTATTACTACAACATGAAAAGTTTTTTTTTTAGTTATGTGTTCAACATTTCTTGCCTTGCACTTCCTGTCATCCTACACTTGCAAAGATCACTGTAGACATAGAACACACATGAAATGTGTGTATTCCAAATAACGAAATATTACTTCGCCCATAAAATTCCAGAGAACTCACTCCCAGAAAAAGTGACTTCAGCCCTGAGAATTTTGCATCTGACTTGACTTCAGCTGTGTCAGTGCGGGATGAGTGACCACGCCACTTGTTGCTTGTGCTGACTGACACACTTGCGAAACAAAGATGCTGATGAGGAGGTAGGAGGGAATTTAAGGTGGCCTGGCATTACAAATATTTTCGTAGGTTTCAGAGATTCTAGTGTTAATTTTTCAGAGGAAGATGTACCACAGGAAGAATAAAGATGTGCATCATAATGATTGGGGGGGTGGGTATTGTTTCAGGGATATTGTGGGTTAAAGGTGGAATAGCGATTTATTCCACAGCCATTACAAAACAGAGGATCTACATCCTCAGCCACATAAACGGTGGCATATTCACAATGTCAGTTCTGCTCACCTGAGTCAGCTGCAACATTCACCAACTCATTTCCCTCAACTCAATGCGTCAATCCTAGCCTGGATCCTTAATGAGCCTCCTTGGAAGTCATACATTCAGGTCAATGGATTTTAGACGAGACAAAGCACTGCCCAATTGCAAGTAAGAGTTACCAATCTGTGCACCCCCTTTTACACTCCGCAATGGTTCCTTTTATGGCCAGGCAGTAACCCCCAATGATTCTGGCACAAGGCAGTTTTTTTCCTAGTGTCTACCTTCTTTACAACCTGCATTTCATTTTATAAGACTATTAAAATTACAGTATACATGACAAAACAAGTATAATAAGTTCAAATTCTATAGTATGTAAAATATCAACAAGTATTTCACAGCACTCTAGCTGATAGGTACTTGAATTTGCACAAGGTTGCAACTTGCATGCTTTATATATCTAGGGCTTATCAGACTTCCTGCAGCTGGCAACAAGGAAATATTATACACATACTATTCCCTTTCACTCAAGGGAAAACTCAAGTGTTCTAAGGAAATTTAAAAGACAAACATTTTGTTAGTGTACCAATAAAAGTATTACAAGAAATACCATATTTTAAATAGAATTGATCTGGTCACCTCTAGCCTGAAACTGGAAACAAGGAAGAATTATTCAGGAAACCCCAGAAAGCAAAATTTAGGATTACTGAGTTAAAACCAGTTCAGGTATAAATCCCAAAGTTAACTATTGTTGGTAACTTTAATATCCATTTTAAAATGTACAGGTAGGTTCTGCTGTAAATTATGTGGTGATGATTGTATGCTTGTAAAAATTTTAAATGGATGTTAACCGTGAAAGGCAGATTAAAACAAATGTCAATTGTATTTTTAGATAACTATGCCGATTGCAGTTTAATTTAAAAATAATCTAAAACTTTCATTAAACAGCTTTAGTCAGGTAATATTTACTAAAAGACATGCTCCAACTGCCGACCCTGGCAATGTTTGTGAGATACCTGCATTTTCTCATCATGTCTGCACTTAATATCTGGGTACTAAGTTTTTTCTCCAGCATAACCAAGATGATGACATATTATGAATAAATATGGTTGTGTAAGAAAGCATACTTTGTGGTTGACTGGCAACCAAATTATAGTTTAATTATGCCTTGTACACTATGCTGCCAGCAATGCTTCCTGCAACCTAACTCTGTAAACAGGGGAAACATTGGACAGATGGATGAATGAAAGAAATAGAAAACAGTCTAAACAAAGGAGCACTATGCACCGATAATGAAATATTCAAGTGAATCAAATACCTAAATTGAAAATAAAAACAAATATTAAGCAAAAAAGTAAAAAAAAATAAAAGAGCAAAAACAAAAAAGCATGTATTCTATGCATTCTATCTTTTCCGATCCAATACAACTGTTCACCTTTTAAAAACATCCAATTAAAAAACTAAACAACAACTTTGGAGTACTCCCAGCTAAAACATGGTGGCGTGGCAGATCATTAAATACTATTTAGAACGGAAACAGAAAATAGTAAACCCAAAGCTATATTTCTGCATCTTTCTCAAAATGCAAAAAAATATTCCTGTTAGAGTGAAAGCTATTTTGTTTATACTAAGTCTGAGCTGTTAGTTGGTGTTCTAGAGAACATTCTGAAGAATATCACCCAAAGAAATATTAATTATACTTGTTAAGAAGGAACCAATGGGACAGCAGCTATAGACTACATACTGTATAACAGTGCTGGAAAGTAATCACAAGGCAAGATTTAATTAGTATTTTCTGCAACTGTTATCGATCCTAATATTAAAGGACTAAGATTTTTTTTTTTGTTTCAAATATCACATATGCACTATATGCTACCTATTTGAGTAAAACTGTATGCAAATTACAAGAGAAAGCCTAACTGAAGACATCAATAAAGGAAACATCAACAATGTAATGAAAAAAGCCTTTTACCTTGTCTCATTAACATTAGCTGATGTTCATGGCGAGCAGCTTCCATTTCAGCTTCAAGTTTCTCTTTTGCTTCTCTGATGTTTCGGTCTACCTGATCTCGTTGCTGCCTTTCCATGTCATCAAGGGCTTTCCAGCGAGATGAATATTCAAACTCAAAAGTGCCTGGCTGTGCAAAACGTGGTGGCTGCTCTCTTTCCCTAAAAGTTAAATTTAAATAAGTTTCACAATTCCAAGATTATCTGTTAAATGACCAGATATCAACATGAATAATACATTTGGCTAATTTAAGAAAAAATGAAAAATGCAATATAGATGAAGGTGTTATTTTTTATGATGTTATGCTTTAAGATCCTTGTTGCACTGTTGCAACTGCTCCTAACACATTCACATTTTAATGGTTGTCCACCAAGTAGAGGATAGAAAATCTGACAAACTAAAACATTACTTGTGATACTGTGGTGTTTTCTGCAACAGTTTTTCTGGAAGTCCATCTTCATCATCAAACTGTTCCATTGGCTCAACAATTACAGGACGGGGAGACCTAAAACATAGATTAAATGTAATTAAATATATTGTGTAAAT